>NC_080541.1:28716934-29029434 GCF_028640845.1 Ahaetulla prasina
AGGAGCCAGCTCTAAAAATCTTATCTCCTAAGTGCATAGTTCTGCCTTAGAATGCAATGAAACGAAGAGGAAAACACATGTATAAAGAAAGACATAATATGAAAAAGATGACCTTATGTTATCACAGACACACATACACACATAGACCCAAAAAGTAGGGTATTGTGAAAGCTGATGCCAGTTTGGACAGAGCTGAACAGCTGTCAAAGTTCATGAACACTGAAACAAGTCCATTAAATCAAGCTACAGACTTGGTGTGATTGGGCCTGCTGTTTCCCAATGAGATGAGATAAATTCTTGTGAGAGATATTGCTACAGTTGTTTAAAATTCTTCAAGCACATTTATTTTAGGTACCTTAATTCAGTCTGCTAAGGATTCTGGATCCCTCCTTAGAGCCCTAAAACATGTCATGCAGCATGCAGAACAGTGCTAATAGTGTTTGGAACAGATCCTTGACCAGAAAGGACCTTGCCATCTGCACCTGCTTCAAGGAACAACTATTCCATTTAACTGAAACAGTTTGTCCCTTGTGTGAGACTTTACACCCTTGTGACTCAAAACAGCTAACTTCTTCACCACAACACTCTCCTCCTTGGATGCGTCACACACAGGCCATGCCCGCTCCAGCTCTGCAAAGGGAAAAACCATCATGTAATGGTTTGACACCCATGCTCTAAAGCTTTTGGGGTTCTGTATATGTGTGCATGCTTTCACATTTTGCCTGCTTCCATCTTTCAATTCTTGTCCTTCCCCATGGGAGCATGTTTGATCTGAGATAAGACATTTCCATACCAGCCACAAAGACAGCCCACATAAGTGCATTGCTATAGTCATGCTTACATTGGCATTGTAAGAAATGTTAGGTCTCTTTAACTCTCATGATTCGGTCTTATCCACCCATAGTTTCCTTTTGAATTCAATTTATAGCATATGTTAATAAACTTCTAGATAAAAATATGGTAGTTAAAGTTGAAAATGTAATTTTGAATTATATTCCTAAAAAATGGAATTTTGCATTTTATAAAAAGCCTGTGACTCAGAAAAAGGAATAATTTGCCAAAGATGAAAAGAAAAATAATTCACCTGATATTAAAGAATGGATTAAAGTTATGTGTTCATTATCAATTTTATAAATGTCTTTAACGTTTAAATAATGAGAAAGTAGAGAAAGCTTCTATATTGACTAGGTTTAATAATAAGTTAATGTGTTGAATTAATATGCTATTAATATAATATCATCATCATTAATAAAAATCCTCACGATTCAAAGTACAGATTATACAGTACAAAGAAGAAAGAGATCATATACTCAATTTGTGCATGAAGATTGCACAAACTGAGTACAAACAACATCACACAGTTGCCAAAATGATTTACTGGAACAGCTGTAAAAATTATCATTTGCCATCATGAAAAATCAGTGGGAACATATAGCTGAAAAAAATAGTTAAAATAAGCAGATTATTATTGCAGGATATGCAAATACAAACTTATAAAGCCTCGGGGCATAACACACCACCAGATTTAACTGTGGTTGAAAAGAAGTAAGTGTGTCAATGTCAGGTGACAGTAAAATTGGAGAAGATCACAAAGTGTCAAGTCCTGAACATTGAAATTGAATGATTATAGCCTAAACTAGCCATGGTGGTCCCAGTGTTTATTGGCACAGTGGATGCCACACCAGAAAACCTTGAATGACCCTTAGAAAATCTGTGCATTGACAACATTTCAATCTGTCATTTACAAAAGGACATCCTGCTTGTATCCACACATATTCTACATAAATATACTATACATTTTAGGGTCTAAGGTCTCAATATATATGAAGGCCAACAACTAAAAAATGGGAGGCTCTGATTTTTCATTGTTGTGTATGTAATAAGTGATCTCTTATTACATACACAACATGCATCCATGACATGCTAAGAAAATGCATTGATCTTTAGTAATAGAAAATTCCATTGTAATCATCAAATAACCTCATGATTACAGTGGTGCAGTGATTAGAATGCAGTACTGCAGGCTACTTTGGCTGCTGGTAGTTCGATCCTGACCGGCTCAAGATTAACTCAGCCTTCTATCCTTCCAAGGTCGGTAAAATGAGGACCCAGATCATTGGGGGCAATATGCTGACTCTGTAAGCCACTTAGAGAGGGCTATAAAGCACTGTGGTGTGGTATATAAATCTAAGTGCTATTGCTAGTGCTAGTGCTATGATCGATTCATTAAACTATGTATCATGGCCATGGTAGTTGTCAGTACCAGATAAGAAACTACAGTAGTTTCTATACTACAGTAGAAATGATCAAGAATGAAGCGAGTTATTCAACACACAATTCTATAGCAATTTAAAACAGTTCTCATTAATGTTAATAAGAACCAAGTATCAGAGTTTTGTTTATGACCACTGTCTATATTCTCTAAGAATATTTCAATTTATCATCATCATACATTTCTGAATAATTCTTAGGATTTAATAAAAAGCATACATCTAGGAAAGCCAAATGAACTTTTCTAAATGTTTATTATTTATTATTTATTTTATTTAATTTTTATACCGCCCTTCTCCCGAAGGACTCAGGGCGGTGTACAGGCAAAAGTAAAAACAACACAATATACAAATTAAAATACCATTTAAAAACTTATTAAATTAGCCTGAAATTAAAATTTTCCATACTAAAAACCCCATTTAAAATTAATAAAATTTCCCCTTAAAACTAATTTAAGCCAGCCCCGCGCGGATAAAAAGATGTGTTTTTAGTTCGCGACGAAATGTCCGGAGGTCAGGTATTTGACGTAAACCCGGGGGAAGCTCATTCCAGAGTGTGGGTGCCCCCACAGAGAAGGCCCTTCCCCTGGGGGCCGCCAGCCGGCATTGTTTGGCGGACGGCACCCTGAGAAGTCCCTCTCTATGGGAGCGTACGGGTCGGTGGGAGGCATGTGGTAGCAGCAGGCGGTCCCGTAAGTACCCAGGTCCTAAGCCATGGAGCGCTTTAAAGGTCATAACCAACACCTTAAAGTGCACTCGGAAAGCCACAGGCAGCCAGTGCAGCCTGCGCAGGATCGGTGTTACATGGGAGCTACGTGTAGCTCCCTCTATAACCCGCGCAGCTGCATTCTGGACTAACTGAAGCCTCCGAGCGCACTTCAAGGGGAGCCCCATGTAGAGAGCATTACAGTAATCCAAGCGAGAGAAATGTTGAAACTTTGACAATATAATTATTCACCCAGAAGTAAACCTTATAGTCCTATATGTCTTATTCTCAGGTATAGGGTTTATACTTGATTTACAGCAGTATAGCTTGATTAAAATAGGAGTATTTTATGCCCTGCCCTGTTTATGATATAGTGCAGTCAGAAATGACATTAAATAAGGAAGGGCTCCCTGAAGTTGAAATGCATTATCTACACTGTTTTCTTAACAGTAATTATTCATGAATTTTATGTATAGCCTCAATCCTGATAGACTCTATGCCATGTACAGATATAAATTATAATAAAGCAATACAGGTAATCCTCGATTTACAACAGTTCATTTAGTGTCCGTTTGAAATTACATTGGCATTGAAAAATGACTTATGACCATTTTTCAAACTTACAACCATTGCAGCATCCCAATGGTCACGTCATCAAAATCTGAGTGCTTGGCAACTGGCATGAATTTTATGACAATTAGAGTGTCCCAGGATCATGTGATCACCCTTTGAGACCTTCTAACCAGCAAGGTCAATGGGAAAGTCAGATTCACTTAACAACCATGTTACTAATTTAACAACTGCAGTGATTCACTTAACAACTGTGGCAAGAAAACTCATAAAGTGGGGCAAAATTCACTTAACCAATGTCTCAGCAATGGAAATTGTAGTCATAAGTTGAAGACTAATAAAAATTTTGGGCTCAGTTGTGGTTATAAGTTGAGGACGACCTGTAGTAGCATGCAACTGTAACCAACAAGAATAAAACAATTTTTTTTCAGTGGAATTGGGCTAGACTGGGCTTTTATAATCTCTCTTTTCAGACACTTCTTGTTTTCTCCTTGAGGATTCTCATTCTCCACTCCATTTGTAATGCACCTGATTGATTAGGACTGTCCTAAATCTACATCCAGTGAATAGAATAGAATAGAATAGAATTTTATTGGCCAAGTGTGATTGGACACACAAGGAATTTGTCTTGGTGCATATGCTCTCAGTGTACATAAAAGAAAAGATACGTTCATCAAGGTACAACATTTACAACACAATTGATGATCAATATATCAATATAAATCATAAGGATTGCCAGCAACAAGTTATAGTCATACAGTCATAAGTGGAAAGAGATTGGTGATGGGAACTATGAAACGATTAATAGTAGTGCAGATTCAGTAAATAGTCTGACAGTGTTGAGGGAATTATTTGTTTAGCAGAGTGATGGCCTTCGGGAAAAAACTGTTCTTGTGTCTAGTTGTTCTGGTGTGCAGTGCTCTATAGCGTCGTTTTGAGGGTAGGAGTTGAAACAGTTTATGTCCAGGATGCGAGGGATCTGCAAATATTTTCACGGCTCTCTTCTTGATTCGTGCAGTATACAGGTCCTCAATGGAAGGCAAGTTGGTAGCAATTATTTTTTCTGCAGTTCTAATTATCCTCTGAAGTCTGTGTTTTTCTTGTTGGGTTGCAGAACCGAACCAGACAGTTATAGAGGTGCAAATGACAGACTCAATAATTCCTCTGTAGAACTGGATCAGCAGCTCCTTGGGCAGTTTGAGCTTACTGAGTTGGCGCAGAAAGAACATTCTTTGTTGTCCTTTTTTAATGATGTTTTTGATGTTAGCTGTCCATTTGAGATCTTGCGATATGATAGAACCCAGAAATTTGAAGGTTTCTACTGTTGATACTGTGTTGTCAAGTATTGTGAGAGGTGGAAGTATGGAAGGGTTTTTCCTAAAATCTACCACCATTTCTACGGTTTTGAGTGTGTTCAGTTCCAGATTGTTTTGGTTGCACCACAAGGCTAGTCGTTCAACCTCTCGTCTGTATGCGGATTCGTCATTGTCTCGAATGAGACCAATCACTGTTGTGTCATCTGCGAACTTCAGTAGCTTAACAAATGGATCATTGGAGATGCAGTCATTGGTATACAGAGAGAAGAGAAGTGGGGAGAGCACACAGCCTTGGGGGGCCCCTGTGCTAATTGTACAGGTATTTGATGTGATCTTGCTTAGCTTCACCTGCTGCTTCCTGTTTGTTAGGAAGCTTGTGATCCACTTACAAGTCTGTTCCGGTACCTGTAGCTGGTTTAGCTTAGTTAGAAGAATGTCTGGAATGATGGTATTGAATGCTGAACTAAAGTCTACAAAAAGGACCCTTGCATAGGTCTTTGGAGACTCAAGATGTTGTAGGATGTAGTGCAGAGCCATATTAACAGCATCATCTGTTGATCTATTTGCTCGGTATGCAAATTGCAAGGGGTCTAAAAGCGGATTCGTGATGGTTTTCAGGTAGGAAAGCACTAGCCTTTCAAAGGTTTTCATGACTACAGATGTTAGAGCAACTGGTCTGTAGTCATTCAGTTCCTTGATGGTGGGCTTCTTCGGCACTGGGATGATGGTAGAGCGTTTGAAGCAAGAAGGAACATAGCACATCTCTAGTGATTTATTGAAAATATGGGTGAAGATGGGGGCCAATTGGTCAGCACAGACTTTTAAGCAAGAAGGAGTTATCTTGTCTGGGCCTGGCGCTTTTCCTGGCTTTTGTCTGTGAAATAGGTCCTGCACTTCCTTTTCTGTGATCACTAGGGGTTATGAACCCAATGAAATGGGGACAGTTGTAGGAGGCTTGGCTGTTGTTGCTGTGTCTGAGATGGGGGTTGTGGAGATAGGTGGCTGTAGTTTCCTTTCAAACCTGCAGTAAAACTCATTCAGGTCATCTGCCAGTTGTTCCACAGTGCTCCACAGTTCTCCACAGTTGTTCCACAGTGTTCCACAGTGCTCCACAGTTCTCAAATGAGATCTTTTACATCACAAGTTATCATATGTATGTCTGAGTCACATATTTCACAGTGCGATTTGGGTCACTTTGGTGTATGTTAAAAAAAATCCAACTAACTATGGCTGAGCCGAGAGGAAATTATTAATTATACCATCGCTTAATCCAATATCTGAATTATATCATAGCCTTTCCAAATACATCCCTTACAGTCAGATAGAATTTACTGTAAATTTACAATATTTTTGGCAAGCTATCATAAATTGACCTTTAAAGGTTACAGATAGTTTGCTGGGTTCACACCTACAAGCATCCACGAGGGTGGAAAAACATATTAAGTGACTTTGACAGAAATAACAGAGAAGAGAAAAAAGGTCACCTTTTCAAAAAAATAATAATTCTCTGAGCCAGCTTGTTTACCATGAAGCTCAGATTGAACTAAATATAACATCATCTCAATCCCTTTCTCACATTTCAGTCTATCTCCCCAAATTGCTCATTCTTCATATCCATTCTGTATTTATTATGAATAGTAAAACATAATTTTTACTAGAATAATAATCATAGTCATTATAACTTAATAATCCTAAGAATGGTAAAGGAAACTGGGATAATATGTTTCTAAAGCATTCTTTTTCTGTAGCAAAATAACATAATTGATGGCTTTGGTACTGTATTCTCATGAATTTATTTCAAAAGAATCTGTGGTGCATTTTTGGAATAGTAAGCACTTTTAATTTGCATTTGGTTTAAATGTGAAAATGAATCATACTTAAATATTTCCCATTGAAACCAACAATCTTGGTTGGATTGCACATGTATTTAATTCACAGTACATGACCACAGTCCAATGCTGACAATTTTGAGTTGGAAGTTCTAAGAAATAAGGGAATTGATCTATATAAACATATTTCACAGGGGCAATTGGAATGAAACACTTTGGTATCTTTTCCTATTCTGAATCAGAAATGGATGGATGATTTTTTTTACTTAAGAAACAGTGGCTGACAATGGGTGAGTGGCAATGTCCAAACTGAGAATCAAAAGAGATGTTATTTATTTGCTTCACCTGCTTCACTGTCAAACTATTTACTAAATCTGCACTACTATTAATCTTCTTATCGTTCCCTTCACCCATCTTCTTCCACTTATGACTGTATGACTGTAACTTTGTTGCTTGTATCCTTACGATTTATATTGATATTGATTGTTTCCTGATTGCTTATTTGTACCCTATGACTATCATTAAGTTTGTACCTTATGATTCTTGATGAATGTATCTTTTCTTTTATGTACACTGACAGCGTATGCACCAAAACAAATTCCTTGTGTGTCCAATCACATTTGGCCAATAAAAAATTCTATTCTATTCTATTCTATTCTATTCTATTCTATTCTATTCTATTCTATTCTATTCTATTCTATTCTATTCTCATGGCTTAGCCTTGGAAGAAAGATGCTATTGGCAATCAAGGGAAAAAAAGACCAGTAATACGTTGAACATTAGTTTTATCTTTAAATCTGCCAAGGTGGTATCTTCTCAATCTGTCAGGAATGAAAAGACTAGGTCTACATGTGAAGTTCCAGTTAAACTAATTTATTGCTAAGCAGCCTTATGTACAGGAATCTTCTCAACTTAATGTAAGCACCTGCTAAAAGTTAGATAAGGGCTCAAGTAATTCAAGGGGTGTTGGACTTAGTCTGCTTGTGGCTCTGTAGGAATTTTAGATTGATCCCTCTTCTCCTGCACCTGATTTTAGTATTATTGCTACCATCTGGCACCACTTCAATGTGGCTTTTGATTTTTATGTTATTAATATTCTGTTTTCATTTTCCAGTAGCACTTTCAAGTAACCTGTACCTTTTAGAATACATTTGGATTTTAAAATTTTCTATATATTTTTTTGGTAAAGTTCTTGCTACCTAGCTAAAAAGTAGAACCTTCCAATCAGAAAGAGGAATTATTTTTCAAGGCTAATCATAACTATTATTACGTTCATGATGGAGGAACAATCTGGAAGTCTTATCAATTTAAAATTTCAGCGATTTAGACTTTTTCAGTCAGCAGGGGGCAGCACTTGGTTCACCCTGTATGATTTCACAGCTAAGCAGGGTCGGATAGAGTTGTAGAGATCGCCAAGACATCCGGGAACAATTTCTGTCCTATTTCCAAAGAAAGTGCACAAATGTCACAAGGAGTTCAGTATCATTCAAAGAAGATTTTACCTTAGTTAGGTTTCTTATTATTTCCAGCACTCTTGCACTGCTACCTTTGTTGTGAGCTTTTTGCAAATTCAGTGCTTCGCTTTGTTGATTAACATGCCACATAAATACACTTTGGCTTATGTATTTTATTTGGATTTAATTTTTCATTCTCTAGTGCCCTATTATTGCAACAAATACTGAAAGCAAGGCCAGAAATTAAAACTCTTTCCCACATGCTGAATAACAATGAAGAACACTTATATTTATAAAAAAGAATTTGTTAGTGGAAGTAAGGATTAAAGGACTCTGCCCTCAATTTTATATAAATTGCCAAATGGTGAATTTGCAGTGTAATGCAGCAGCTATAGCAATTGGATTAATGGGTTGCCATTACTCTGGGCAAGCATCCTGCTCATGGGCTGATGGGAGAACAAACCATGTCCAATATAAAGTGTTCTTAAATTGCCAATGGAAATCTGGATATATTAGCATAATAATCACATGCATATGAATTGTCTGGCTGGAAGTTTATTTCCATCAGTAACAAAATGTTATTTTAGAAATCCATATTTCCACCCTTCAAATCTGATTTGTAAATCAGGGCTGAGTCCCTTTTTATTCTAAGCTATGGTTTTCCTCAATAAGTCAAATTTGATTGGATAAAAGAATAACAGAGTTGGAAGGGACCTTGGAGGTCTTCTAGTCCAACCCTCTGCTCAAGCAGGAAACCTTCTATCATTTCAGTCAAATGGTTGTCCAGACAAATGGTGATCACAGAACATGCTAAACCAAACCTAAACAAGCCACTTTTGTGAATTCATGTACCTCTAAACCAGCTCTCCAAGATCTCTTCCCCTCCACTCATTTGATATTCTGATTAGCTACAATCTTCTACAAATTCCAGAGGTTGATCTATGGAACCCTATCCAAAGAGAGGATATACTAACCTCTTTTAAAAAGTCCCTTTCATTTCCCATTTTTGGGAAATGAAAATAGCAGAGGATAACAGGAGTGTATATGGCTGGGTATAGGTAATAGATCCTCCATGACACATTAGCCAGGGAAAATCTCCTCAGCTACTTACCTCAGTTATATATGTGCTGCTTGGAATACTTACCAACACTTAGCAACCAACTTCTTCCCCACTCTACTTTGTAAGTTGAGGACTTAATAAGACAAGGAGGGATTTTAAAAAATGGAACAATCTGATGAAGTCCTTTAACATATGATGGGCACTTCCTTTTCTTTGCTAAACTTTCAAACCAGTTAAATCTTCTAGGATGTTGATATAAGTAATCACTAATCCCTCTTTCTCTCCCACCACACATCTCACAATGACAAACTCTATTTTCAGTTATCAGGAAGCTGATAACTTTCATGTAATATATTCTGTGCATTTGTCCTACCATGCAGTTTATTTAAGATCTGTCAAGACTAAAATAACAATCTTACATGACATTTAAAACCAAGAAGACAGGCAGAGTTGAAGTGTCTGTGTGTAGATGAGATGTTGGTGCTGGGAGAACTTTCTATTTATTTGGCACTGGAGTATGTTTTGGGAAAAGCTGGACCTGTGCAGGAGGAACAGGCTCCACTTGAACCAAAAGAGGACCAAACTAAATTAAATTTAAACAGACGGCTCTAAAAGAAGGCAGGGGAGAAGCTGACAAAAGTCAAGGACCATCTGGTTTGAAACAATCATTGTTTGGAAAAGAGTTGAAAAGAATTGTTTCTGTTCTAATAGATAGAATTCTTTATTGGCCAAGTGTGATTGGACACCCAAGGAATTTGTCTTTGGCGTATATGCTCTCAGTGTACATAAGGAGAATAAAATACATTCATCAAGAATAAAGAGATACAACACTTAGTGATAGTCAAGATTACTAATAAGCTATCCATGGGGAAGTGATAAAAAAGGAGAGGATAAGGAAGCATAAGGATAAGACAGTGCTGTCTATTTAACAAGATTGAATGAAGCAGAGAAATATATCACAAATCAAAGAAACCCGTGGGCCAAAATAGGTGAAGTTGAGTACCTGTGTGAAACTGAAAATGCTGGAACTAGGGGAAGTCTGTAGGACATGGTTATTCCTAGCTACAAACTCTATAGGTAAAATCGGTAGGAAAGACTGTAATGGAAGAGATCAGGAAATGTAGATGGAAATTAAACAGGCATCTCAAAAAGGATGTTTTAGGAGCGATTTTACTGGCCACACATTGTGAACATGTTTTGAAACAACCGCAGAGAAGTGACATTCTTGCATAATAGAAATGACTGTGCACTGGAGTAGATGGTCACAGAACTTACAAGTATCATTGTGTGTTTTGCAATTTCTTTGATTATTATGAGCTGCTCATAACAGGGAGTTGCAGGGAGGTATCTATGTACTGGATCCCATACTATTGTATGTGTGAGGCTGCATTACAGTTTCAGCTATGAATCCTGAAAGCAGCAATTGGCTGGCATATATGCCCGTTGAACGAGATATATGTGGTCAAGCAAATACTGGTGAGGTCCATGATCCTGGGTAGTTCAATCCTGGTCTATTTGGTTAGGTTGGATGTGCTGTCTAAAAATGTTGTCATGAATTTTATATACCTATTGTGTATTGTCAGGATCTATTGTTCATTGTCAGGATGAAATTACCATTTGATGTCACAGCAAATTGTCCATCTATTTATCTATCTATCTTAGACACCATATCATGTCAGAAATACGACACTTGGCAGCTACAAAAAAAATCCATGATAAAATCACATCTTAAAATAACCATGGAAAATGAAAAAAAAAACATGCATACCATGGATCAAGGGGAGGAGTTTAAAAACTCATACATAATAAAACCATCTTGCAGGTTCCCTGTTCCCAAATGATCCCCAGGACTACTAAAAAAAACATGCATTGAGAGATCTCCAGAAGATTGGGGCTAATCCCACACCAGTAAGGAGTGGGATTATGTTCCAAAAAGCAAGCAGAAAAGAGTCACCTCCTGGGTCCTGTAAACTCCTTGGCAGGCAAGACCCCGTAACATGCTCTTCCTGCCTGATCTGTTGAGACCCCGTAACATGCTCTTCCTGCCTGATCTGTTGAGACCAATAGATGTAATTGTCAGGCCTGGAAACCATGTTACACTTTAGGGTTCCAGACGCTGCCACATTTTTCCCCTGAGGGGAGGAAGGGGGGCTGAGGGGTATGGTAACATTCTTCAAGCGGTCAAGGTCGGATGGTGTTCACATCTGCAGGAAGAGTGGCAAGAAGATATTCGAATGAACTGGGAGAACGTGGGACCATGTGACCATCAAAGGGGTCAGGGGGGTGGGACTCTTGGGGTTTGTATAACTGGAGAAAAGAATCCGGAAATTCAGTTTTGGAATTTCACTCATCGTGTGCCAGTTTCCTCATGCTAGTAAAGAACTCTGGAAAACAATGGCTTCTGAGTTTTTTTTATGCAGAAGAGGTTTTTCTGGAACCTTCCAAAACTCCTAACTTTCTTTTGCTAGTGGTACCCTCTCCTCCGCTCAGAGGGGGCCCGTTAGGGGGGTGCTGGGCCCCAGCCTCCGCAACCTCCACAGCGGTGCAAAGACCCAGTGAAGATGGAAGAGCAGCCAGCTGAAAGCATGGATGCAGCACAGAAGCTTGAATCTAACAATTTAGTTGAAATCATCTACTTCCCATCGGAAGATATGACTTAAAAACCCCTCGAAAACTTTCTCCCAAACAAGTTCGATGGGCTCAGTTTTTCAAACGGTTCCATTTCATCCTCAAATACATCCCCGGCGACCAAAATCTACTGGCTGACGCCTTATCTAGGAAACCACAATTTGACAGCCAACGCAAAGAGGTAATACATGCGATGATTCCCGATAGCGAACCGGCCAGCCAAGCAATTACTCGACCGCATTCACGCAGTAGTACTAACATCCCACCAAATAAACTACTAGCGGAATTAAAATCAGCACTCACTGACGATGCTTGGTTTAAAGAAAACTTGCCACACCTCACCTTAAGGGATGGGATACCCTGGAAAGGAACCAAGATTTATGTACCCGTCGTTATGCGGCTGCCTATACTACAGAGAAGCCACGACTCTCGCCTAGGAGGTCACTTTGGATTTTTAAAGACTCTCCACTTGGCTAGAAGACAATTCTGGTGGCCAAAAATGAAATCAGATGTCGAAGACTATGTCCGGAGCTGTGCTACCTGCGCCACCATGAAGTCCAGACCAGGGAAACCCCCTGGACGCCTACAACCCGTAGCCGAACCCACCAGACCCTGGGAAGAGATTGCCATGGATTTTATTGTTGAACTCCCACCTAGTGGAGGAAATACAGTGATATGGACCGTAGTGGACTTGTTCTCTAAACAGGCCCACTTCACTGCATGCAGTGGATTGCCATCGGCGAGAAAATTAGCAAAGCTCTTCGTCAAACACATCTACAGACTGCATGGAGTTCCTAAAAGGATAATATCCAATAGGGGTGTTCAATTCACAGCCAAGTTCTGGAGGGAGTTCCTACGGTCCATTGGGTCGTCTCAAGGACTTAGTTCTGGGTTCCATCCGCAGACCAATGGAGCGGCTGAAAAATTAAACTCGATGGTAGAACAATACATACGGTGTTATGTAAATTACCAACAAGAAAACTGATCAGATTTGTTACCATTTGCAGAAGTCGCATATAATAATAACACAGCAGCACGGGGTTATCCCCTTTTCAAGCATGGACTTCGTTCCAATGCCTGAACTCCCTGTGCCACCCCCCACTTCCGTTTCCCTAACGGACTGGATGAATTCGTTGAAAAAAGGTTGGGAGAATACAAAAAAGGCCTTAGCTGTGACAGCTCGGAATTACAAAGCCCAAGCTGACAAACACCATTCCCTTCAACCCCCTTTTCGCATTGGAGATAAAGTCTTTTTATCTACTAAGTATCTGAGGTTGAGAATACCCAGCAGAAAATTTTTGGGTCCTTTCCCCATTGTAAAGATTATTAATCCCGTTACCGTCCAACTCAAGCTCCCTCGAATGTTGGGGAAAATACACCCAGTATTCCATACCAGCTTATTAAAACCTGCTAGACAGTCTGGTCTGAGACCTCAACCTGCCGCTCCCCCACCACCCTTGATAATCCAAGGTGAAACCCACTATGAAATCAAGAAAATCCTTGACTCTAGACTATACAGAGGTCAATTACAATATTTAGTCCACTGGAAAGGATATCCATTATCTGAATCTACTTGGGTCAAAAGTTGGAAAGTAAATGCGGACAATTTGATTAAACAATTTCACGACACTTTCCCTGACAAACCTAAAAAACCTCTTGGAGAGGGGAGGGGGGGTAGAAGGGAAGTGTGGACCACTGACACTCTTCTTTATCGACTCTTTGTTTTCTTTCCTAGGATATAGCTTCTTTTCCAAGGGGGGACGCCTGTCAGGCCTGGAAACCATATTAGACTTTAGGGTTCCAGACGCTGCCACATTTTTCCCCTGAGGGGAGGAAGGGGGGCTGAGGGGTATGGTAACATTCTTCAAGCGGTCAAGGTCGGATGGTGTTCACATCTGCAGGAAGAGTGGCAAGAAGATATTCGAATGAACTGGGAGAACGTGGGACCATGTGACCATCAAAGGGGTCAGGGGGGTGGGACTCTTGGGGTTTGTATAACTGGAAAAAGAATCCGGAAATTCAGTTTTGGAATTTCACTCATCGTGTGCCAGTTTCCTCATGCTAGTAAAGAACTCTGGAAAACAATGGCTTCTGAGTTTTTTTTTTATGCAGAAGAGGTTTTTCTGGAACCTTGACAGTAATCAGATCGAGGCATTCTCTCAAATGCCCTCATTCCATGTGCGAAAACATAAAGTGATGCATACTAGTGCCAAAAATCCCAATTTCTCAGGTAAAATAAGGGACTTAGAACTAGCAATGACTGATCATGAAAGAAATTTAGGAATAGTGGCAAACAGTTCAATGGAGGTATCAATAAAATGTGTATCCACTGTAACCTGTAAAGCAGGTTAGGGAAAATAAGGAATGGTACTAAAATTAGAGGTACCAAAATCACAACTCCCTTCTATAAATCAAAAGTCAGAGCACATCTTGAATACTGGATGCAGTTCTGGTGGCCACCAATCAAAAAGGACATTGGAACTAGAGAAGATTTAGAACAGCTTTTTAGGGCAACTAAAATGATCAAGCAGTTGGAACAGTTTCCTTGTGAAGAAAGGTTGTAACATTAGGGGCTCTGTAGTCTAGAACAGGGGTCTCCAACCTTGGTCCCTTTAAGATTTGCTGGCTGAGGGACTCTGGGAGTTGAAGTCCACAAGGTTGGAGACCCCTGGTCTAGAAAGGAAACGAAGAGGGGACATGATTGAGGTGTACAAAAATATGCATTTATTATTATTCAAATTTTTATACCGCCCTATCTCCCAAAGGACTCAGGGCGGTTTACAGCCTAATAAAACATAAGAATAAATACAACTTAAAACAACATTTAAAAAACTTATTAAATTAGGCCAGATTTAAAACTATCGTTAAAATGATACAAAACCCCATTTAAAAACTAAATTTAAAACTAAAACCCTAGGCCAGCCCTGCACAGATAAATAGATGTGTCTTAAGCTCGCGGCAGAAGGTTCGAAGGTCAGGAAGTTGGCGAAGTCCTGGGGGAAGCTCGTTCCAGAGGGTGGGGGCCCCCACAGAGAAGGCCCTTCCCCTGGGTGTCGTCAGTCAGCACTGCCTGGCGTACGGCACCCTAAGGAGTCCCTCTCTGTGAGAGCGTACGGGTCGGTGGGAGGCAATCGGTGGCAGTAGGCGGTCCTGTAAATAACCCATAATGTGGATAAACTGGAGAAGGAGAAAAAATGCCAGAACAACAATGAAACTGAATCTTGGATAAACCAGAAAGACAAAAGAAATTGGTTTTTACACAGCACACAATTAAACTTTGGGATTTGCTACCACAAGATGGTATGCTGACTACCTGGTTAGCTGGCTTCAAAAAAAAAGAGTTGAACCAATTCATGGAAGTCATGGGGATGTTTGATAGCAGATGGCCTCTGAAAGCCATCTGCTGTGAGATAGTGCCTTAGTTGGCCACTGTGAGAATAGATTCCTGGCCTAACTGGATTGACCCAGCATAGCAATGCTTATGCTCTTATGTTTAAAGGAAATAAGATCTGAGAGCTATCATCGCCTTCCTTAAAATCCTAAAAAAGAGATTTTTCTTCCCCCTTCCTTACCATTTTATTCAGCTCAAGGGAATGTTTAAAAGATCACTCAGCATAATATGAAGCTCAGGGACATTTTTCACTTGAAATGACCCTTTCCAAACATAAATACAGAATCTCTAGTTGTAAAAAGATATGTGATCCTTTCTGCAACTTTGTACGTAGTTATCAATAAAACATGGCTCCTTCTCTTGCCCTTTTCTCTGAAATTAATGGCTACCAAAAGACAAGGGAGAGACTGGTCCTTGTTTCTGTCCTTCTTGCTAAGAAATGGTAAGTAATAATATCAAAGAGGAACAGTGAAGAAAACAGAACTCTGAATATAAACAGTGGCCCATCTGCTTGGGTTCCGATGATGTGAGGTGATCTATGAGAAGCTTGTAGGGCTGAGATAAAGAAAACATGGATTTCCCAAATAAATACCCCCTCAGATGAAATGGTAATTAGGGAGATACTTGAATGTGCTGAAACGGAAAGAATGACCATGGAGTTAAAAAAAAAAAAGAGTCGGACTATTATAAAACTTGGAATAGACTGTACAAGTGGCTAAGAGAATAGAAGCCAAAACAAGAAATAAAAGTTTAAAAACCATTGACCATAATAGAAAGATAAATGTATATATGTATAATCAGAACATATTATATTATTATAATATAATTATTATATTATTACTAGAATTGTTAAAATCTATGAGAAGGCAGATATTGAATAGTCAATTACAAAAGCAGAATATACATGCTGATATGGAAAGCGGTAAAATTATATTACACTGTTGTGTTGTTTGCGTTTTTTATTTGTGTGTATTTGTATATGTATTTTTTTTCTTTTCTTTTTTCTTTTTTCTTTTTTCTTTTTTCTTTTTTACTTGTGGTTTTTAAAGTTGGAAAATGTTCAATAAAAACTTTTTTTTAAAAAGAAAAGAAAAGAAAACTTGGATTTCCATCCTGCTGTCCAATAGCTTCAAAATCATATTCAAAAGTGAATATTATCACACCTATCAAGGCACTTGAGTGTCCTTTATCCCGAGAGGTTATATCTAAATAAACAGCACCAGTGTACTGAATACAATGATCAAGGTTGAAGGACAAAATGTGGGTTATTTTTTTTACAAACCTGGTCATAATGAAAAACAAGAATACAAAGGTTTTATACCGAAGACAACTGCAAAGGAGGGATATTACAAATAAACTATAGAACACCCCCAGATCACTTGAAAGTAGAGAGGTAAGATCATTGAAGTACAGCCAGACAGTTTGATAAGTAGGATCACTGAAGTACAGCCAGATATATTTGGTTTGCAGGTCTTAGAAAAATAATATCAAAACTACAAGAGTCAAGAAAATATAAGCAGCACTGTTTAAAAACTTGTAAAATGATGCTGTTGAGGTAAGATTGTGATTTGCAAGTGCAGAAAACACAGCAGTGGCCACGTAATCTCAGAAAAGATTAATCTACATTTCAATAAAAAGGCACTATTGAAACCACCAAGCAAGTGCAATTATTTCATATATTAATAAGATAATGTCAAAATTTGGCAATCTATTCTTCAATAATACACAGAAGAAAAAATACAAGATGTTTTAGAACTGGTAACATATTTCACATGAACCTTAAATTGCAAATAGCAATAGCTAAAGGAAAAGGCAAGACTGTTGCCAAAAGTCATTTATTTTCCCTTAATTATTTATCTCATGGCTCTTGACGTCATGGACCACAACAAATTGTCAACAGTGCTGTCAATGGTGTACCAGATCACTTCATCTGCACACTGAAGAACTTATATACTGACCGGGAAGTCATACTTAGAACAGGATATAGAACAACTTACCAGTTATAAAGTAGAAAATAAATACAAAAAAATTATATAGGTAGTCCTCAACTTATGACCACAACTGAGCCCAAAATTTATATTGCTAAGTGAGGCATTTAAGTGAGTTTTGACCCATTTTATAACCTTTCTTGCCACAGTTGTTAAGTGGTTCACAACAACTGTGGCAAGAAAGGTTATAAAATGGGTCAAAACTCACTTAAATGCCTCACTTAGCAATATAAATTTTGGGCTCAGTTGTGGTCATAAGTTGAGGACTACCTATATAATCTTTTTGTATTTATTTTGCTGCAATTGTTAAATTAGTAACACAATTGTTTAAGTGAATCCTGGTTCCCCATTAACTTTGCTTGTCAGAAGATCACATGACTCTGGGACACTGCAACGGTCATAAATATGAATCAGATGCCAAGCATCCACATTTTGATCACTTGACCATAGTGATGCTATAATGGTCATAAGTGTGAAAAGAGTCATAAGTCACTTTTTACAGTGCCGTTGTAATTTTGAGCGATCACTAAATGAACTGTTGTAACTCAAGGACTACCTGTATTCTGTCAGCCTATCTATTTATTTTATATGGAAAACATACCATGAAAAAACGCTGCAGGAGAAGTAATAGAAACCGGAATTAAAAATTACTTGGAAAAACATGAAGAATGCTGATATCACTGTTTTGATGGCCAAAAGCAAATAAGATGCAATCGTTCTCTTGTTGAAGGTAAAAGAATGCACCAAATTAACATTTAAAAAACAAACGAAGATTAGGTCAACAGGCAATGGCAGTGCAATGCAAATAGACAGAGAATAAAGTAGCACTTTATCTCCTTTATCAAGGAGAGAAGTAACCTGGAATTGAGGAGAAACTTCCTAACAGTGAGGACAGTTAACCAGTGGAACAGCTTTGCCTTCAGAAGTTTATTTATTTATTTATTATTTATTTATTATATTTGTATACCGCCCATCTCCTGAAGGACTCAGGGCGGTTCACAGTCAAAAAAACAACAGAAAACATATAATAGATAAAAAAACAGCTAAAAAAATAGATAGTTAAATTCAATTGATGCTCTAACTTTTAAATACAAATTTAAAACCTCATTTAAACCCCTTTTTTAAAAATCCCAATTTAAAACTACATTCAAGCTAGTCCTGCTCTTCGAAACAGCAACGTCTTCAGCTCGCGGCGGAAGGACTTGAGATCGGGGAGTTGACGAAGCCCCAGAGGAAGCTCGTTCCAGAGGGTAGGGGCCCCCACAGAGAAGGCCCTCCCCCTAGAGGTCGCCAGCCGACATTGTTTAGCTGACGGTATCCGGAGGAGGCCTTCTCTGTGAGAGCGCACTGGTCGGTGAGAGGCTAATGGTGGCAATAGGCGGTCCCGTAAATATCCCGGCCCTAGGCCATGGAGCGTTTTAAAGGTGATGACAAGTACCTTGAAGTGAACCCAGAAGACCACTGGGAGCCAGTGCAGATTACGCAGGAGGGGTGTTACATGGGAGCCAAAAGGTGCTCCCTCTATCACCCGCGCAGCCGCATTCTGGACCAGTTGGAGTCTCCGGGTACACTTCCAGGGGAGCCCCATGTAGAGAGCATTACAGTAGTCCAGGCGGGATGTAACAAGGGCATGAGCGACCGTGCATAAGGAAGCCCGATCCAGAAAGGGGCGTAACTGGCGTATCAGGCGAACCTGATGAAAGGCTCCCCTGGTGACGGCTATCATATGATCTTCTAAAGACAGCCGTGCATCCAGGAGGACGCCCAGATTACGAGCCCTTTCCGTGGGGGCCAATAGTTCGCCCCCAATGGTCAGTGATGGAATTAGCTGACTGTACCGGGCCACCGGCATCCACAGCCACTCGGTTGTGGGTGCTTCATCACTGGAGGTTTTTAAGAAGAGACTGGACAATCATTTGTCTGAAATAGTTATAGGGTCTCCTTCTTGAGCAAGGCGGCCATGGATTTCTCAATGTAACATATGGCTGTAAAGGTTGAATCATTAGAAATTAGAACTTTTCCTTGAGCAAAGAAATTATTATTATTATTATTATTATTTATACAAAATGACAGTATACACAGCAAATGAGATAACTATGCTGGATTTCGTATCACAGATCACTAGTTGAACACTTCCCAAGCGTTTAGGACTGTGTGATGTATCGGCACATTATGCGAGCAGATCCCAGTAAGGTGGCCTTCTGCAGCTGACCAATGGTAATCTTGTCAGCAGCAATTGTTTTTAAGTGCTTGCCTAGGTCTTTAGGCACAGCTCCCAGTGTGCCGAGTACCACTGGAACCACCTGCACTGGTTTATGCCAGTCTCTGCAATTCGATTCTCAAATCTTGATAACTGGTGACTTTTTCAAGTTGTTTCTCATCAATTCTGCTGTCACCAGGTATAGCAATGTCAACTATCCACACTTTTTTCTTTTCCACAATCGTGATATCCGGGGTATTGTGTTCCAAAACTTTATCAGTCTGTATTCGGAAATCCCACAGTAGTTTTGCATGCTCATTTTCAATCACTTTTTCAGGCTTATGATCCCACCAGTTCTTTGCTACAGGCAGATGGTAGTTGTGACACAAGTTCCAGTGGACCATCTGAGCGACTGTGTTGTGACGTTGTTTGTAGTCGGTCTGAGCTATTGTCTTACAACAGCTCAGTATGTGATCAATGGTTTCATCTGCTTCTTTGCAGAGTCTGCATTTGGGATCATCAGCAGATTTTTCTATTCTGGCTTTGATTACATTTGTTCTATTGGCTTGTTCTTGGGCCGCAAGAATTAGGCCTTCTGTTTCTTTCTTCAATGTTCCATTGGTCAGCCATAACCAGGTCTTTTCCTTATCTACTTTTCCTTGGATCTTTTCAAGGAACTGTCCATGCAGTGCTTTGTTATACCAGCTGTCAGCTCGAGCTTTCATCGCTGTTTTCCTATATTGATACTTGGTTTGCTGTACTTTTAGCAGCTTCCTCTTGTTGACCTCCATCAAAGCTGGTTCAACATTGTCTTTCACATAATCTGCCAGAGCATGTTTCTCTTCTTCAACTGTCTGCTTCACTTGCAAAAATCCTCTGCCACCTACCTTTCTGGACAAATATAGCCTGTCAACGTCACTATGTGGGTGCAGCGCATAGTGTATGGTCATCAGTTTTCTTGTTTTCCTATCCAGGCTGTCCAGCTCTGTCTGTGTCCAGTTTACAATTGCAGCAGTATATCTGATAACGGGTATGGCCCAGCTGTTTATAGCCTTGATGGTGTTACCGCCATTCAGTTTACTTTTTAGAAGTTTCCTGACCCTTTGCGTGTATTTTTTGCTGACCACATTTTTCAATTGCCCATCCTTGATATTGTCCAGCTGCAGTATGCCCAGGTATTTGTAGGCTTCGGGTTGGTTGCACTTGATGGTTTATCCATTGGGCATTTCAATTCCATCACTTTCTACGATCTTCCATTGTTGTTGTTGTTGTTGTTGTTGTTGTTGTTGTTGTTGTTGTTGTTGTTGTTGTTGTTGTTGTTATTATTATTATTATTATTATTATTATTATTATTATTATTATTTTGCACTATGATTCTAGAGGAAAATGGGTTGCACCCTCAAAACTCTGAGAATGATGCTAAACATGATGTGTCTGGATACATAATGCAATGTCCACTGAAAAAACAAACCTTGGCATTGGTAAAGTAATTGAAAAGGAAGCCAAAAGAAGATGTGATATCTATCCCTGATGGCACATGAGCTTACAGAAACTCAAAGAAGCTGCTACTGAAAGTCAATCATTGCACTGATTTCCATCAGATCATTAAGAATCAGAAGAGGCCGAATAGATGAACAACAACATGCAACTTTTGGTCTGCATGCAGGTGCCAGACTCCAATGGGAACTCTTCACAAATCTGGCAATATTCAGTGACAAAAATAGCTTGTGTGACCTCACTGAAAAATGAGATAACACACCAACACAAATGGATTGCAAATAGATACACTAAACTTTTTCAAGGCAAACTGTAGCCATATCCACCCCAAAATAGTTCTGGCTCCTTCTACTGAAATGTCACATCTGCTCAGTGACATTACCATGCCATCAAATAACTTTTTGCAGCCTGCAGGCTGAAAATTATTATTTAGAAACTGTACTCCCTGAGCTGGTAAAGTTTGGCCACCCCACCTTAGTCCCTCTCCTGCCCGCCTGCTCTCTCTTGCTCATGACTTCCTGGGCAGCGGAAGAGGCTTTCTGATCTAGTTTAATTGTTCTTAAGCAACAGAAGATTAATGCTTGAATACTATATAGCAGTGATGGCTAACCTTTTCCAGACTGAGTGCCCGAAGTTCACGCATGCACGGCCGAACCCCCAAAATGCAGTAATCCTGGCCCACACATGTGCGTATCCACTGCATACATGGCCCACACCCCCGAACATGCACACATATGGCCAGCCCCCCCGCACATGTGCGCCAGAGACTCAAAGACAGCTGGCCAGTGGGAGGTGCATGCACATGTGCAGCAGAGCTGAACTGGGGCGAACAGCTCGTGTGCTATCAGAGAGGGCGCTGTGTGCCACTCACGGCTATATAGTAAGGGTGGACAACCCTACTTTTCTGGGAAAGCAAAGATGCAAAACAGGCAGGGGTATGTCCTGCAAGGTTTTTTTTCCCCTTCACATTTGGGATGGTTATGTTTTTAAACCAAGTTAAGGACTATTTTAAGATTATCATAAACCAAAATCTGAAAGGGTTTTCTGGAATAAGCCAATATCTTATTCTTCTCTTCAAGGTGACTTATAAGATTGTCCTCTTTGAACAGAAAATCCTTGGCAAAAGAAAAAGTGCTGGATTGCATCTCTTTAATATTCCCTGTGAAGAGGAGGATGTACCAGAGACAATCTAAATAGCATACAATTTAATGGAGGTCATGTTTCATTCTGATGTGAATTCTAAGTAGGGCAATATATGTAGATGGCAATTACAGTAATGGTTTTCTGCTGGAAAGTATAAAACTGTGACCATAGTCTCATAATTATGTCTGTTCTTAAAACAGCACATGACGTTAAACCATGACAAATCTGTGCACTTCTCTGAATTCATGGTTTTGTTTTCTGTCCTGGCATTTCAAAATGGAAATAATAACTCTATTTTTTCCCCTCTCATTTTCAAAATAATTATGCACTGCATTGTTGATGAAATAATATAAAAGGCACATCATTTGTTTTAGAACCTAGCGTCCTTCTTCCTTAATGCTTAGGCATTAGGATCAATGCATTAAAATAATAAATCATGAGGTTTAAAGTAAAATGTGTGGGAGAGACAGAAAGACACAGAAAGGAAAAAAAACCTGACAAAATAACAGCCATCCTAATGATCAATAAGGATCATTCTTCTACACTATATCCTTGTCAACAGGATCTAATATGTCAGGTTTAGGAAGATAAGGAATTCTCAACTGATTTTTATTGTTCAACTATGGTTGACTATTGGTGGATGGATTGATCACCTACTTTTAAATTACAGGATCCTGAGTTCAATTCTTGGTTTCAATAGATACGACTCTAAAGGCTGAAACTCTAAGGATGATAATCCCGAGACTCTAAGGATGATACCCATTAGGATACTAGTTAGATCAAACTTATTAAAAGATACCCAGCATATTTCAGAAAATAATTCCCATAATTTCTATCCATTAGTCACACTAATTGTTGAAGATGTCAGTTGTAAGTCAATATAACTGAAATGCCCCACTTGCATTAAACTTAATGGGCAATAAAATTGTCCACTTACATTGTTTTGAACAAATGCAATCTTGAAAAAGTGATTTAGGACACTAGGATTTAAACCATTTAGGACAGTCACAGGATCCCTATGGTCATGGGATCAAAATTTGGGGACGTGGCAACCATCATGTATTTATGACAGTTGCCATCATCACCAAGATCATGTGATTGATGCTATTTGCAATCTACCTAGCTGGATTCTGACCAGCAAAGTCAATGGATGTACCGCTGCACAAGTCACTTAACTGCAGTAATTCATTTACCAACTGGCAAAAAAAAAAAAAAAACTTTGTAAAATTGGGCGCAACTCACTTAATAATGATCTAGCTTAGCAATGGAAATTCTGGTCTTAATTGTGGTCATAGTTCAAGGACTACCTGTATAACTCTTCCTTTCTGTTGTTGTTTTTAACAAATTCAATCCTGTACTCTAATCATAAGGTATAAAGCTATTAAATCTATTAAATCATATTCATCTAAAAAGCAAATTAATCTAAGCATTAGTGTACGGACAAAGACCGCTGTGAATTTTATGAGCTAATATTCATGAATTTTCATTTTACAACAGGCCCCAATTCAACAACACTCCTACCTTCTTGGGAGCTCAAATGCTTACATGAGGTCCTTATTTCAGAGTTTTCATTTCTACTCCACTCATTAGATTCAGTTTAAAGCCTTTCTAATCGAGCAGACCATGCCTTAGCCAAATGAAACAAACAAAATGTTAAAAAGTTACAATATTTATGTAGTTACTTGTAATGTATCTTTAAAAGTTTTGGCGGGAAAATAGCACGTTGCTGATTGGTTGAAGCCTCCGGCTAAACTGTATATAAAGAGAGGTTTTTCCCAGCACTGGCTGCTGGGTTCACCATATAGTAAAGAGCTGTTGTCACTATCCTGGTCTCCTGCCTCGTTATTGCCCGAATCTAACACTGGCGACGAAGGTGGGATCTCGAGGCTAAGAGCGCCAGGAAAAGAGCTGAACTCGCCAGGAAGACGCGAACCCAGCAAACAAGGGGCGGAAAGCAGCGATGTCCGGCTACACACCGCCAGCGCCATTCGACCCAGCCAAGGAAAAATGGGGGTCATACATGGCTCGTTTCGAGTGTTTCCTCAAGGCGAACGAACTTCAAGGAGTTTCAGACAACAGGAAACGAGCGTATTTCCTGAGCCCCTGCGGTCCAGAAGTTTCCGACACCGCAGAATCCCTGGCGGAGCCAACGCCGGTACAGTCGGTACCGTGGCAAACTCTGCAGAATTTATTGAAAGCCCATTATGCACCAACGCCGTCCAAGTATGTGCAACGGTTCAATTCAGGAGCGAGACAGCAAGAGGGCGAGTCCATCAGCGCATACATGGCCGCCCTGAGGAAAGCCTCAAAACATTGCGAGTACCGAGACTTGGATGAGGCATTGCTGGAGCAACTCATCCGCTGGGTCAGGGACATCCGCTTATGGAGGCGGCTGCTGTCTAAAAGCAACCTAACGCTGGCAAACGCCTTGGACGAAGCCAGGGCTCACGAGATGTCTACCCAAGCGGCGGAAACCCTACAAAAGCAGGTCGCACCAACGGCTGGTGCGAAATCAACCCCGTCCACAATGAAGAGATCCAGGCTGAGTCGGATGGTGAGGAAGAGGAAGGAGTCTTCCACACCGGGAGGCCGGAGAAAGAAGACCGGGGTGACTGCACAAGTTGCGGAGGGCAACACCAACGACAACAATGCAAATTTAAGGATGCAGTGTGTCGGCGGTGCGAAAGGAAGGGGCACATAGCACAGGCCTGTCGAGCACCCCAACCTTCCCGCCAAAAATTCAAACCGGCCAATCAGAGCGCGGGAACGGCGAAGCGGCCCGCGAGTGGTCAGTTTAAAAAAGGCGCGAAGTTGAATCAGACTGTCGTGAGAGTGGGTCACGCATCAACACGCCTAGAGAAAAAAATCTTTACAAAGCCAAAGATTGAGGGGGTGCCGTGCCGATTGAAGGTGGACACCGGCTCATCGATCACGATCATGTCCTGGGACAATCTCGTGAGAGCCTTACCCGCCATCGCAAAGCGCAAGCTGCAACCACAGAAATTAAAGGTACAAGACTACCAAGGGAATCGCATCCCTGTTCGAGGGGTAACGTCCGTCCACGTAGAGTATGGACAATACAAGAAAACTCTGCCCATCACCGTAGTCGATGGGACCCTGCCAAGCTTGTTGGGACTGGACTGGTTCCGAGCATTGGGCATGGGAGTGACTGGAATCTTCAGAAACGAAGTCAACCTCAAAGACGCACTCATGAAAGAATTTGGGGACGTTTTCAGAGACTGCCTGGGCAAGTACACGGGGACCCCCATTTCTTTTAACTTAGACCCCCAAATTGCCCCTATCCATCTAAAGGCTAGGAGGGTCCCGTCACCTAAAGCCCAGGATTGACCGGGAACTGGACAAGCTAGTAAACCAGGGAATTCTAGTGCCAGTTGACCATGCTAAGTGGGAGACCCCTATAGTCACCCCAGTCAAACCGGACGGGTCGGTCCGGATTTGCGCTGACTATAAGGCAACGCTTAACAAAGCGTTGCAAAAGAGTGCTTACCCCGCCCGTGGTACAGCACTTACTGCACTCAATGGGGCAAGGGCAAGTTTTTGCCAAGCTAGACTTGGCCCAAGCCTATCAACAGCTGCCCGTAGATAGCAGCACAGCCGAAGCGCAGACAATTGTGACTCACAGAGGGGCTTTTAAGTGTACCCGGTTACAGTTTGGGGTTAGTGTGGCTCCAGGGTTATTTCAGAACCTAATGGAGCGGCTATTGCAGGGCCTACCAGGGGTGGTACCATACTTTGACGATGTACTGGTATCCGCTGAGAATCTAGAGGAATTAGGGGTAAGGCTGCGAAAAGTTTTGGGCATTTTCCGGTCTGCCGGTCTCACAGTTAAACTGAACAAATGCCAGATCGGGGTTGAGTCTGTGGAATTCCTGGGCTACCGGATAGACAGGGAAGGGATTCACCCCACTGAGAGCAAGGTACGGGCCATCAGGAAGGCCCCGGTTCCAAAGAACAAAACGGAGTTACAGGCATTCTTAGGTCTGGTCAATTTCTACGTGGTATTCTTAAGGAATAAGGCAACAGTAGCCGAGCCGCTGCATAAATTACTAGCAAAGACGGCTGCATGGTCTTGGGGAAAGGCGGAAGCTAGGGCATTCGAAGGGGTAAAGAATCTCCTATCGAGTGATAGCCTCCTTATCCAATACAATGGCACGCTGCCATTAGTGTTAAGCTGCGATGCATCTCCCTATGGGGTGGGGGCGGTGCTCAGCCACAGGTTACCAAATGGCACAGAAGCCCCTATTGCATATTACTCCCGAACCATGTCATCAACTGAAAGGAATTATAGCCAGCTTGATAAGGAAGCCTTGGCTATAGTCTCCGGAGTAAAGAAATTCCATGAATATGTATTTGGTCGTGATTTTGAAATCATCACGGACCATAGACCTTTGCTAGGTCTGTTGGCAGGCGACCGCCCAACGCCCGTGGCACTTTCGCCAAGACTGACCCGATGGACTATCTTCCTGGCAGCGATTCTTACAAATTACTACACCGGCCAGGAAGGAATTAGGGCATGCAGACGCCTGAGCAGATGCCCGTTACCAGAGACTATCAAGACCCCACTCCGGGAATACCAGTGCTGGTAATTGACTCTGTGGACTCTGGCCCAGTCACATCCAAAGAGGTGGCTCGGGCTTCATATAAGGACATTACAATAAGAACTGTAATTGGTTGGGTACAAAGAGGTTGGCCCGCTGCGCCGGGCGAGCGTTTTAAAGAGTTTGTAAAAAAACGTGGGGAACTCTCGGCTCAAGGGGGGTGCCTGCTATGGGGGGATCGAGTGGTGATCCCGGAGAAATTGAGGAAAAAGGTATTGGATCTCCTTCACGAAGGTCACCCAGGGATCGTGAGAATGAAGGGTCTAGCGAGAAGCTATGTGTGGTGGCCCTTAATGGACTCGGAAATTGCTGAAAGGGTAGGGAAATGCCAGGCCTGCCAGGAGTCCAGACCGCTACCCCCAACGGCCCCGATTCGGGAATGGGAGAGACCCCAGGGCCCCTGGTCTAGGATCCATATCGATTTTGCGGCCCTTCCACGGCCAAACCTTTCTGGTAGTAGTCGATGCCTACTCCAAATGGCTGGAAATCATTCTCATGAGATCCATGACAGCCGAGGCCGTGATTTCAGTCCTACGGCACCTATTTGTAACCCACGGGTTGCCCGACACTTTAGTCTCCGATAACGGCCCGCAATTCACGGCAACCCAGTTTGAGGGGTACTTGGCAGAGGAGGGCATCCGACATGTCCTCTCGGCGCCTTTCCACCCTGCGTCGGACGGCCTTGCAGAACGCTTCGCTCGAGCGCAAAGGAAGCATTGTCCAGAATCAGGCCAGGCGATTGGCAAACAAAATCGATACATATCTAGCAGTCCAACACAGAACCCCTGTGTAGCAACTGGCCGCAGCCCTGCAGAGCTATTAATGGGTCGGAAGCTTAGGTGCCCACTAGACCGTTTAAACCCAAACTACACACCAGACGGTTACAAAGGGGCACACGGTAAAACAAGAGGGATGGCAGTAGGCGACCTAGTGTGGGCACACAACTACAGCGAGGGCCCGACCTGGTTAGCAGGAAAAATCCTAGAAATAACCGGTCCAAAATCATATCTAGTAGAGATAGAGGATGGCCGGGTATGGAAGCGCCACATAGACCAAATAAGGAAACGATAACCGTAAATCAGAATCAGACGAAACAGGCCCTGACTATTCAATGTTTGAATCCACAGCTGACTCAAACCCGGGCAAACGCAGGACTTATCTGAGTTCCAGGAGGTCCAGCGACGCCAACCGGTTCCTCCTGAAAACAGCAGGGACGACTCTGCAATAATCCAGGGCCGGATGGCCTAGAGGTGGAGCTGAGAGGAACAAACAGTCCCTCCGGTCAGCTCGACTCACTCCCAGAAAATGCATTGCGCAGGTCCGAAAGAGTCAGGAGACGCCCAGTCTACTTGCGTGATTACGTTGACAAATAAGATGTTAATTTCATGTAAATATTGGGAAAGTGTTTTCTGGGAGGGAAGGAGTGTAATGTATCTTTAAAAGTTTTGGCGGGAAAATAGCACGTTGCTGATTGGTTGAAGCCTCCGGCTAAACTGTATATAAAGAGAGGTTTTTCCCAGCACTGGCTGCTGGGTTCACCATATAGTAAAGAGCTGTTGTCACTATCCTGGTCTCCTGCCTCGTTATTGCCCGAATCTAACTAAGGACATCTAAACTATATTAAAGTAACCAAAATATCTTTACAATCCCCAAGGCAGGTCACACCTTTTGAGCACCCCAATGTTTGGAAATTGAAAGTGGATAAATTTGACATGCCCTATGATCCAAATACATTTTTAGAAGACCTTGCAAGGTGGGAATTATCTCATGCCATCAACTCATGATCTAGATAACTCAGACTCTGATCTCAGAAACCAATTCTTTCTGAGGGATACCATTTGCACAAATAATCATTGATTCTTCATTCATTGATTCTCCATTCCAAAACTCCACTTGAATTTTTTTCGATCAAAGAATACTACATGAGCCTAAGCTTTTGATTTTCAAAGGATTTCAATTCCGACACATTACAACTGTTCTCTGCAAACTATTAACCATTTAGAAGGAAAAGATAATGGTCAGTTGAATTGGAAGCACTACTCTATCCCTGATTTTTCATCTTATGATAAGTGAATCCTGTCTGGATAAACCAACAGAATCACTCAACCTTGTTTCATATTTCTCATATTGAATTACAAACTATCATGCCTTCTCACAGAACACAGTTCTGTGCATTTCATCTCCATTCTGTGGCATCTATTTTTATTTCCCTAAATGCTCAGAATCTGGTTGAGAAAGATTTCTGAGTTACATGCGGAAAAGTATCCTTTATATCTTTTGCTGCCGGTTGTTATTCTCGTCTACTGCCATTGCTTCTCTGCTTGAGTATCTTTCCTAAGGAGCCTTGCTTCTAATATCTGTTTCCATTCTAGACTCTCCTTCCCTTCCTTTTTCAGTAGCTAAAGCATGGCCATTAAATTCTCCAATGCTTTGACCTGTCCCTCAAGGGCTGTTATGAGTCTGCATGTTGCATGAGTTGCAATTATATATTAGGAAGAAAAATATAATCTCCTGTCCATTCATTTTCATTCTGGCTTCCTAAGGCACCATCCAAAGAAAGCCCTTTAGTTATTCTTGTCTTGTTTTTTTTCCAGCAAACTCCTGTTAGTTCTTTCTCATGAACACTTTCAGTCAATGGGCTTCCTCCTGGAACCAGGCTGCCTTATATTTCTCTTACATTCTCTGTTTACTCAGCAGGAAGCAATCGCCTAATCATCTACAATGGGTAATCAACAGCTATTCAGAAGATAACCTTTCCACTCCTCACTGCTCATCACAAATCCCTCAGAATCTACAGCTTCTTTGATCACTCTGCTTCCTTCTTTCTGTTGAATTCTCTGACAGACTCCTTCTAGCTCTCCCTTTTCTCTGCCTTAAACCAACATTCATTTTTATACCTATAACTTGCATTCAGTTTGGTTGTTGCACTTATTTATATCTACTCGTAATGATACGCAATTTCATACAGTAATTATAGTTGCAATATTGAGCATAGTTTTGTGCTATTTATTTCAGCTCTTTGCAGCAGAGCTGACGCAAAAAGGTATAAGAAAATAGGAATGTTAATAATCTTTGAGCATAGAATACTTGATGATTTTTAAATTTCAGATACGGCAAAAGGCATATGCAAACAGGGATATTGTTAAGGATGAAGTTGATTGAGATAAACGGTTAGAAAGGTTAGCAAGATACAGGTTTTTACCATGCAGAGCTTCACAGAAAAGCATTAGAACTAAACAATATATAGATAGCATGCTTAAAGAAAACTGCAAAACATGGGAAATCAATAATATTTAAGCTTTTCTCCCTGCACTGTAACCCCAATGAATCTGAAATATTACAGTATGTTATTTATCTCAGGAAGAATGGTTTTCAAGTTCAGTAGGCAGCAACAGCCAAAAAAAAACCCAATCCCTAATGCAACCCTTGGTTGCATAAATAGAGAAATGGAATCAAGACCATGTGATACATTAGTACCTCTTTATAAAATCTCACTAAGACCACACCTGGAATACTTCATCCAGTTTTGGTCACATTATAACAAAAATGTTGAGACTCTGGAAAGAGTGCAGAGAACTAAGCTGATTAAGGGCCTGGAGAATAAAACATGAAAGAATGGTTGCAGGAATTGGTATGTCTAGTCTAGTGAAAAGAAGTACTTGGAGTGAAATGATAACAGTGTTCTAATATTTGAGGTGCTGCCACAAAGAAGAGGGGGTCAATCTGTTTTCCAAAGCACCAGAAGGCAAGACAAGAAATAGTGAATGAAAACTAATCAAGGAGAGAAGCAAGCTAGAACTAAGGAGAAATTTCCTAACAGAGAGAACAATTAAGCAGTAGAATGGCATGGTCTTCAGAAGCTGTGGTTGCTCCATCACTGGAGGCTTTTAAGTAGAGACTGGACAGCCACTTGTATGGAATGGTGTAGGGTCTCCTGCTTGAGCAGGGGTGGGTGGGCTGGAAGATTTCCAAGGTCCCTTCTAATTCTGTTATTTTATCATTCAGTTTCCCACTCATGACAGAATAGGGCAAAGCAAATAATTCATTTGTGTATATAGCAATATACAATATTACAGCAATATGCAGGAATGTGCTTATTTTCCAAAGAACAAGTGTCAATGGGAAATGGTTCTTAGGTTGCTTTGCCCAATTTGATTCAATTTGTCCCTTGCCTTACCATACCTTCTACTCCCATCTCTTCTCTGATCTTCAAACTGAGGCCTGTCCTTCAGTTTGTTTTTAGGGTTCATTGACTTTCTTCCCATCTGTCAGTTATGAAGATGACATTCCCATCCAATGCATCAGACCCATTTGACTTGGAGCTACATTCACAATGTGGAAAGCATTTTCAACAACAATGTTCTGAAATACTGGAAGACTTCCTTAGGGAAACTGCTATGACTAGATAATCTTTATAAATATGTTATGAAGTCTGATCTTTTATTGCCAAAGTCTCAATTGCATAATTATTCTTATTATGTGTCTTCAAGTTAATCTTGATTCCCTGCAGGTGACTGCCTGGAAAAGTCATTTTTCTTGCCAAAATAGTCAGCGGTGCTTTGTCATTGACATTTTCCTAGGGCTGAGAGAGAATGACTGGCCAAAGTAGACGAGAAATCATTCTCCTGATTGTTAGTCTGATGTCTTAACCAGTACACTAAACAGCTCTCTCTCTCTCTCTCTCGCTCTCCCTCTCTCTCTCTCTCTCTCTGCTGCAGTTTTAATTCTGAAGTTTTCACCAGCTATTTTTTTAAATAATTACGTTAAATATTATGCACCATAATATGTTTTAAGGTTCTAAGTTTCTTATGATTTCCCTTTGCCCACTAAAAAAAACCTGAATAACTAAAAACGATGAGTTTATAGCAACTAAAATCATGCACATGGGTCTGAAATAACCACGCAATGACATGTTTCACAATGCTCAGCATGCATGCAAGTGAATCTAATACTCACTGGGTGGCCTTTGTTGAGTCACTATCTCTGAGCCTCAGTTCCCATCTGTAAAAGTAAGAATAATATTCTACCTCATGGGAGTAATAACATTAATGCAATTACTACGTTAAAGCAATGTGCAAGACGTGCTACAGACCATAGGTTATAAAATAATGTTCTAGTATTGAACAATGGCAAAATATAAGTGATCATGAGCTTCTCAACCTATTACATTTTTTCAGTCATACAAGTTCATAATTATTCTAAACCTATTTTATATAAAGTATGAGTTATTTGAAAGATAACCCCTTATTTACCCTTTCATTTCTCTCCCCGTCTGTTTCAAAGCTGTTTGATATCTCCTGTTTTTTAAGCATTAATTTTCAAATATTCTGCTGATTAGTCACAGAGAGAAGTATTGTGTAGAGCCAAGGTAACCGTTGCCAATTACTGGACTTTGAAACATTGCTAAATCTGACTTTAGTTCTAAATCATTTTCCATTTTTTCCCTGTTGGGATTTCAAGTCATGGCCTCCATCATACTAATCCATAGTTCAGTGGCTCTACCTGAAACATTTCCAGCAGAAATCAAGTTAATTTTCACTAAGAATAATAATTTATTTCGATATTATTTCTGCTTTAAAGAAGAGTATGTGAGTAATTGCCCTTGCATATACCATAGAACATATGAAAGAGAAAATACCAAGTTATACTCAACAGATTTTTTAGATGTGCTCTATCAATCTATAAAAACAGAGATGCAGATGGTAACTGAATTGATTGAATTGATTGATATTCAATACTCATCAACATAACAGCAACTATGGTTACTATTCTGATCCATAAACCCAGTTAATTACAGACAGAAATGCAAAAATAAAAACAACCTAGAAAGAGGAAAAGGATATAAAACTTAGAAGAAACAGGAGGCATTATGCCTTCAGATGAAATGTGAGTGGCTACAAAGTTCGACCCTACATTACCAAATTGTCAATTGGAAAACCTTGATTTGGGACCTCAAACCTTTCATAAAACGGTCTGGTTTTCTCAAGCTGCAGTGAATCAATTAGCAAGTGTTATAAATCTGGTAAACAAAGGCCAGTACTGTCTAATTTTTTTTTTAAAAAAAAAACAGAACTTCTGCCAGAAGCTAAACTTCATTGAGAAAGGCAGTACATTTTTCATCAAAATTAAACAAGGATTTAGATTTCCCTGAAGACCTCCCAGAAAAGTTTAAATCCAGCATGGTTATTTAAATACCGGCATGCACACAAATTGAATCCTAAATACAGAAATTTCTCTCTCTAGCTATTCCCTCATTAGTGCCTGAAAGAAGGTTCACATCATCACCCAGTTATTACAGAAATGATTTTAAAAATGTGATTGTTATCATCATTTTGCCATAATGGCGTATTCTAGACCAGTGTTTTCCAACCTTTAAGATGTATGAACTTCAATACTCCCTTTGCAGGCTGAATAATTTCAGGAATTGAATGGAAGTTGGGCCATAGCAACTGGTCTGTTGTTGTTGTTGTTGTGACTCAATTTCCAGGCAATACTACCTGGCTGAGTCAGAATCTTCATCGACATAAGGAAGCTGAAGTTCACACATTTTAAGATTGCTGCTCTAGATAATACTGTAAGTTGTGAAAAAGGTAAATTACATGAGCACAATGGATCATTGTACTATTGTCCACCATGAAACTGTTGCACCTGTGCATGCCAGATGCATTTTCCTTTATCTCACAGGTGTCAAACTCAGTCACGACACTTGACGTATCGTGATGTTTTTTGCCTTTCCAGAGCCAGGATTGACGTGGCCTGCGTGTAACGCATCCGGCCCATGGGCTGCCAATGTTCTGACCTGGGCTTCCTGAGACAGTAAAAAGCACACGATTAATCCCAAAAACCCTCTTGTTATTTCAACGGCTGTGAATTCTGTTCATTCACAGCCCATAATGAGTCACAAATAGTTTGTAAAGAGTCTGACAGAAATCTGCCACAGTCCTTCGGAATAAGGCTGATAAGCACCCACCTTTAGCTCCCTTGACATGCTGCCAAAGACTTAATTGGCAATTAGCTTTGCAAGGCCACATGGAGCACAGAGTCAAAACGGAGCTTCAGAATTTAAACCGACCAGAACAAAGTTGCTTCCTGCAAAGGCTCACGTGCTTTTGCTCCTCCTTTATGTCTTATGGGAAAGGCCAATCATCTCCAAACCCTACTCCCAAGTCATTCCTTTTGTCTTAACTGTTCTTGCCTTTTGGCAGATCTGTGCATACACACACTGGGAACAGGCTACCCCGTTCCTCTGCCTCACTGATGTCCAACCCTGGATGTTCTAGAGGCAGCACATAACTCCCAAATGGCCCTGGCCCCCTCTGTGCCTCCGATACAGAGCCCTCATCCGAGCCTTCCCCAGACTCCAGGACTGGCCCATGTTCCTCTCCAACTTCCTCCCTGTCTGACTCTGATGCCAGCTCCGCAGGCCGCCGGCGGACCACAACAGCCAATTTGACAGACCTGCTCTATCTTCTTCACAGAAAAAGTAGCATTCTTCTAGGCATGGCTGATCCCCAATTCAATTACTCAATTATCAAATCAGAACCAGGAAGGGAATAGTGTGATATCACTTCACCAAGATTATAAAACCTTACTACAGTCTCTTTCTTTATCAGAGGATATATCTTCAGTTCAGTGCATGACAACAGGCCTTTAAACCTGTACATCTATCCCTCTCAGTCTGTGATAGTTAACACATTGCAAGATGCCTACTGTGCTCTTATATCAGTACAGAGAATACAGTCTGGAAGGTAATTTCTCCCACCTTCTGGTGAGCCTGAAGCTTATTTGATATTTTCAAAGTTGAAAACAGCAGGTCAAGGGCGGGCATCACTGAGGACCACAGTGAGAAAGGACAGGCACTATCGCCTAGCTAAATATCCAATGATAAGTCTCATATCTACATATCTACTTTGTATGCCAAGGGGACATTATTTGTTTTTAAAAAGGGAAATGAGCATACTTGTCTGACAGGGCTGTCTCTTTAAATTAGCTGCTATACTTCCTGCTGTATATACATATCAAACTTCTTCTGATTTTCAGAGAATCTGGCAGCACAGAGAAAGGAAGCCTAGAGGGGAAATTATGTTGGCTTCTTGCTAGTGAAAAATAGAAGGGGAAAATGCACCCACTCGGCCCAAGAGGAATTAAGGAATTGTGGGGCAATCAGTGATTAGCAAGATCTTCCCTTGCCTGTGCCTATAAGCCAAACCTTGACCAACCCTATGAATTATTATATTTTTCCCTCCAATTATTGGTCATAAGAATAATGTTCTTGAAAAGTATTCATGCCTTTGGAGAGTCATCCAGATCATGGTTGTCCCAAAGATGCTTTTTCAAAAGGCAACTGGGCTTTGTTTTTCCAATTAAGAACTGAAGAAGTTTCTTATTTGAGAAGTGAAACGTCTTCAAGGAAAAACAAAGTCTAGTTGTGTATTGAAAAAGCACCTTTGGGTTGAAAAGTGTTCTTTAACTGAAAGGAAATATGTATTGATTTTGAGTGCCTGAAATCCCTTCACACATACATTTTTGAATCCTACACCTTTATAACATTTTTAATACCAAACATGTTTTATAACATATTTTAATAATAATAATAATAATAATAATAATAATAATAATAATAATAATAATAATAATAATAATAATAATATCAGAGTTGGAAGGGACCTTGGAGGTCTTCTAGTCCAACCCCCTGCCCAGGCAGGAAACCCTACACCATTTCAGACAAATGGCTATCCAACATTTTCTTTAAAAATTCCAGTGTTGGAGCATTTACAACTTCTGCATGCAAGTTGTTCCACTGATTAATTGTTCTAACTGTCAGGAAATTTCTCCTTAGTTCTAGGTTGCTTCTCTCCTTGATTAGTTTCTACTCATTGCTTCTTGTTCTACCCTCAGGTGCTTTGGAGAATAGTTTGACTTCCTCTTCCTCTTCCAACCCCTGAGATATTGGAACACTGCTATCATGTCTCCCCTAGTCCTTCTTTTCATTAAACTAGGCATACCAAGTTCCTGCAACCGTTCTTCATATGTTTTAGCCTCCAGTCCCCTAATCATCTTTGTTGCTCTTCTCTGCACTCTTTCTAGAGTCTCAACATCCTTTTTACATAGTGGCGACCAAAACTGAATGCAATATTCCAAGTGTGGCCTTACCAAGGCATTATAAAGTGGTATTAACACTTCACGTGATCTTAATTCTATCCCTCTGTTTATGCAGCCCAGAATTGTGTTGGCTTTTTTGGCAGCTGCTGCACACTGCTGGCTCATATCTAAATGGTTGTCCACTAGGACTCCAAGATCCCTCTCACAGTTACTACTATTGAGCAAGGTACCACATATCCGGTACCTGTGCATTTTGTATTTAATACAAATACAGCATATTTTAATACTAACCATACATCCTACACACATGATCATAAAACTTCATATTTCTAGCAGAGCTGACTTTTTCATTCAAAACAAAATTCCATCAAACTTCATCCACAATGTTTGAAGTCTTCTGTAGGTTGTGTCTCATGCTTTCCTGTTTTGTCAAAGTACTGTAGTCTTTGTGATTATGTCATTTCAACAGATTCATGCCACAGACAGACAATAATTAAGCTGAATCTCAGTACCTGTTAATTAGAATCCTTAAAAGTTAGGACAATTTTTGGTAATAATATCCATTTAGAGAGCTAAAAAATATGTATGGTAAGACTAGCTGACAATAGAAAATTGTCAGATCTGTGATTCAGCTAACTCACTCTGATGTGAAGTAGCTTCCAGTGATTTTATAGGAGGAATATTTTTGGGTTTGCTCCTAGTCATGTTATCTCAAGATGTTTTATCCCGTCTATGAATCCTGAACATTTTCTATTCTTTATTCACAGAATATTTATATAAGATTGCCCGATACAAAAAATGAAAAAAATGAAAAGCAAGAAAAAACAGTTACTGAACAACAAAATAGGGATTGCAATTTGCTATACTGAACATATCACACACCCATAAAAAAAACCACAATATTTAAAAGTGTCTAAATAAAAACAAATGTTACTCTATTATTGTAAAATATCACGTAATCTCTGCCAATGGGAAACATATTGCATATTTTTAAAATTTCACTGAGGTTATTTTCAACACAGAGCATCTACCTGTAATTTTTATTGATGCTTTAAGTTACTAAAAAGGAAGAGACATGTGCATTCATTAGGATATTGTTATTTCAGAACTTCCCATTCAGTTATTAACTGTCTGCTAAGAATATACTGCCTTTAACCAATGTTTTACAAAAATCAAACATTAAATATTTTTCTACATGCCTGGCATCTTTTTAATTATACCTAGGCATTTCCTATGAATAGGAAATTTCCAAAATTAATTTTTGGGAACTGCCACATTGGAGAAAGTTCTTTAAATGCTAAGTGAAAGATGTTTACAGTAAACCGAAAGCGTGGATAAATTCATTGAAATCCACTTAGAAAATGCTTCAGGATAAGGAAGCCAATCTATCTTATTAAGTACAGAACAATATGTCTCTATTTTCTGATGGCACTTCTGTCAATACACATGTCTGGAACTACGAATCTGCTCGTTTTAGGAGAGAGCCTTTTACTCATCAAGGCTCACATAAAGAATGGTAGTACATATCTTAAAATGTCATTTTATTGAAAAACTGTCCAGCTAACACAATGTAAGCATTGCTACCTTCTTATGAAATTTTCAAAAAGTTCTGGCCATAAATAACTTGTGTTCTGCACCAGGAAGATTGTTATGTTTATTATCAGAATAAGGAGACTTATAAGAAGATTGTCTCGCAGCATTGGTATAAGAAGTATAGGGCTAGTTATTCTTTTCCATGAATATTTATATTCTAATTGCCTTAGTTTCATGGTAGTTTTAAAAAATGCTTAGGCACATAAATTTATGGAAGCAGATAAACAGAATTTGCTGAATATACCAGTGATAATTATTTCTTTCCTGTGAACATTATGAAGTGCTGCATAAGCAGATTTTGAGGATCAATGTCATTTTTTATTTAAAGCTCAAGATGAGCATACTAGAGACATATTATGCCCCTTCCCTTAAAGGAAGTATCCAATCATTGCCATGCTTCTGGGTTCCTCCACAAATGTTACAATTTTTGAATGGCATGCATTGATAAAGCAACTTCATTCTCACAATTAATCTTGATTGAAAAATCTATACTGAAAAATAATAATTTGTCCAAGTTCAACCAGAAAATCATATGCCTGTGTGGAGATTTGAACTCAGGTTTATCATTGCCAAGTACAGAACTTTAACTGCTTTTTTAAAAAAAAGTTTTTTATTTTATAGCCAAACAAACATTTAGTACATCAATCATTCCTTCCATGTGACATCTCGGTCTTTTTTTCATGGCTCCATCTTTTTGTTGTTTCTTCTTTCTTCACTTCAATTTAATCCATTACCATTTTTCACAAGCACAGTATTCTAATTATACCTTTCTTTTACACAATTACCCGTTGCTTATCTGTATCTTTTTTCTAATCAATGATAAAGTTTATCCCAATATCTTAAAATATTCTGAATCCTCTCTTTCTTTGATTAGCAAAGTTAATCTATTCATTTCTGCACAATCTATAATTTTTTTAATAATTTCTCCTTCCAGGTGTGTTTTCTCCACTTTCCAACAGAACTTTAACTGCTCTGCAGCATTTCTTAATACAGGTTGTCTATGCTCCATGCTATATCAAGATTTCCATTTTCCTGATGACCTTAAATAATTTATATATTTATGAGGCTTCAAAGATTCTCTACAAGATGCTTGTTCCAAGACATCACTGAGTAAACCCCCCCCCCAGGCTATCCCAAATATCTAGCCAAAGTCAACTGGTTTAATCGTATTTCTACAAAGTTTCAACTTATTTTATAATCAGAGATCTGTAATAGATTTAACTGTTTGATTTTGTCTGATTATAACAAAAGGTAAAGAGAAGAAGAAACGATTGTTAGTTTATATTTGATGTGAATTGTTGCCTTATTGTAAACATTGCAACAATAAATTGCTATTTTATGGGACTATTATTGGGTTTCTACTATTATGTTATTCCTAGTCTCTATTCTTTAAAGATAATAAGAACAAGTACTCAAGGTTAAAAATTATTTTGTGCTTATAACCTAACCCAAATAACTGATTCTCCGTGTCATCATCAATCATAGCCATCCATCAATTTTTTTTCAGAATAAATCTAAAAGTTTTAATATAATAGAAAACATGATAGCTCAATCATTATTATAGGATTTCAGTTCATTTACAATCAAGGCAAATAGGCAGATTAGACACAAATTTCTGTAGGATGAATGTAAACTTAGCCAAATTAACAGATATTTCCCATGTGTGAGAGTATCAGGGCTGATCTTGTTACCTCTCTGACACAATGGTTTTCTCACAAGGTATTGTGCTGTCACCATTCAGTCCCTAACAGGATCAGGTCACAGTGTAGAACTGCAGATAGTATCTGAAAACATAGCTGGATATCCCAATACCAAAACACTCACTCAAAATTCCTTTGACCATCCCCCCCCCACAAAGCCCAGAGGGTCCTTTGACCACTATTGCTGAAAACTGCTGCCATAATTTCTCAACATCTGTTGCTAGATACCACAAGGAATACATGACAGTGCTCGGGCAAGTATTACAATAGGCTTTACAGAGTTTTTAAACCACTACAAAGAGAAAAATAGTCATGATTACTTTACATCATTGTCCTGCCCCTAAGAACACATAATGCACACAGAAACTTCAATACAGTCTTCAGACATCAAGAGTGTGCCAATTCCTTTGGTAAAATATATTTTTCTTTAATTTTTATTTGGGGATAGCCAGCAGACTTTATTCCATTTTTCTTCACCCTGTGCCTTTCCATATGACATATCATTCCATCTATCAGAAAAAAGAGACTTTGCTACTCCTCTTTTCATCATGTTAGCATTCAGGAAAGTTGTTTTGTAAGTATAGGAGAAATGCGTTCACATAGTGCAGAATGTTTTATTTTTTTAAAAAAACCTTTCCAGATGTGTTAAATTGCTAAACGTCTATCTATTATGGCTAGATTGATTGAAAATCTTGGGACATATATTCATAAAGATAAAATAAAGACAAACAATTCATTATTGGAAAATGTGGTGATATCTTGTGGTTGTTTGAGAACTAAAAAAGAAACAAATTCACAGAAAAGGATATAAGGACCTTCTGGTTTCTTTACTTTTAATAGATAATCCTAAAATGTAAATACTGTTTACCACTTCATTCTCTTTTGTTCTCTTATTCTGGAATATCTTATTCTAAGGCCGATCACTGTGCCTGCTGTCATTAATTTGTAGTCACATGCTTTGATTGGGCTTCTTGATTTTTAGTACTAAGTAATACTATGCCATACTGAAATTACAACCAATTGTAAGTTTGTACAAATAATATCTAATCCTACACATATCTTCTCAGGCGTACTTCCCTAGTTCAGTGGGGCTTTTGCCAAGCTAAGTGAGCATAGCATGGCAGCCCAGAATTATTGCATAATTAATCACTAGCATTTGCTTTCCTCCCTTCCATTTTCCTTTGTCATTTTACATTATAAATTCATTTTGTATTTGTGCACGACTACATACTACTTTAATGATTAGTGGTGGATATAATGATATAAATCATGAGTATAATAGGCAAAGAACAAGTCACATTTACCTCTGTTTCCTCCAACGATATAGTTTGAAGTTCTTTAGTCATTTTATTATGCCATTTTTTTAAAAAATATTTAAAAGGCAGTTTTATAACACAATCTTCCCTGGACATTCTTCTAATTTGTGGTGTCTGGATTCAGATTCGATTTAATTACCTCTTCAACTCTCAGTCTTCCAAAAATATCTTCTCTCTTTCTTATATTCCAAGCAAAGAATGAAAAATGAAAATCAGTACCAAGGACAGCACCAAAAAATCCGGAAGGTGACACAGTGTTTCCTACAAAGACTCAATTAATCACTAAACACGTAAGTTACTATTCTTACATTTTTTTTAAAAAAGGGAGGGGAAGACCACCAACAATAAATATGTAGCATACTGTATATCAAGCATTTAAAAAGCCAAAGAACTCATTATATTATCATGCCAAACATTACTCACCAGAACAGAAAGATGAGGTATCAATCAATTAAATAAAATAAAATATTCAGCTGATTATTTTTTCAGCAGAAAAAAAATATATTTGTACCCTGATTATATATACCTTGGTTTCACTTTAAGTTAGGTCCTCTTTACCACAGGATTCTGGCTCATATAGAAACCAACATGCATGAATGAGCTGGTCAATGGTTGTAAAAAAGTACTAGTACTGCTGTTATTACTCCTACTACTGTATGCATGAAGAATTTTCTCATGTGAACTGTATATAGGAATTTGATATCATTCCAGTGATATTAGTGGAGAAGCAGGATTTAACCAGAGTTAACGCTTTAATAATACTCTTATAATTTTTTTAACAGAATCCTGAAGATTCTAATAAACTAATTATATCAGTTACTATGGAACTGAATAACTGCTACACACATTTATCTGTGTGTATTTCACAAAGAACTATTTGTTCATGGTTTAAAGGTTCTTTTCAAAAGCCAATTTTGTCATACAATCTAATCTGAACCATCTGTAGGAGACAGTAATCTTTATTTTACTGACTAATTAAATATCTTCTCACTAGCACACTTATGTAAGTCATTATAATAAGGATATAACCACTAAATGCTGTTTGCAAACTGAAGTTGATAGAGAACAAATTAGCCTACATTCTTAAAGAAACTGGCAACTGAGAAGCAGAGCAACATTTATTTATTTATTCTCTATTAATTATTTTCCCACTTCCCAATGTTTAAACCTTAGTAGAAGAGCAGTGTTTACAAACAACATGATAGTGACATTTTTATAAAAAGATTTCCATCAATGTAATTCAACTGGGCATTATCAAGAAATAATTGTTTGGTATATCTGGAGCAGAATTGAGAGATGATTGTCTTTCTACATGCTGTGTGTATAATTAAAACTTTAATGGAAAGAGGTATTTAAGACCAGACACAAAATGCATATGAAATTGTACTTGAGACTCCTAATCAAAAATTCAAACAAAATGGTAAGTAGAAAAAAAAATCAAATGTTGAAATTTAGAACATTTTACTGTCATAAGAAGGCAACATTTGTAAATAATTTTCATAAGTTTAATAAATCTCTAATATAAGCAGCATTTCACTTCCCACCGCAGGATAGACATATTTCTATAACGTGTTATAAAACATTAATAGAAAACAAATTAAAATACTGTTATATCTCTACAATAATTAATCTCAGTTGAAAAGAAAGAATAATGGATATCCTTTACCTAAAATAATATTAATGTCATATAATTATGTGTTACATTAATATTTAATATTAATATTAAAACAACATTTTAATCATAAATTCATGAGTAGATGCTTTTATTTTTACATAATACCTCATTGCATCAGATAATTTAATATGTTAGCAAAATATTAATTTTCTATTTAACTATATTGTGATTACCAAAAGATACACAATATTTCATTTTCATAAGGGAGTTTGTATTGAGAACACTGTAAAATACAGAGTTCTAAAGGTAGCTAACATTACAGTATATACTTTTAAATTATCTGAAAACAACCTCAAGGTGAAAATGTCAAATACTTAAAAGACAGCATCAAATTTCTTTGGAAAAACCTGGCTAACTTTGCATGGCCTAAGCAGGATCAGACTTCGATGCAGACCACAAAAATTTAAGCCTGCAAGATAAATCGGTGGCAGGAGAGAAGGCAATGACAAATCATTTCTGCAACGTTGCCAAGAAAACTTTATGGCTGTGTTTACACAAAAGCTTTGTTCCAAGATCTACTCATAGGAAACTATGCTATTTTAAAAACTGCTTTAATAAATTAAATTGTTTGTCACATATAAGCAACTATTGTCAGTCCCAGTTTTAATTTTCCAGTTATTATTTGCATCAAGAATAGATTTGTTGAAATTCTCAGAATTGCTACTAGCATGCTTTATTTTTTCTACTGAAAAAGAGTGAGATACCATTCTGTTGACAGAGTTTCCAATGCCTTGAATATTCTCATGTGATTGGCTCACTACTGCTAAAAATCTGAAAAGTTGCCCCTATTTATTTCTCCCTTGTTTATGCAATATTAGAAACACACAAAATCTGGCTACTTTGCAACTGTCTATCACAAGAATGCTTCTCACAGAAAACACACAAAATTATTATTATAGGGCTTAACAGCAACTTTTTTTTAGTTCTGCTTTAAAAATGTCAGACACAGAATGTCTACTAACATCTGTTTAAACTTGTAATAGTTCCTTTTTTTTTTAGATAAGAAAGACAAAGGAAAGAGATTTTCAAAATCTAGACTCTGACATTTGTATCCTTGCATCTAATTTGGTGGAATCAGGCTTCGAAAATCTGGTTATCATGAGCCTGGAACAAATTCTGCCCATTCTGCTGTTGTTTTTATGGCAACAGATTTTCTGTGATGTATTGCTTGAAATACACTTATAGGAAGCCTATGCACTCTGTTAGTTTTGTTAAAATGAACAGCAGTGTACTTTACTAGTGTGATCTGCTTAAAACATACTTTATTAAATAAGGAAAAAAAATTTGTTTGTTTCCTTATTTAATTACATTTGTTACATTTGCCAGACCTATTCTTGAATACAACTCATCCGTCTGGAACCCATACCACATCTCTGACATAAATACAATAGAACGAGTCCAGAAATATTTCACTAGAAGAGTTCTTCACTCCTCCGAAAACAACAAAATACCTTATACCAACAGACTTGAAATCCTGGGATTAGAAAACTTACAATTCCGTCGACTTCGACATGACCTGTGTTTAACACACAAAATCATCTATTGCAATATCCTTCCTATAAAAGACTACTTCAGCTTCAATCGCAATATTACAAGAGCAAAAAATAGATTCAAGCTAAATGTCAACCGCTTCAAACTTGATTGCAGAAAATATGACTTCTGTAACAGAGTTGTTAATGCTTGGAACTCATTACCTGACTCCATAATCTCTACTCAAAATCCCAAAATCTTCAACCAAAAACTGTCTACTATTGACCTCACCCCATTCCTAAGAGGACTATAAGGGGCGTGCATAAGAGCACAATAGTGCCTACCGTTCCTGTCCTATTGTTCCCTTCATTATATCAAATTAATATAGTTGATGCATATTTTTTTACTTATATATTTTCTTCAAGATATGTTGTTTTATCTATGACAATTGTTTGTGTATACTGTTGTAATAAAAGAAATAAAAAATAATAAAAAAAACATCCTCTTGGCCTAAACAGATAGACAATAGCAACATTAGCCCTATTTTGTTGTATTTTCATACAACCTCATTATCAAATAACCTATAATATATACAATATACTTAGGTTAATGTATATTATATTATATTATATTATATTATATTATATTATATTATATTATATTATATTATATTATATTATATTACACACACACACACACACACACACACACACACACACACATATATTCTGAGGTTTTCGCAGGTGTTTGTATGTAGGTCTTTGGTTATTCGGGTTTTCTCCACGTAAAATTAGAAGTGTCTTGGTGACGTTTCGACAAAGTCTCATTTGTCATCTTCAGGCTGGTGTTTACAGCTTCGTGCTTCTAGGAGCAATGTGTGATCGCAGCTGTTTCTTCCTTTTAACGGCTAGTGGGGGTTTGAATTGATTGGTTGGGAGCTTGGCTGTGTTCTGATTGGGTGGAGGTGTGTTCTGATTGGGTGGGGGTTTGGCTGTGCTCTGATTGGATGGGGGGTGTTCTGTTGGGGGGGGCTTGGTTGTGCTCAGGTTAGTCTGAGTTGCAGGGGGATTTGAGTTGTTTGGCTTCGCGTTCATGGTCGTGCTACATCTTCATGGTGGGTGTCAGTCTGCTGCATGTATGGATTGGTGGGGTTTGAAATGGCTAATTATGCAGCTGCAGTCTGGCTTCTGGTCCGTGGTCGTGCTTCATCATCGGTGTGGGTTTGAATCTGCTTTCCGCGTGGATGTGTGGTGGTGACATGCCGTGTGGCACCCGTGAGTGTGGGTCTTGCGTCATTCTCCATGTTAGGGACTCGTTTGTTGATAAGGGCGGGTTTCCAAATGGTTGGTAGGCGGGAGGTATCATCTCGTTTATTCATGCTGTGTGGGCATTTTTCTATCTCGATGGCTTCTCTGATTATTCTGTTGTTAAAGTGTTCAATTTTGGCGATAGTTCTGGTATTTTTAAAGCCAATTTTATTTTTTAGTTCGGTTTTTAGGTGTTGTTCGTCAGCTAAGCGTTTTGTTCTGGAGATGAGTTTCTTGGCTACGGAGTTGATCTGTGCTAGGTGGTGGTGTGAGAGTGCATGCAGATAGCGGTTTGTGTGTATTTTCTTCTGGTAAATGGTGTGTCCAAGGGAGCCATTGAATTTCTTGTAGACTAAGACATCCAGGCATCCAGACACTCATCTCCAGAACAAAACGCTTAGCTGATGAACAACACCTAAAAACCGAACTACACACTCTCACTAACGTACTAACATCCAATGGATTCCAAAGAAATAAGATTACCAAACTAATCCATAAAGAAACCCCCACTAAAATCCAAGACAGAGAACAAGAAACCAGCAAAGCCCTTGTTGTGATTCGTCCTCCCTCCTCTCCTCAGCTGGGCCCCTCCCATCTCCAACCAGGCCTTTTATCAGACTCCAAGTCTAATAATGAAGATGAACGGCCTGTCATGACTCCAGCCCCCAGCCCTGGCCCCATGCCCGGAGAGGATTCAAGGAGTGAAAGGAGAAGCCCAAGAAACCTCACTCATACAGCGTGTGTTCCTTTGGCTCAGCCTTCAGAGCAGGAAGCCAGCCAGGTGGTGGAATTACCTGGGCCTACTTCCTCTGACCCCTCCCTTTCCCAGAAGCTGACAGCAGATCCAGCTGAAGACAATTCAGAGTGGGTGGACCCTCGCTTCCGGAGATCTGAGAGGCGACGCCAGCAGAAGGAAGGGTGGGGCAGGCCTGGATAAATGCTGAGTCATGGAGCCACACCCCACAGCCTATATAAAGTACCTGCTTTTGGCATTCCAACCTTGAGTCAAGCAAAGTCTTATCTAGTTTGCTGATATCGGACCCTATCGCTGAAGTCACAAATTGGACTCCTGCCTGCTCTGATAAACCTCGAAGGCACTTGGCAAGCTGCAGAGGCTTCTTGCCAAGTTTGTTACGGATTTCCTTGACTCGTTCGTCGGAGTGGGGGTGGGACACGACAGCCCTCGTCCCATATATAAAAGGCACCACAGACAGAATCAGCAAGATCCTCCATAAACACAACATCAAGACAGCATTCTGCACAAACCGAAAAATATCCACCATCCTAAGAAACCCCAAAGACAAAATTGAGTTAGAAAATCAAGGAGTATATGAAATCCCATGCACCGCCTGCAGCACCACATACATCGGACAAACCAACAGAAGAATAAGTGCACGCATTGAAGAACATAAGAACTCAGTCAGAAAACAGGAACCAATTTCTTCCCTGGTCCAATACCTTAAAGCCACAGGACATAAAATTGACTTTAAAAATACCAGAACTATCGCCAAAATTGAACACTTTAACAACAGAATAATCAGAGAAGCCATCGAGATAGAAAAATGCCCACACAGCATGAATAAACAAGATGATACCTCCCGCCTACCAGCCATTTGGAAACCCGCCCTTATCGACAAATGAGTCCCTAACATGAAGAATGACGCAAGACCCACATTCACGAGTGCCACACGGCATGTCACCACCACACATCCACGTGGAAAGCAGACTCAAACCCAAACTGATGATGAAGCACGACCACAGACCAGAAGGCAGACCGCAGCTGCATCATTAGCCATTTCAAACCCCACCAATCCATATATGCAGCAGACTGACACCTACCATGAAGATGTAGCACGACCACGAACGCAAAGCTAAACAACAGCAATGCAGCTCACCTTATGCAGCTCAAATACACACACATACACACAATACAAAAGAGAATGATAAGTATACTCATAATTGCAAAGATCTGGAGACAATTCCATCCATTAAGAGTTTTGTCCTTTGTTCATTACTCTATTGAATACTAGTCTTTTCTCCCTCAAACCTGGACAATATTTAACTAAAGCTTTAAAAGAAGCATTGTCTTAAAGAGTCTCTTCTGCTTTAATTATAATATTCAGTTCTTTCTAGTTCCTTCTCTTCAATTTTCATAGTCCCATCTTATCATCTTTTCTTTTCTAGTCAATAATACTTCCCCAGCTATCATGAAACTTGCCCTTCTGAATGTTCCTAACATCTCAAAGGCCATTAACTAGCAATTTCTTAGAGTGGTTAAGAAAGGAACCCAGTCTGCTTTTAAATATACCAAACTGCAACTTAGGAGTGATGACCTTACCCCAGTTCCCTAAGATCTGAACCCACCAGAGACCATATCTTATGCTCTCACAGGAAGTCATTATATGGAGCACTTGTGGACAATCTTGGTCCACTCCTTGCTCTGAAGAAGAATTCTGAGGAACTGATCCATACATTCTCATCCAGCAAGATGTTCTGCCACTGAGAGGAAAAACACTCCCACACAACCTGTGCTAGGTCTCTCAGGACCTTTCCCAACCCTTCTAAGGCATTCCCACTCCCTGTTTTAAGTGTGGCTTCAATGCTCCATTGCTGGGACTCCCTTTGTCTGTTGGAGATAGCTGAGAGATTGCCAGCCAAAGTAAGGCAGAGAAGGGAACTTGGTTCCTGTCTGAAGCACCATCTCTACTTCAAATGATTGTTTTTTTTGAAGTGTGTTTGTTTATTGCAATTCAATTATGAGATAAAAACATGGAATAAAATGTATAAAATGCTAGAAAATCCTGTTGATGAGGTTTGGAATAGAAAAAAAAAAGAACAATCACCAAAATATTTGAAAGTGATATTAGTAGAACTTCCAAACTTAAATCATATTTTGAATTATGTCATGGAAATAAATATTTACACATTTTGGAAATGCAAAGATCTTTATATATTGTAATGATCTTGCAAAATATCAAGCCAGCAATGGTAAACATGACACAGCATGTCCTAAGCAGATGAGAAAGATAGAACAGACATCCCAAAGATCAAGAAGTAACACAGGCAAAAAAGTTCATTGAATATTTTGATTTGATCAGTTATCAGTTATCAATATCACAGAGTGAATTCAGAGATGTTCTCAAAATTACTGCAGCTGTCAGAATCACCCTCTAGTGGTAATCCATCCCATTCTCAATTGCCATCCACAAATAAATAAATGCTCCCACGGATATTCCTGAATAATGGCTGGTCAACACAACAAAGCCATGATATAAACATTAGACAGTAAACTACACTGGGAAACAGCTAAGAACTGCCTCTATATTATAATTAGCAATACCAAAGTGAACATAATAAGATGAAGTAGCTAAAAAAGAGATAATCCTGATCTCCTTTATCCAATATTATACTATATAATAAAAATATGGCACAACAGGATCAATTCAGCTTCACTCCACTAATTGACTATTGTGTGTCTTCAAAATCAAAGTAAAAGGATGTATAATGTATTACTGCTCAATAGAAGTTCTCAAGCATTCAGGATAAGGAATCAACATAAACTTTTTTCTGGGGCCATAGCCAGATAAAGCCCATATCCCACAATTTATTGTCTTGTTTCTCAAATAATTTTTTCTTGTTTTTTTACAGGCAGCCAGCAGTGGAGAAGAGCACTGCCATATCCTGCAAGACATCCGTTAAGATTTGCTGAAGCATTATGAAAAACAAAGATGACAAGTGACTCACAGCTGTTTGCCCCAGTAACTATAAATCAAAAAGATGCAATTGGCTTGGCTTAACACAAGTGTTTGGAACAACAGAAGTACTGACTGCTGAGCCTAAGTCTCCCTAAATTGTGTGTATATATTTATTACCTAGCCCTTGAGAAAAAAAGAAGCAGTGCCTGACTCATTCTTTAGAACAGTATGGTGTTTTTTTAAAAAATCAGCTGCATTTTCTTCATAACTCTGATGAGTTCAGGAAGTCCCTGTAGGAGAAGAAGTAGCAGAACTTGGAGATGGAGTCAAAAGAGAAATCAGCCTGGAGTCCCTATGTATCCACAAACAGACTAAGCACAACTCTTCTTAAATTCTGTTGACTCTTATCTGACACCAAGTGTCAGCAACTACACCAAGGTAGTACTAACCATTGGTTGAGTCTTGGCATAGGCATGATTAGTAAATAAATCCATTTAATTGGAATTTCACATGTGATCCTGATGTTTTTACATCTAACAGTCCCTGATTTTATCTATTATAGGTAAGCAATTTGTTGTTGTTAATCATTATTTTGAATAATTATGAAAATACTAGCCTTCTTTTATAATTCCATCTGTTTTCTTTCTTTCATCTCAAGGAGTCATTTCTTTGTGATGCGGGAGGGGGTGGAACTGTTGGAATGTCATTCCTTCACATAAGTCTTATTATCTCTTCTGAGACACTCTTCTTCTTAAATGCACTGATTCCAATTCTATCCAATTTTGTTGCCTTTACAGTTTTATGACAGACACACAATGAAAATTCTTCAGTAACCTAAGGTGGTTTCAAGGGTTATGCACTAAATATGATCTTTAGGAGAATTTAAGTATAATTTATTCCATACACATTAGTAAAGCAATAGCACTTATATACCGCTTCACAGTGCTTTTACAGCCCTCTCTAAGTGGTTTACAGAGTCAGCCTATTGCCCCCAACAATCTGGGTCCTCATTTTATCAACCTCAGAAGGATGGAAGGCTGAGTCAACCTTGAGTCTGAGATCTGAACTGCCAAATTGCAGGCAGCCAGCAGGCAGCAAAAGTAGCCTGCAGTGCTGCATTCTAACCACTGCGCCACCACAGTTCAAAGCAGCAACATTTGGCTGACCCGGTCTAAGCAGAGTCACTACTTGGTTGGGAGACTTCCAGGGAAGTTTAATATACATCATGGAAGAAATCAATTCTTACTGGGGCCAACAAAACTGCACAGCTGGGCTCCACATAATCACCATGAGCTCAGTTGAACTCTGTCTCACAATGGTGCAGGAAAGTAAACCATCAGCAGGCCACATCTAGCAATCCACACATCCATCTTTACCTGAGACCAGGGGTGAAATGTTACCGGTTCAGACCAGTTTTGCCAAAGTGGCAGCGGTAGGTTCAGAGAACTGGTACCGGCAACAGCACGAGGCTCCGCCCACCCACCCGGACGTCGTTACTTCTTCATTTTAACCAGGAAGTAACCTGCTTTTTACCTTCTGCACATGCGCAGAGGGTCTAAGTGTGCACGTGGCGTGGACTTCCAAACCGGTAAGGAAAGTAAGTAGATTTCACCTCTGCCTGAGTCAAATGTATTTTATAGTTCTATGTAGTACACAAATTCAAATAGCTAAGTCCAGTAGTGGGTTTCAATTTAGTTTGCTACCGGTACGCTCATGCGCATGTGCGCACTCGCGCACACGTGACAATTCTGTGTATGCGCAGAAGCATCCAGGCAGGTGAGCGGAGCCTCCCACCACTGCCTCTACCAGTGCGCCAACTCCAGGGTGAACCACTGGCTAAGTTCTTATTATAGTACAAAAAAAATTGAAATAAAATTTGGATTTTATTTCAAGAGTCAGATTCTCCTGGAGAAGCCAATTTATAATCCCACTTATTGTATGCTCTCCAAGCCAACTCAAGGGTAATCCTTTTTCTCCAGAAATGAAAAGTAGTCATCTCCAGTCAACTGCTACCAAGAATTTTCTAGAGGATTGCCCTTATATTTATACATTTATAAAACCTAATTGGAGTTGGATTGTTAGTAAATAAGACTGATTGACCCAAGCGGGCTTCTAAATGTCTAGTATGTTGCTTGAGGGTAATGATCAGGCACCTTTCATTAGAATGGCCTTTCTTGAGAACACATAGTAGTGCAGTTTTTTTCAGGGATATATTTTTCCCTCTTGAATTGTAATTATCTGCACTGACTGTCAAACCCCCGTCCAGTTCACTGAATTAGAATCCTTAACCTTATGAAAAAAGGAGTAACTTTGATAACTAGTAATCAACAATGCAAATCTATATGTCGTTTCTACTTTAATACAGTCTGACTAGATTCCCTTCTTAGTCACCAGGAGCCAGTTGAAATATAGTCCTTAATGTTTGGATTTGAATCTGCTCCAGAGGGACAAAGGAACTGTTGTGGTATCAACCAAAGACTAAGCAAAATTGACATGTGTACTTCAGCCAAATAAAGCTTTACTACTGGGACATGCTGTTTTCCTCTGGCATTATAAGTGGAATCATTATACAACTGCCACTATTTTTTTCTATATTTTGAATTACATAGTTTGGTATTGTGATGGTACAGTTTCTGAATGACTGTGTCCAGATATTTAAAAATTTCTAACTTGCTTCTATCATCCACCAAACATTCTCATGAAGTTTGTACATTACTAGAAGTAGCCCTTTTTCTATTGTAGTGTTTATGAGTTTACCTACAACTTTGATCTGGATATGATATCAGGTAGATCTGAGGTCAATAAATACAATGCATAATGTAGCACCTGGTTCAGATGAATATTTTTCAGCCAGATGTTGTGGTATAAGGGAATAGTCAAAGAATTCAGTTCTAGAAACTGCCGTTCATCTGCCAAAATATGTTCTGAATTAACACAATTGGAGAGTTATTATGTAAACTTACTTATGCTTAAAATGAAGGGTTTAGTTGTCAGGTTAATCTTGATTATCCATTTTATAAATGGGAAGTATAATACCTAAACTCCAATCCTTTAGTATTTGTACAGTATAATCAGTGTAAATAAACATGGAAACTAATATAGTGGTCCATCATTCCAAATTATTATATAGGACTTCAGCAGAAATTGCTTCCTGGGTCTTTATTGGGCTTAAGTTGTTTAGCAATCTGTTGTTGTTTTTCAGAACTTGCGATGGGGGTTAATATGGAACTTTCGATTTAATCAAACAAGTTAACTTGAGAATGTGTTGGCCCCAAATGACTCTAGCATACTTTGATTTTAGGAAATAGGAGAAAGTGGGCTAGAAATTGAATGAAAAGCCATCAGACACCCAATAAGAGTAGATTCCTAGCTTGTAATTTTATTAATTGTGGCCAGCAGGTCCTACAAAATTCTATTTGTAGTAGGTATTTGCACTGGGTTTTTTATAGCAAGAAAAAAAAACCTGGATGGAATGTGAAGCTGGATCTTCTTTATATAGTTTAAATATCTTAACCAATTCATTCTTGGCTCAAAGTAGTCAGAATCAAACTAGGGTTGACTGGATAAGCCTTACTTTCAGATTTTTTTTTCTTTTTTTGGGTCTAGTAGCAAAGCACATACTGGTGGTTGGAATAGCTAAATAAAATTAATATAATTATGTAAGATACAAATTTCCAAGTCCACCTCAACTATTATAAGGAAAAATCTGTGAAACTTTCTTAGAAGTTACTCAGTGTCACTTTCACTGATGCATTCATTTAGCCCGGACTGGATCACAGTGATAGTAAATTCTGTTTCTAAAAAGAATTTATCGAATTCTCTTGCTGCTCTGATGCTAGGAAAATGCTAACTGTATGACTAGCTCTCTAATTTTTTTAAAATGGGCCACTTCCTTGATTAATCCTATAATTAATCAAGGAAGATCTTACAAGAAAACTTGGCAAGTAAATCATTACTAACATCCCTCCAGTGGATATAAATTTAGCTTGCTCAATATTTATAATAAAAACAGTCCTTATAGTTCCCTATCACATTCTCTTAATGCCAGGTATATAAAGAAGCGAGTGCACCTGTATCGGGAGGATATTGATAGAATTTAGCAAAGAGTACGTTATCATTAAACCCATTCTTGCATTAGAAACATCAGCAAAGGGGTAAAAAAGTATGAAATTGCTTGAGTAAACATCTAACTTGGCCCACAAGATGTTAATCTGGGGTTGATTTCACAAAGGTGGGATGTATACATTAACCAATAATAGCATGACATTATTTAACAACATTGCATAAAACTCCAATGGGTCTAGCACACTGTATCTCATCAACCTTGGCAACTTTTAAGATGTGTGAATTTCACCTCCCAGCAACATTTTAAGAAGTGTGGACTTCAGCTTGCAGAATTCTGAGAAATTAAAAGTCCACACACCTTAAAGTTGAGAAACACTGATCTAGCAATGATTTTAAAGTATTGCATAATTGTAATCTGGAAACATAGAATTTCATATCATTGTGCCTCATCTTGTTCTGGACAATGTTAGCAGGGAAAAGAACTTGTAACGATCAAAAGTAAGATGATTAGGTTTCCTGAAATAAATGTATACCAACTTAGCAATGTAATTCACAAAACCAAGATCTTTGGACCTGTGTTCCATCTACTGATATTCCATGAATAGAATGGCAGAAGAGCCTGCCACAATTTCCAATGGAAGGCATAGGCAAAGAGAACACTTCCTGGATACCAACAGTATGAAAGGATAGTCTTTTTTATCATTAAAATCAGCTTTAAAGAAGATAATAATAGATTGAGTGTCAAGGTGGGCAATCGTTAAAGTCAACTTTAACAGAGGTAATAACAGACTAGTGGGCAATTTTGAGAGGTGCACAAGATCCACAGCTGGCCTTTTGCCCATAAGTCTTAGCTAAATGGCAAAAAAAATATTCCTTCCTATTGTAGCTAGGTCTTTAGAATTTTCATCTTCTCCTTTTACTAATTCACTGATGTTTGCCAGGGCATGCAAGTTGAAAACCTGAAGGCAAATGTGGGGCCTTGATCTGATTGAGGCCAAAAAAAATTCTGCAACTTTATGCGTTGAAAAAAATAGCTGTTGCGTCACTTTTTCAAGTGCAGTCTGGGAGAATTAAGGTCAACCCCAAGGGACTTTTCATTAATTATCTGTATCTGGGTTCTCCAAGGTCATAACAGCAATCCTGGTACTTTGCTTCTCAGATTCATAGCAACAGTCCTAGGCAGCTAGGAAGACCAAATTGATTAGTGATTTGGCCATTCAGCACATTGTTACCAGAGTTCGCAACTCATCCAGTCACTTTAAGATGTCCACTTGCTCAGCTTGCCACTCTTTTGGTACCTTGCTCTGGCAAGGCACCAAATGAGTCAATTAGCCTTGCTTCTAGAGACTCATCAACACACTCTCTTTTTATAGATATTGCAAATAGTACCTTCTCAAGGGCATCACTGGTGGAGCGTCCTTGAGTTTATCTCAGTTTAATTTATTACTGTTGTAAAGAAACAGTATTCTTGTGAGCAAACTAAACTAAAAGCAGAGTAATTTTCTCTGTATGAACATAAATATTGGCAATATTAAGAAGTCACTCAAGATGAGTTTCCTTTAAACAACATATCTGAAACTGTAAATTGTTACTCTTCTGGATGGTAACCATTTCACTTTCAGTAGATTTAACAGATACTAGTAAAGAAGCATGTGAAGCTAGTTCAAGGGCAGGGCAATTGCCTTTTTTAAAGTCCAAGCATCCTCTATTCGTTCTTCGGTTTGATATTTGTAGGATGGCCTGACTCAAATGCAAATAACAACTTCTATTTCCTCCCCCCTCCTTTTTCCATGCTACACATTAGGCTCTCCCTGACCATTTTTCTTCCAGTCAAGTTTGGACATAAGATGGGCTTTTCTTCTCCACTGGTGTTTGTTGAGCACAATCAGTGGATTTTGCACTAAGGATACATGCCCTGGCAGTCTCTCATTGTTTTTTTTTTGTTTCTTTTTGTTGGTTTTCAATAGACTTTATGAAACTTTCTTTTAGAGAGTCCATCTTGGCTTTTTTTTTTTAAATTGTGGTCACCAACTACCTATGCTGTCAATAAAGGCTGTCTGGTTATAAAATCTGTTACAATCTCCTTTTTTAGATCCATATCATTCTCATCCTGCAGTGAAGCTGCTGAACAGACGGCAGAAGTCTCAGAGGAAGGTTTCTGTTGCTATCCGAGTTCTTCTTCGGTGTACAGAAAATTTCTAAAAATGGATGACTTTCAGTCTTTACTTATAAATCCCACTCCAGGGGATCCTATCTGTTTGACAAGTATACAAGGCTCAAATTACTTCTTATGTGCTATGTGTTTGTCCATTTTCAACTGTTAGGAAAAGCGGGATGAAGCCTATGGTCCAGGAAGTACATATTATCTCTTCTTTATTTTTCCTATGATGCAGTCTAGTCTGATCAATAAATAATCAAAAACATTTAAACTAAAAGCTAAAAACTGCTTGCTAAAATTAAATGTTTGATAATAATTGCTAGTTACCTAATTTACCTAAGCACAAAAGTACAATAATAAAATAGCATCATTTTTGAATAAGACTAAAAGTAAAAGAAGTAAAGTTAAAGGTTCCCCTCACACATATGTGCTAGTCGTTCCTGACTCTAGGAGGCAGTGCTCATCTCTGTTTCAAAACTGAAGAGCCAGCACTGTCCGAAGACATCTCCATGGTCATGTGGCTGGCTAAATGCCAAAGGCACACAGAACACTGTTACCTTCCCACCAAAGGTGGTCCCTATTTTTCTACTTGCATGTTTTACGTGCTTTCGAACTGCTAGGTTGGCAGAAACTGGGACAAGTAACGGGAGCTCACCCCATAACATGGCACTACAGATTCAAACTAAAAGTAAGACTAAAAGTACATTACCATTAATTCCTTCTACTGATTCCAACCTGGTCTGATCATTCAGAGCAAGGAAGGAACCAGAGGGTTCAAGTAGCTAATATTCTAATGGTTTTGCCTTTGTCTGGCAAGAGACTATTTATCCTTGAAATCAAAGAGTGGTAATTTGTTATATAGACCTTGTTTACATAGCAAGCTCTGTCTTATAGATTTCCTCTGAGAGCAAAACCATATTTTAATTGTCTTTCCTGAATAATTCAATTTTTTTTTCTGTTTAAAATAACATTCCACCTCAGCAGAAAGATTCAAGAACTCTTGTTAAAGTTTTATCTCTGTGTTTGTTAACAAAAGAACTCCCACTTAAATCTGGGTCCCCCAACTAAACAGAATATGTGCATGTTCTTCCACGAACTGAATCAATAAAGCTCTTTCAGTTGCCTGCTCACTTCTGTTCTCCTTCTACAATTTCCACCCCTGTATTGATACTGATTTTTTTTTTTAAAAATGAGGCACATTTCTCTTTTCTAAAATGAACTGCTTAGAGTGCAATGGAAATTTGCAGTCTGGAGTAAACATTGTGGACAGTACCCTGAGCCTGTTGTTGTCCTTGAAACTAGTGATTTTCTCTCCTAAATTTTCCAATTATTGTATATTTGTAATGTATGTGTAAAAGGGAGGGAGCAAGAAATTCATCCACTGCACAGATACATCCTCATCTTCTACTGCTGTGCTGCATTATATCCCCAAAGATGGAAAGTATATTTTAAAGATGAGCAAAAAATACAATGTTAACGTATCTCATTCTGCCCAGCCATATAATAAGAGTTGAATGAATGCTATAAATATGACTTTGGTGGTAACCTATAGTTTATTACATTAAATATCCTTTGAGTTGAGTTCGGCTCCTGATGACTTCATGAAGACTTCATGTTTTCCTTGCAACAATAAGAAAATGTTTTTGTTGTTGTATTTTGCAGTCTAGTCCACAGCCCTGAGATTCCCCAATGGTTTCTCATTTAGATATTAACTGGTATGACCTGGTTTGCTTTTTCAGATAGGCTACAGAACACAAGGGCTTGCCATTTATTATTTTGAGCCATCAACATCCACTTTTGCAGCCAGATGCTGTTAGCTCTGGTATATATTAAATAGCCAGTCAGAGGTAGTGTGCAAAAGCTTGAATACACACATTTAATATTTAGATACCTACCCCAATATAAAGTGTCTAGGTGGTGTATGCAATATTTAAAAAAAAACATTGGAAACCTTACCTAATCAGGATCATACAACAATTTCAAATGGTTGTCTGCAATGCACTGGACAAGTTTAAATAACAAGATAGGTTCTAACCTTACAAAATATTAAGAGGGACAGGGACAAGTAGATCTTCAACAGCAATCAGAACATGCAGTCCATTACAGAGAAAGCCTGCCTTCAGTTCCTGGGAATGAGATCTAGAATAGGACCTTGCTAAGGGGCCACCAAAGGACAGGCAGGATTTAAGTTAGGAAATTTCCAGCATCATACCATATGGAATTATAGCAATAATAACCAGCATTCTGAATTGGGGTTGGAAGCCTCCTGATAACCAGCAAGGCAAATAGGTATAACTGTATAATAGATTTTTCTTGTTAGCACTTGGAGTGTTGCATTCTGAATCAATCATACTGCAGCTTCAAAGTCATCTTCAAAAGTAATTTTTCACGTACAATACATTTTAGTAGTCTAGTTACGTCAGGGGTGTCAAACTCACATTGTCAGGATGTCGTCACGTGACGTATCGTGACTTTTTCCCCCCCTTCACTAAACTGGGCATGGAAGTAGCCACCGCGTGACGCATCCGGGCCACGGATTTGACAGCCCTGAGTTATGTGGCGATCAGACAATGAGTTATAATTGCCAGAACTTCCTGGTATATGTAGGCTATATCTGCATTATGAAGCAACAACTGTCTCAAAAATCAGTCATACAGGTAGTTGTAGGTATGCCTTAATATGTTCATTTTTCATTATTGCTCTGCAAACTGCATTGGCTTCCAGTAGGGTTCCCAGGTGCAATTCAATGTCCTTGTTCTTAATTCTAAGGCTTTTAATGGAACTGATAACGTTATTTGTACAAATAGCACTAGCCCCACCATATCTAATAGCATTGGCAGGCTCCAAATTCTATCAAGCAACACCATCTGATAGGCCCCAATAAGTGCAACATCACAACAATAGTGGTGTGGAACAATTTTACCCTTGAAAACTGAATGATCCTTGCCTTATAGATTTTTCACACTGACAACCTGGTTGTCCTTTTAGGCATCAGGCCAGCGTCTTGAGTGAATCTGTCTCTAAGGGTCATTGCAATACATTGATTGGTGTCTTCAACTGCCAAACTGTTTTTTTTTAATATGCATTGTTTTTATTATTATTTTTGATGCTTATAAGAAGCTGTCCAGAGTTGTTTTGCAAGTGAGATGGCCATATAAGTTGAATAAATAAATCTTCATTCCATTGCAAGTGGGACATGAAGGTTAGCATGTCAAATAGAGAGGCAAAGAGAGATGTGTAAGGAGAAGAGGCGAGGGAAATCTGAAGGATTTGCTTAGGCTTATTGCTCATTTCTAACATGAAATGAGAAGAGAGGCAGTTGTTTGATAATTAGGATACACCTTGGGCTCTACACATTATTTCCTAGCAAATACTATGGAATTTTGGAGTGAAGGTACACAACCTAGGAGCAAATCATATGTAGAACATGAATTCGCTACTAAGGAGAGAATATCCAAACCACTCGATTTATTCTGAAATTCAACAAGTAGAATATTATAATAGTCAAATGCTAGTCATATCACTTAGTAGATGACTGGAAAGCAGGGTATTTCAAATAGAGACATAAATTATAAATTGTAAACAAATGTATGTTCATTCATCCCCACCCCAAAAAGGAATGCAAATATTATTGCAACATGTTCATGCATAGCCTTATTTTAGTAAGTAGACTAAGACTAAGTAGTTTACTGAACAAGTACACATGGTTCACATTTATCTTTTCACATCATATTTATATTTTGTTTCATAATTCTATATTGTCCAGTGGATTTAGGAAATAAAAAACAGAGAGATAAAAATTAACTGACCTTTTAGTGCTAAACATAATGGTAAGAGTTTTGCTTCACATAGATGAGAAATCAACAAAATCTTGATCTTGTAGCCCTATTGGGGAAAAATACAAAATCTTCATGTTAAGATCTGCTATCTTAGTTTAATAGGTTTTAAGAAATAATTTTCAGAAATCATGTTTGATATGAATTTGAAGAAACACAGATAAGGCTGATGGAAAGCTTGAGAAAGTTTCTTAGACAAGCTGTCCTCCAACATTCTAGCATCCAATCACCTCACCACCACCTTAAACAGCCCACTAGAGCAGAAAACTCAAGATAGCAGTATCAACCATCACTTCAATTGGCATATATTATTATGTTATTATAGAATTTGAATAGAATTTGAATAGAATTTTATTGGCCAAGTGTGATTGGACACACAAGGAATTTGTCTTGGTGCATATGCTCTCAGTGTACATAAAAGAAAAGATACGTTCATCAAGGTACAACATTTACAACACAATTGATGGTCAATATATCAATATAAATCATAAGGATTGCCAGCAACAAGTTATAGTCGTACAGTCATAAGTGGAAAGAGATTGGTGATGGGAACTATATTGTCCTACATTTTATATTCTGATATGGCCTAAAGGCTAATCAATAGATTATTATTATGATTGGTCACACATCACTATTATCTGTTTACAGAAATGTGAAGTTGAAGATGCCTGTTCTTTAGCTGGCATTGGCCTTCATACTCATCAGATTCTTCTCCAGAACCTAGGATGATGTAATGTATCAACATAATTTTTCAACTGATAGATGGAAATGTTGCCAATGCACAGATTTTCTAAGTGCCATCCCAGAGTCTTTGATATGTCACTCAGAGTATGAATAATCACTGGGATGACCATGGCCAATTTATGCCATAATCTTTCAGTTTTGGTTTTCAGATCTTGAAACTTTCTGATCTTCTCCAATTCTTTGTCTTCTATTCTACATTCCCTGGTGTTTTGCCATATCAATGATCACATTTTCTTCTTTTCAGTCTCAGTTAATAGTTCTTAGTTTATGAGCCAGGACTCAATCTGTATTCAGAAATGTGACAATGTTTTAACCTACTTATTTTTTGCTACTTTTTCAAGCCTATGTTTCCATCGATTTTTCATTACTGGCATATGACAATTTTTACAAATGTTACATCGAATCATTTTGGTGACTATATTAAGATGTTTACAATGTTTGTGTGATTTTATTGCATATTATCAACTGTTTCTTCTGCTTCTTTGCACAATCTGCACTTTGAATCATTGGATGATTTTTCAAATTTGGCCTTGACGTCTATTAGTTTGAATAACTTTCTCTTGAGCAGCCAAAATCAAGCCTTCTGTTTCTTTTTTTAATGTTTCAGTTGTAAGATATTGCCAGGTTTATTTTTATCCAATTTCCCCTCAACCTCTTGTAGAAATCGATCATATAATGGCATATAATCCTTGCCAGCATTCTGTTCCTGTTTTATATTCACTTTTTGTTTCCTATACACTTAAATTAGTTGCAATTTTTAACTTTCATAAAAACTTTACTGTTTTTTACATATTTTTTTCTTCAATAGCTTGTTAGACCTGAAGTAAATGCCTGCCTTCATTTCTGCAAGATAGCTACATGGTCTAGTGGTTAAGGTACCCGGCTAAAAAGGATGAGACTGTGAATTCAAGTTCTGCCTCAGCCATGAAAGCCAGCTGCGTAATCTTGGCCCAGGCGCTCTCTCTCAGCCCAACTCACCTCACAGGGTTGTTGTTGTGGGGAAAATAGGTGGAGAAAGGTATGCCGGATATGTGTCCTGCTTAGGGCTATTTGTAAAAACAATATAGGTAGAATATAAATAACACTATGCATAATGATAGTGATTAGTTTTCTTGTTCAAACTGTCCAGTTCAGCTTGTATCCATTTAATAATTCCAGTAGTTGGAATTATGATTAGTTACACATTGTTGTTGTTATTAAGAAGATATTTTTTACTTATGGTTAAAAGGATAATATTAATATGCATTTGCAAAGTTTGTCAACATATTTAAGGACTTAATAACAATCCATGTTTAGAGTTTTGGATTTGAAAACAAAAAGGTAGCATGCAGTCATATCTACCGATATGTATGATGTTTCTTAAAAACCAAATTGTCAGCTCCAGTAGGTAGAGTAGAGCAAGAAATCAACTCTATGGGAAAGTTAAAACTAGCTTTATTGACACTGACTAGAACAAAATTTTGACATTGTGGCTCCTTTGGAGATGCGTAGGGACTCTGGGACGTAGAGTTTCGTCCCTTTCCACACTAGGTTCTCCCTTTTAGTCAAGGTATGTTTGTTGTCACAGAACCAGGGGTCTGCTAGCTGTTCAGTTTTGATGTTCATGGTTAGATCATTTGTGGGTCGGTCTTGCTGGTCACGGCATTGTCGTCTGGTGGTCACCTGGGCTGCTGTTTGGGTAGGGGAGATGATGGCATCTACTACCTCCTCCCATTCATATTTGTACTTTTCTTTAAATTTGAATTTATATCCCACCCTTCTCCGAAGACTCAGGGCGGCTTACATTGTGTTAAGCAATAGTCTTCATCCATTTGTATATTATATACAAAGTCAACTTAATTGCCCCCAACAATCTGGGTCCTCATTTTACCTACCTTATAAAGGATGGAAGGCTGAGTCAACCTTGGGCCTGGTGGGACTTGAACTTGCAGTAATTACAAGCAGCTGTGTTAATAACAGACAGACTTTGTCTGCTGAGCCACCAGAGGTACTGGGCATGTAGGAGGGGGGATTATGTAGCTAGGATTACATTGTACCTCTTCCAACTATTTGTAGTTCAGCTGAGTGAACTAGGGAGGTGTCAGTCTGACCCCTTTCCAATTTCCATTTCCAATTATTTATGTCAGTTTTGGACTTAATTTTTTTTTCAGTCCTCATCATCCTAGCAATGGAATTTGATTCTGTCGAGATCATATTCCTTATTCTTTGATATATGTATCTTATTCCAAGAGATAAAACTGCCCCAGGTGACCATGGCATTCAATTTGTAAATATAAAAAAAAACCTGCAGCAGCCATTTTGTGTGTCATCCATATCATAGTCTAAAAATATATACTTGGGAAAAATGCTTTAGGTTTTCCACAGCAGTGAAGGTTTTGAAATATTTTTTTAGTATGAGAAAACTTTTAAATCTTGTCTGGTGAATAAGATATCTGAGTTCTTGTGCCTGATTATGTTTCTAGGGTTAACTCTGTAGGTTACACAACCAAAAAATATATCCATGAAAATAAAACAGGGTAACAGGATAATTATTATATATTACAAAAAATAAAATAATGTAATAGTAGTATGTTTAATATATTATACTATATAAATAATTAAAACTTTCTATAAACTAAGATAATTATGGGCACATTATTACTGTTGCTTATTTTTTCAAAAATTATAGTTGACAATTTTGCAATAAAATAAGAAAAAAGAATTAAACTTGAATTGAATTTATATATCTATGGATAGTGTGAATAATGTTGTAGATTTAAGTAACAGCACTATGAGATTTTAAATGTGTATGTAAATAGAGCTATTTTAAAACACCTATTAATCAGAAGGCAATCGGATATGTTATGTCCTCCCCATTTCTTCTAGTTTATAGAACCTGCCCATCCACTCCAGCTCATCTTATTATTATTTTTTTGTGGAATGTGAGCATAATTCACAACAAAATAATTGTCACATGCAGGATCCATCATTTTTATTCCCTAAGAATGCCTAATGAGCATTTTAATTACATTTTAGGAAATAAAATTATATTTGAAAGTGGCATTTTGCTACACATTATTCTGCCTTCCTACATATTTTTTTCATTAAAACTATTTAAAAGAGAAGTCACAGGAAGCAGAAAGCTGGCTAAATACCTAAGCAGTTCTGATAGCAATTGGCATCCACGAAAATCAGATTATTAAACTACAATCTCGTATACAGATTGATTGCATTCAAATGTATCAGAACCACATCTCCCAGAATTCTTAGTCAGTATTTTGTATGAACAACAGTATGTTGAAGCAAAGAAAACAACTTTGACTAATTTCTTTAAAAGAGTGTGTGTGTGTGTGTTTATTCAAGTTCATTATGAAAAGAGACTTTGTTGTTGTTCTGTTCAATCATGTTTGATTCTCATATAGACATACCCTTGCAGTTTTCTTGGCAAGGATTTTGGCACTCTTTCCTTCCTAAGTCTGGAAGATTGTGACTTGCCCATGTCACCTGACTAGCTTAGTGCCAGTCTTTAAGAAAGGACTAGAACTCACGGTCTCCTGGATTCTAGCCTAATTTTTTAATCACTGCACCAAACTCTCTCTCCAAAAGAGAATATAAACTATCCTAAACTCAATTGTTTACAATAAAATACAGCTCCCTAAATTTATTGTCTCATATTTTTTTTAATGAAATTGGTACAATATCAGTTGTTCCTTTCTGTCTCTCTATTTATACATAAAACTCTTAATATCTTTTATCACTCACCCACATAAATTTGTGTGTGTGAGAGAGGGAAGGAGGGAGGGAGGGAGGGAGGGAGAGTGAGTGAATGTAAAGTTGCCTCTGAACATCTTGATGTATAAGATTGTATGGACAATACATTCCTAACAAAATATAAAATCAATTATGGCTCAACGTCTGCAATCTTATTTTCTTCTTTTAATAAAATCATTGTAAAATAGAAAACAAATCAAGACTTTTAATATTTTTTATTGTTTGTCATTTTGTTTTCGGATGAGCACAGAAAAACTGTATTGCTGAGCCTGGACAAAACTAATGGAAAACACTTTTCTATTTTAAAAATCATGAAATCATATAACATTGGGCATTCCCACTATACAAACATACACAGAAACAGTGTATATCCTATCCTATCCTAGCCTAGCCTATCCTAGCCTAGCCTAGCCTAGCCTAGCCTATCCTAGCCTATCCTATCCTATCCTACTGAATGTCCTATAAACCCCAGATACTAATACTTATTACTATTATTTGTGTATAATATATCCACATTATTTATATATAATGTGCCCATATTATGAACCTGATATGGATGAACCAGATCCTGAAAACCTGAGATTCAAGAAAAGTTATTCAGGTTGTTATAATCCATCCAACTTGTTATTCCAAGTCAAAAATGTGTCACCTAATTTTAAATCTGTTTACTCAGAACTGATTTTAATGAAGACCTTTCATGTAGACATGCACATCGACTATTAATTAGATAATGCCATTTGCAAAATCAATGTTTAGTCATCACACCCCAGCTCCTTCTAATAGTCAAGTACCTTGTAAAAGTGTAGCAAGAGCTGAAGAAACATCTTTAACCCATCAGATTACTGCCTCTGACAAGACAGCAAATATGAGCTTGTGGGAATGAAGCCAACTGATGTAATCAAACGGTTTTTCATGTTGGCTTTTGAGACAGATTTCTATAAAAAACTGTTAAGCGGAAATCACTAATATGGGATGACCTATACAACTTTATAAGTTGTATACAGTTGATCCATGGTGGTGCAGTGGTTAGAATGCAGTACTGCAGGCTACTTCTGCTAACTGCCAGATGCCTGCAATTTGGCAGTTCAAATTTCATCAGGCTCAAGGTTGACTCAGCCTTCCATTCTTCCGAGGTGTGTAAAATGTGGATCCAGATTGTTGGAGTCAATATGCTGACTCTGTAAACCACTTAAAAAGGGCTATGAAGTGGTATAGAAGTCTAAGTGCTATTGCTATTGTACGATGGCACAGCTGACATGATAACATCTTTGTTAAAGATTTGGCATTTTATTTGTCTCCAATCTTGGTTTTTTTTGATAATTTACAATTGGAATGCAGATGCATTGAAGGCTGAAGCATGTGTACATTAGTAATTTATCTATTAGAGCCAGGTCATAGTAGGGACCACCTTTCTTAGCCTGGAACTCTCCAAATGTGTGAAGACCAAAACTCCAACCAGCAGCAATCTTTGTACTGCAGTGATTAAAGTGTTCAGTGGAACCTGAGAAACCCAGTTCATGCTTCCAGTCAACCATGGCATTCAATGAGTAACTCTGGGCCAGTTCCATTCTCTCAAGGAAAGACGTCTATCTCCACAGGGGTTGTTCTTGTGTGGATAAATGATGGAAACTACCATGGACAGCTCCATAAACTCTGAGAAGGGCAGCTGTGAATGCATTAACAAACTAATAAATAACCTATCTGGAATGTATTACAATAGGAAAGGCTAGATTACACTACTAGAGCAAACCTTTGGATTGATTATTGTGAATATTAATATTAATAAACTTCTGAGAATAACTCTTAAGATCGAATAGAAGACAGTATCTATAGCTTGGTGCATTCTTGGTGCATTCTAAACTTGGTTGTTTGCTTATAGACATTTCATTACCCAACCATTATCAGTGTTTTATGATGAAAGCACAGATGAAGGCATTAATAATATTACCTAGTTGGCTAATAAAACCAATGCCAGAGAGCACCAAGGATTTGAGCCTCGGTGTTGCAGTGGTTAGAGTGCAGTACTGCAGGTTACTTCTGCTGATCACCGGCTGCCAGCAGTTTGGTAGATCGAATCTCACCAGGCTCAAGGTTGACTCAGCCTTCCATCCTTCCAAGGTCGGTAAAATGAAGACCCAGAGTGTTGGGGGCAATATGCTGACTCTGTAAACTGCTTAGAGAGTGTTGAAAAGCACTATGAAGCGGTATATAAATCTAAGTGCTATTGCTATTACTATTTGACCACTATCAAATCTTCAGAAAGAGAGGAAGGAAGAGAAAATTGTAAAGTTACACTGCACCTACAACAGTTTTCTCACTGATACATGATCAAACCACCTATAAAAACCAAAACAATATACTATCTAATGTAGATACAAACATCAGTATATACATTGTTTATGTAAACAGTACAATAGTTTTAAAATACCTTGCCAATCAAAACAGTTGACTGCCACTACATTTTTTTATCCCAATATACCCTTTGGAGCATAATACCTCTACAGTGTGACAGCTCTTCAGATATTTAAAGACAATAAAGCTATTGTCTCTGCTCACCATATTCTCTTCTGCATATCTTGGTCTTTTAAATTATCTAGGTCTCTGAATCATTCCTTGTAAGTCAGTTTCCAGTCCTTTTATCATCTTTGTAGCATTTCTCTGGTCTTCTTCCAGTTTATCAATGGTGGTGGTGTTTTTTTAATTGAAATATGCAATACTCCAAGCAAGGCCTGTCTAAGGCAGAGTAGAGTGAGATAATTTACTTCTCACAATCTGGACTATATGCTTTATCAAGATCTTGGTGATCCTATTTGCACTATTTGAGCCCAAGTTATTTAGAACTCTGGAAGCAAGTATTATTACTTTAAATTGTGCTCAGAATAAACCCGCTGCCAATGTAAGTTATTCAATATAGCTGCAAAATGATTTCACCTAAAGTCTAGCTTCTTAATCATGTAAATTCTTCTTTGAGTTCAATTCAACTTCTAATAACTTCATGAAAACTATTTGGAAGAGATCTGACATTGTCATCTTCTGGCATATTTTTCAACCTTCCAGTTTAATGTACAGGCCTGGGATTTCCTGTTGAGTTCCCATATGTTTAATAATGAAAGGTTGGAAGATTAGCCAAAGTCATCTGGATGCTGCAATTTAGCTGAGCACAGTATGAAATTGTAGCTGTAGAGTTTTTTAGTTGCAAAATACCTTGAAGATCTATAATACAATATAAAATTTGACTTGCTATGTCAAATAAAGGTCATTTTGCCTTCTAGCATTTCTTGCATATGCCTTTGAGTAATCATTGGTAGGGCATTGATGATAAAATGTCCTATTATTTTTTGTCCTAATGGCAACATAGGAGATAATCTACTATGATACCAGATTAGACAGTTTTCCCATCCATTGCATATTCTACTACGATTTAATCATTTTAATACTATTTCAAAAGTACAAATAAATCTTACTGCCTAGACCAACGGTATGGAGCCTTTCCTTCCACCTACCCCATTTAATACATTTCATGTTCCAATACACTCTCACTCTCTCTCACTCTCACTCTCTCTCTTTTGAAGCCTCCTATACCAAACAAAACCATGGGACCTCAAAACAAGTATTTCCCTTCATTTTTTTTTGTCCTAGTACCACATAAATAAATAAAATGATCATCAATGCTCAGTATTCCTGACTACTGAAAAAACATATGTTGCCTAAGGAAAACATTTTTTAAAAATATAAATAATAATAATATACCCACAAGAAAGAATGAAACAATTAATCATGTTTTTATGTCAGCAAGTTGCAGCAAACCCACAAGGAATAGCAGCAATAACCAAATTATTTTACTTCAATAAAGCCCATGAATAACTACTAAAAGTATTTTTTTCGTGGCTATCAGTTATAGAGTGACTTTCTTCTAATATAATTTTATGTTATGATATTTGGCTGACTACAATTGTGCCTCCCCACCCCCCAAAAAATGCCCAGACTATATACAGAACAGCAATGCACTGCATTTTGCAAACAGCCTGCAACAGAAAGCCCTTAGCAGCTATTAATGTCAATGTCAACCTGCCAAAGGAACCAACATGCGAATCATCCAATCAGAACTAAAAAAAACAAGCCAATCACAGGATTTAGGATTCTAACAATGTTCAAAACAAACATATTTTGTTTCAAGCTTTGAAATAATTTAATATGTTTTGTCCTGACTTTCGGGCGGGGGATGGGGGAACCTACTGAAATGCAAGACATTCTAAACTCAGAATATTTAAAGCTCAAAACATTCTGTGCATCCTTAATCAGTGGCAACTATTTATGATGTCTGGCTGAATTCGCATCTCACGCTAAGCCAACCTATGGTTTCTTTCCTGAAAACAGGAAAAGTGGCATCTTGAATGTGGGTCCATAACTTAGGATCAAACAATAACAACAAAAAACCTCTCTTCCAAAGGCCCAACAAATGGATCTCAGATAGTGAGTTTAAAAAGAAAAAAAGCTTTACCTGCTGAACTCAACATCTATACACTTCTAGCATAAATAACTATTGTTCAATTAATTAGTTCCACATTATTCAAAATAAGAGTTGACAAGTCACTATCCAGTGTTAAGTCCAAAGTTACCAACAAGCAGGGTTGGAACCAATTGGGCAAGTTCACAAATCCGAGAACTTACCAAGGTGCAATGAAAATCCACTTACAGCAGTATTTGAAGGGGAAATATTTTTACCTCTTATCTGTAATGGACCTCTCTTTTGAGTTCCAACTTTCCTTTGTTTTATAATGGTTAAAGCTGTTTTCCTCCGACGATGTCAGCAGTCTCAGTTATCATCGCCTTATCGGTGGAAGTGGCAGATATAAATTTAATAAAGAAATGAAACATCCTGTCTGAAGGAATTTTTTGACAAAAGAGGTACAAATTACTCTTTCTTTCCTTCCCAAATCAATGCTTTTTTTTTTTGTCAAGAAGCACAGCTCTGTATCTACACCCTCTGAAATCTGTAACCATTAAAGGTTCCACTTGCATATACATGCTAGTCATTTCCAACTCTAGGGGGTGGTGCTTGTTCTGTCCTTGACAGAAGGGGTTAATGACTGAGGCGACCAGGCTTCTAACAATATGCTTTATTTATAACCGCAACTAACAAGGCAACCCTGGAACGAAAAAGCGGACAGCCCTTTTATATTGGCTGTCAGAACAGCTCAGCCAATGCGAGACCAAGAAAACTCCCGCGCCGCGAACCAGCCAATCAGGAGCGTCGCATCATTTGTCGTTAGGGAAACATGCCAAACTTAACAGTGTGTCAAGGTTCCAGAAAAACCTCTTCTGCATAAAAAAACTCAGAAGCCATTGTTTTTCAGAGTTCTTTACTAGCATGAGGAAACTGGCACACGATGAGTGAAATTCCAAAACTGAATTTCCGGATTCTTTTCCCAGTTATACAAACCCCAAGAGTCCCACCCCCCTGACCCCTTTGATGGTCACATGGTCCCACGTTCTCCCAGTTCATTCGAATATCTTCTCGCCACTCTTCCTGCAGACATGAACACCATCCGACCTCGACCGCTTGAAGAATGTTACCATACCCCTCAACCCCCCTTCTTCCCCTCAGGGGAAAAATGTGGCAGCGTCTGGAACCCTAAAGTCTAGTATGGTTTCCAGGCCTGACACAGTGCTCATCTCCGTTTCTAAGCCAGAGACCCAGCACTGTCTAATGACAATTCTGTGGTCATGTGGCCGGCATGAGTAAATGCCAAAAGCACATGGAATGCTGTTACCTTCCCACCAAAGGTGGTCCCTATTTTTCTATTTGCATTTTTACATCCTTTTGAACTGCTAGGTTGGCAGAAACTGGGGCAAGTGATGGGAGCTCACTCCGTTATGCGGCACTAGGGATTTGAACCGCCAACCTTTCTGATCGACAAGCTCAGCGTCTTAGCCACTGAGCCACCGTGTCCCCTGTCTGTAACCATTAGGGTTTGCCATTTTCTTCTCTTTGTTTCTGAAGATTTAAACTGATTGATGAAGACATACGTTTTTACCAAAGAGAAGATCAAAGGGATTTACAATCCGATTCACAAAAAAAGTGGGGGAAAGGCAAGTTTAAATCCTGGAAAGTATAACTGTCTTTGCACTCGCAGTGAGCAAAGAAGTGTTCTGGATGGCTTTCCTTGTCTGAAATAAAGATGCCAAGGAATCCAAGCCGAGATGGTGAGATTTCTGCCAAGTCAAGCGAACGAGCTAAGTGTGCAGTATCAATAGGTCTGTGATTTATTGCTTAGCCCAAATCAGGGAAAAAGTGACATTTGGAACTTTAAACGTTAAAACTAAGAATTAAATTCTGCTTGGGAAACGCCTGTCAACCGGCGCAGATCCTACGGTACAAATTAATATACTTCTACCGTAATACAGATAATCCCCGATTTACAACAGTTCATTTAGTGACTGTTTGAAGTTACAACAGCACTAAAAAAAAGGGACTTATGACCTTTTCACACTTATGACCGTTGCAGCATCCTCATGGTCACATGATCAAATTTCTTGGCAACTGACCCATATTTACGACAGTTGCAGTGTTGCAAGGTCATGTGATCACCTTCTGATAAGCGAAATCAATGGGAAAGCCAGATTCGCTTAACAACTGCATTACTAACTGAACAAGTGGGTGATTCACTTAACAACTATGACAAGAAAGGTCATAAAATGGGCCAAAATCCACTTAAGAAATGTCACATTTAGCAACAAAAATTTTGGGCTCAATTGTGTTTGAGGACTACCAGTATTATGTACCAATTAACATACCAGCTACCACAATTTGCATCCACTGAAGCCTTAGGACACTCCTCTGTAAAATGTTTTGAAGTGATCAAATCAGAAGAAAATTCATTATTACCAGATGTGTCAGGCTCTTGAATGGATATAGTTGGCATTATCAGATATAATTGTGCAGATTTTGATTATGATAGAATTCACCATCAGATAAGACTATTTTTGTGAAATTTGTCTCAGTATTTGTAAGTTCAAAGACTAATGCAAGTTTAATAAATTATTTTTATTATTAAAAATATTTTATAGCCATGCTTTGCTTCCTTTGCCTCCAATTTAACATTAAGCTAGGCTTGGTTTTTTAATAAATAAGTCAACTGCTTTCACAATTTCTGGTGCTAAATCCCTAACGCAGGGAGACAACAAATCTTTCCAACTGAGTTAATTCAATGCAGTACTTTGATCTCACATCCTTTAGTCATTTTTAAGCAGGGAACAATCAGAATCTAAAATTATACTTTTCCAATTAAATATTTTTAGGCTGAATGGACTTATAGTGTTCTAGGTGGCATAACTATTAGACATGCTGGTTGGTAATTAAATAAGTTAAAAATGTGTACATCTTTGAAGTGACTGAATTTGAAAAAGTGATTTAAAGAAATAGCTTTCTGTACAATTTTCAAATGCTTGGCCTCTCCTTTCTATATACATAGAATTGAAACTCTTTTGGACTAAGAATTTCAAGAATTTGGTGGAGCTAAAAAAAACAATGCCATAATGACTTTATGTCTACATATTAAATTAAATTACATGCAGCTAGTAGGATTATTCCCAACCTATTTAGTACTCTTTTTCCTTCTAGTATATTACAGTTTGGCAGTAAAGTTTTGTAGGGATTTGGGGGATACATATAATTCTAGAAAGCCTGAATGAGTTTTCCATCTGTAGAATCATCTATAGATAATATGTGCCATTTTTTACTTCCTTTTTTTCTAAATCTGAAACCATATGTTCACCTATCTATAACTTATTATAGACAACAGTAGCTAAAAAGGAACACAAAATGTATAAAATCAGGCGTGAACTATTTTTTTAGTTAGTATGCATTTTGTCCCCAAAATTAGTCACCTACCACATGATTTTCTGGTCTACTTCCATCACAAATATATAAAACAATATATTTATTTTTGTGGAAAGTTAGCATTCGTATTTTAATAACTGTCCTTTAACAGATGGAAATATTTAAGAAAATGTTGGATAACCATTTGTCTGAGATGGTGTAGGGTTTCCTGCCTGGGCAGGGGGTTGGACTAGAAGACCTCCAAGGTCCCTTCCAACTCTGTTATTATTATTATAAGATTTTATGTTGAAAATGTCATATTGATTTTCAAAATATTCTAGTTAGAACCTAGCAAAAAGAAACAGTCAAATAATTCAACACATATATTGATAATGACCATACACCTGCAATTAAAATAGCAGGATATACCTTATTACTGTTAGTCATAGGCCTATAATTATGAAATGACAGCTCTTAATTTCTTATTTATGCAACAAATTTATAGGCTCCATATGACTTTTTTTTTTGTGCAAGAGAGAACAATTTATAAAATGCTGGCAACGATCTGCAAAAGATAAATTTAAATGAACTAAATAAATAAAATTTCAATACACTACCATGGAAATTTCTTTGACATTATTACAAAATGCCCACTGTACTTTCCCTAATCAGTGTGCAAGATAATTTCTAATTTGCAATCTTGTTCTTATAGTTTTAATCTCACTGGTGATCGAAACCTAGTCCTCTGAAGCAAAACTAAAGCTCCAATTACAGAAAAGGCAACCTCAAAAAAAAAATCATAAACAGTTGTACACATTAAGTTGTAGTAGAAGCCTTAGCTTGTTTACTTAGCCGAACAAAGAAAAACTAGTGATGGAGTTGGAGAAGGTAGCTAGATGTAGGAGAAGGAGAAGGAGTGGCAGAGGGGGTAGAGTCAATGAAGGAATCACTGCTGTTAAGTGAATTATGAGATTGATAAGTGAATCCTGTCTCCTCATTAACTTTTTTTGACCCTGGGTAGCTGCAAACATCGTTCATACATCCCCATTGCCAAATCCCTGAATTTTGATCACATGATAAAACAGTCATAAGTCTGACGACTGGTCATAAATTACTTTTTTGAATGCTGCTGTAACTTCTAATGGTCAGTAAATGAATGGTTATAAGTTGAAGACTACCTTTATTTTAAAATATGCCACTGTAACCCATCCTGGTTCTCTTTGGTGTTCTCCAGATTATTTTGCTGACTGGTAAATGTTCTGCCCTGATGACATCTTTGAAATGAATTAGCAATAGAGTGTTCCATGTGTCATTAGCTGCTCTATAGACACCTGCAACAGAATGGAGTCGGTCATTAAGATCAGCAACACCATTCCCCTTCTTCGAAAATTAACTGTTCTGTTAAATTAAGCATTTGTAAGCCTTAATTACTAATATTTTATTGTTAATGAAGTTTGAATTATAGGTTTTCAGGAATAGTAGAGCAAATTAATACTGAAGCTAGCTGATTTAAGAGCTGGCAAAAACAGTTTCAAGTACATACAGTCCTTCCTTAATGACCCTAACTGGATCCAGAATTTCTGTTGCTAAGTAATGTAGTCGTTAGATAAAATATGTTGTGGCTGCACAACTTAACAAAGACAGTTTTAGTACTCCTGGTGACCTTCTTGACTAACAATGACAAATGACACATTAGTCATTGTTAGTCAAGAAGGTCACCCTCCTATGCTGCATTCAACTTCCTCCCACTTGGGTCTTGTTTCCACCTCTGCCATTTTGGCCATCTTACACTCTGCCACCTATCTTGCCCTCGATTGCCCTGTCTTCCACCCTGCATTCCCACTGCCCTGCAGTCTGTCACTTCTGCCACTCCCTGATGCCCTCAGTTGACCTTTGCCGACTTCTTCCTCTGACTGCTGATGATGTGCACCAGGCCTGGCCCTTCACAGGGGAAGCTGCTGACCACATGTGGCCTTCCTGAAGGCTTCCTAAGTGGGACTGCGGAGTGCTTTATTATTATTATTATTATTATTATTATTATTATTATTATTATTATTATTATTATTATTATTATTTTGTATGGCATAACAGAATGCAGAATACTTAATGCATAAAACTTAACGCATCATTAATTATGACTGTATGACTATAACTTGTTGCTGGCAATCCTTATGATTTATATTGATATATTGACCATCAATTGTGTTGTAAATGTTGTACCTTGATGAATGTATCTTTTCTTTTATGTACACTGAGAGCATATGCACCAAGACAAATTCCTTGTGTGTCCAATCACACTTGGCCAATAAAAAATTCTATTCTAAAAGGTCACACACACAGTATATAAAATGTGTATTAAAATATAAAATTCCAGAGCAGTGAACCATTTTAAAAACACCCAGAAATGATGAATAAAATTATGAATGCAATTAAATTATGCATGAGTAGTTACCGGGGTGGCTAAACCTATGGCCGGGTATCTAGATCATTTAGCCATTGGGCAGCAGTGCCCCTGAGATGTCTCATGCAGGAATCCATGGAAACTTCTGAGGGAGCATTCTTGTTGTGATCCAGGCCCAAGTAGGAAACTCAGTTAGTGAAAAAACAAACAAACTTTATTCGAACAGCTGAGAATTACTTCATTCCCAGTGTAGTTCAACTAAATTAAAGCAAATTCCTCCCAACACAAATTCCTCAGTTCTATCGCAAACCTTGGTTCAATTAGGCAAACTGCCAAAGGCCTTTCTTAGCCAATGTTTAGAAGTCACAGATACAAAAATAAATGCAAGACATAGACAAAAAAGAAGAGGAAGCTACAAACGTTGTTTTCTGGCAAAGCCCAAATGCCATTGCTGGTCTGTTTTAAGCCTTATGGGAGGGGCCAATCATCTCTTGGCCCTACTCCCAAGTTATCCTCTTTGCTTGAGTGCTCTTGCCTTCTGGCAGCTCTTCTCATGCATGCATTAGAAACAGGCTCCTCCTATTCCTCTGCCTCACTACTATCAGGCTCTGGAGGCTCTGGAGTCCGCACCTCACTCCCCAATGGCCCTGACCCCACCTCAGCCTAATCGCTGTCCGACTCCGTTGCCAGCTCCGCAGGCAGCTGATGGACCACAACAATTCTGTTGCAATATCATGTAAAGTTTCTGGCACGTTTCCACAGTCACAGTTAGAATTATCAACCAGCCCACATTTATATTTACAATATTGGCATCTGCCATGCTTGATTCAAATCCAGTTGACACTGTCCAGTTTATCCTTGGGAGATCAAAGCCGAGAGGCCATTGTACTGGATCACAGGGCAGATGGTGAGAATGCAGAGTAGAGTGCTGGGCAGTGAGGTGCCCAAAAGGGGCAGACTTGGGGGAGCTAAAAGTATGGAGGGAGTTGAAGTCCACCTAGCTGTCCAAAATGTGGGTGGACTGCCAAGCACCCACATTTTGATCCTGTGGGGGGATGGGGACCATGAGGGGTGTTGCAACAGCTGTGGGGAGGGGTGTGTGCAACCATGAGGGGTGCTACAACAGCCATAATTTTGAGAATCAGCCCTTAGTACATTTGTTCAGTGCTGCCATAACTCAAAACAGTCACTCAACAAATGGCCGTTAAGCAAGGACTACCTGTAAGCCAAACCTAATACAACAGCAGCATTACCTGGCTTTGAATGTCAGAGCAAATCTTAGATGAAAAGGAGGTAAAGTATCCTGATGTTAAGAATAGAGAGCAAATGAGGTAAGGAAAAAAAAATTCCAGACAGTTGTTCTTCTTTTTTTAAAAAGTTAGAATAATGAAAAGAAATGGTGACTCATACATGTGTAGGTAGACACATTATGACGGTAACACAGACCTTATCAATGAAATTACTTTTGAACTCTAAAAATTGTAATGAACCGAAGCATTTTTTTTTGTCCTCAACAAAGAGGTTATGTATGAATAGATGCAAAACTGCACATGGAGTGAATGAATTATACTCATTATTTTTTATGGCTGAAGCTTCCAACACTGAAGCTTGCTAATAGGCTCATGTTGCTGATGAATACTACATGCTTCCAGGTTAAGGAAACAGAACATTAAAGCTGCACGTAGCTGTTCCACCCACATGGACAAAAGGTGTCTGATGCAATGTGTCTTATTAAAATTAAAATTTCATCAAAAAACACTCTAAGAGCTAATTTTGTGAGCATAGGAGTGATCTCGGTTGGTCCTTAAATTTCCATTTAAGGAACAGTAAATAGTTTATAAAAACTTCGTATTTTCATGCTATTGGAGATCAGCAAAATCATCATTAATTCAGCAATTAATTCATACTGCCCAAAGCCAGCCAGTGGCTTCCAGGCCAGATGCAGAAAGGAATGTGAAGGGGTGGTTGTGAACATCATTGGTCAAGAGGATAACACATAATTTATACAAAGGGAGCCTGAATCTAGAACTATGTTATCCAGATTTTTTTTAAAGAAAACATCAGTTGATGAAAAATCATGCTTGATACATTGGAATGTAATTACTTGTGGTTCTTGGATCTTTGAGTCTGAAGTGTAAGACTCCAATAATATAGTAGTAACAATAGCAACAATAATTAATAACTTCTTCAGAATATTGATGTGCTATCTAGTCAACATCAACTCTTAGCAGCCAAATACATTTTCACCATGATGATCTGTCCCCAACCTGATCCTTCAGTTCTTCCAGTGTTTTATTCTTCGCCTTTCCCAGCCTTCTCCAGATCTTTGCATAATGTGTTCATAGTTGGATAATTTGAACCTGGCAATTTGTGTCTTGAGTGAGAACACTGGGTTGATCTGTGCAATGATCGGTTAATTTGGTTTCTTAGCTGTTCATACTATTTTCTGGAGTTTTCAAATTTCAAAAATGTCAACACTCTTTCTATTCTGCCTGTAGTATCATTAGCAGGTTGTTGATGCTTCTTCCTCTGATTTAAGCCATATTCAATTTCTTCCAATCTAGCTTCTCATAATATAAATTCAGCGCACAGAATAAATAAGGAGAAAATATATAGCCTTATCACACTATTTTGCTAACATGGAACCGATCTGTTTTTGTCATGTTCTGTGTTGTACTATAGCTTTTTGAGCTGTTTATAGAGTTCTCGTGATAATGAAATGTTCTGGGATTCCCATTTTGATAAGCACATTCCTCAGTTTGACATGATCAACACAGTCATAGGCCTTTCTATAATCAATGAAGCACATAACGACATCATTTTAATATTCTTTGGCTTTCTGAATTTTCCAGCCTGCATCAGAAATAATGCCTTGTGTTTCTCAGCCTTTTTTAAATCCAGCTTGAACACCTGGCCATTTTTCCATGTAGGGCTATAATCTTTGTTGGATAGTATTAAGCATTATTTTGCTCAGTTTGAAATCTATTGTACAATAGATTGTATACTCCATTTTTGGGTATCAGAATTTTGATTGATCTCTTCCAATCTGTTCTAATAAGTTGTTCTCCAGATTTGCTGGCACAGTTTGGCTACATGTATTTCTTCCTTTGCTTGCCATATATTCTATTAATTCTTATAGTCCTCTAAGAGGACTATTGATACTTGATACTGACCAGAGTGCTGATCTAACTTTATCTTCTAGTACTGAAAGGTTTGGTAATATCTTCTAAGATATCTTGGATGTTCTACTGTTCATTATTTCAACATACTCCTTTCATCTTTGTTTGATCTTCTCTGAATCCGCTATTACCTGTCCAGTGGCATTCTTTAACATATGATTTCAAAGTTTGAAACTCCTGAATTCAGAGATCTTTTTGGAAGGTTCTCATTGTTTTTCCATATTTGATTCTATCTTCAGTACTTTTGTACTCTTGTCTGTTCTAATAGCTTTCTGAAAGTCTTTTTAAGTTCCTTCCTGAGATGTTTCTTGGCTTTGGATTCACTTCTCTTCTGGGCAATCCCCATGGTTAGTTTGACATCCAATTGGCTTTCATCTATTTCTTGATCTTTCATAGTGATGTTCACCTTTAACAACTTCTTTAAGTTCATTCCACAATTCCTCTGGGTTTTTGCTTTTTTAATTGAAGAGATTCAGGACTTCAAAGCAATTTCTGAAAATTATTATCTGCCCTGTCCCTAGCCACATAGCCACAAAAACACAGAGAGGTGATTGCAAACTTTACTGAGAAGTTTTTGAAGCAAATAGATATAAGTGCAAATGCACACACACAAACACAAACTGGACAAACCAAGTCCCCAAACCTCCAGCAAGCCTGTGTTGAGAGAGTTCCAAAGCCAAAACAGGAACAAATGAATGTTCAAATGAAATCCAAGGTCCAAGCATTGTAGAAGAGCCATCAGCTGCTTCAGGTGCAGGGTTAGTCACAAGATTTTAAGTCTGCTACTTTAAGACACCATCCTATGAATAACCTAAATTTATATATCAGTTGTCAATAGTAGTAGAACTCCACGTATTATTCAACAGTGTGAGACTATTCCCTGTGGCAACCCTTTTACTGTTCCCAGTTTTAACTACTATATGTCAGTTATTAATATTAGAAGTTATTCCTATTAGTGTACTGATACAAATGCTAGATTTCACCATAGAAAGAAGATTATAGGTTTTTTGTTTTTGTTTTTAATATGCTGTTCATATTCAGTTTTACCACTTAAATGTTTCAATCTATAAAATGAACTTTCAGTTGGAACTTTTAGGACCAGTAATTTTAATAGAATTTGTACAATAATCCTTAGAAAGGAATTATTTTTTTGCAGTAAGTGCCATCTGTATCTATATATAATTTAGTTAGTTAGATAAATAAATAAATAAGATAATGTATCTAATGTAACTAAGCCCTGCTTTGATATTTTAAAGTCAGTGTTCTATTAATGGATTTCCTTTTTTTTTTCCTGCAGGGACAATTTTTAGAGCTATTTTAAGCTACTGTTCTTTGGCTTTAATAAAAATAATTTAATTCAGTTCTTCAGCATTGTATTGTTCTTGGCATTGATCTGAATTTTAAGACATTACTGAATTTACAGAGAAGAAAAACAAATATATTTCTTAAAGTTATATAGTGCAATGAAGGCTGGGTTGTACATATTGTAGAATCTCCTTCCATATGTTAAAAAGTAATTGCTGAGAAACTCAGCTATAAATTTAAAGCAAATGAAGGTTCCTAGATCCTAGATCTAATGCCCCAATAGCAGCTTTGGGGAAACTGCAGGACTGCCATTATATTTCTTTCACAATATATATTATCCATCAATATTATTTCACTCTTCCTTCTGCTAGTCTGCTTCATTTTGTCTGTGACTTGTTATTCTATACCAGGGCTGTCAAGCTCACAGCCCATGAGCCAGATGTGTGATGCGCTGGCCACGCCCATACCCGGTTTAGTAAATAGGGGGAAAGTTGTGATACGTCATGTGACCAAGCAAGTTTGACACCCCTGTTCTATATTGTGACTGTACTATTCTATATCTTCCCTGCACTCTTAATTGTGACTATGCTATTCCTCATACTACACAAACACATACACACACCACATACATGAATAACATGAAAAATAATGTTCAAATCAGAAAAGCCAGCAGTGAAAAAACAAGAGATACTTTATAGATATCTCAGGGTTAAAAGGATCACCCTTTAATTTTGAAGGAAAGGAAAAAGATCCTTACAACAATAACAGTTTGCCACAGGTGGCAGCTAACAGGTTAGCTGCCACCTTCAGGAAATATTATTGAGACAGCTTAAAGCAATAAAAATATATGCAATAAAAATTGTACAGAATGCAATTATCAATGAAAAGTAGATGAAAAACAAATGCCCTTAATATTACATTTCAGGATAACTTTGTTAGTGATTCTCTGAACATATGTCATATATTCTTAGTCATTTATACTATAAAATGTATTTATATGTGAATATGTATCTATGCACCAATTTATGACATATCTATATATGAACAGGGATGCGGTGGCTCAGGGGCTAGGAGGTTGAGCTTGTCGATCAAAAGGTCGGCAGCTCAGCGGTTCAAATCCCTAGTGCTGCCGTATAACGGGGTGAGCTCCCGTTACTTGTCCCAGCTTCTGCCAACCTAGCAGTTTTGAAAGCATGTAAAAATGTAAGTAGAAAAAATAGGGACCACCTTTGGTGGGAAGGTAACAGCGTTCCGTGTGCCTTTGGCATTGAGTCATGCCGGCCACATGATCACAGAGACATCTTCAGACAGTGCTGGCTCTTCGGCTTTGAAACAGAAATGAGCACCGCCCCCTAGAGTCGGCAACGACTAGCACGTATGTGCAAGGGGAACTTTTACCTTTACTTTATATATGAACATATTAACCCTGAATTAATGTCAGAACAAGCAAATGATAGCTGGAGGACGGAGGGTTTATTAACAGTTAAGATTCTGAGTTAGAGAACCTGAAACTCATCGTCAGCTTTGGAAGCCATACTAAGGCAGAAGCTTCCATGCTGACACTTTCTTTATCTCTTATTCGGAAAGGTGGCTCATCTCTTCATCCTCACCTCCCACATCTGGCTCCCTTTAGTTCTGTACTTCCTCCAGAAATTGAACTTGGAGGAACTCCCAATGTGACCATATTTGAGTGACAGTTTTAATACCCAATCATTATGGAGAGATGGAACAGGATGGAGATTCTCGGTAGACTGAGAGCACACATCTCTGCCACGTTACATCTTCTGCTACAACACATTGTTTTATCAAGCTCTGTCTGTCTCAATGAGATAAAATGGAATTTGCAAAGATTGTTTTTCCTCTCATTCAAGTTTGATGCCAGCAACAGTTCTGGTAATCTTCTACACACCTTCTGCTTTGGTAATCTCCTTTGAAATGAATGGAACAGATTGTGGTATTTGACGAATGTTTCCTCTTTTCTGACTGAACGTTTCCAAGTGCTTAGCAGAGGAAAAGGAACAAAAAATTTTCCATAGCAACCCCACGATTTATTGGTTTGCTTTTTGCTTATGAACTCTGCAAAATTTTTATTTCACTAAAAAAAGGCCTTTAAAACTGTGGCTGTCGGTGGTTGTGTTACCAAATCCTTATGGAGATATTTATATGCCATCTGGATTGAAGTGCATAACACCTGGATTCTGATAAAGCTGATTTTTTTACTTTATTCAAATGAGTCACTATTTAAATAACATCTTAATGGTGAAATAGCAAAGTTCTCCACTACTGAGAACTTTTAGATCTTCTTCACTTTTATGATGTATTCCCTATTAATCTTCTTGATTTCAGTGTACATGATGTTGCCAGCTTGAAGGATACCCAGCATGTTTTCTGTTATTTTTAGGCACTTGATTATCCAACCACGTGGCACGGAATCAAATGCCTTCTTGTAATCAATCCAAGCCAAATTCAAATTGGTCTTCCTTCTCTTGAAGTTTTCCAGAATCACCTGGTCAATTAGGAACTGACTTTTGTTCCTCTACTGATTGGGCAGTTTCCTTTCCGCCAAGGTAGAAAGAGTTTGTTTTCAACTAGATGATGTACAATACCAGTTAGCAGTTTGAAAGTTGTTGGTAAGCAGGGAATTGGCCTGTAGCTACCTGCTGCTGCCTCCCTTTTTGGATCTCTCATTATCAGGTAGGTTTTGCCAGATGTTAACCTATTTTCAGTTTCACCTCCTTGCAGTATGTTGCGGCAATGAGTGGGTGGAGACCAATCAGATGCAATTCATCTTCACCTGCTGCTGACCAATTCTTGATCTTGCCCCTTTCTTCACCATTTCTCTAGTTATTAAAAATTCTTTCAACTTCTTTTTATCTGTATCCAAGATGTATTTTGTCAGGGTTCCAAGTAACATCCCCAAACAATGAAGACTCCAAGGCCAATGAAGACTCCAAGGCCAGCAGTTCCTCAAAGTTCCATTTTATTAGAGATGTCAAATTGGCACATCTGGAGAAACCCAAATCTGAAAGCTCCTGGGTTTTCCCTACCCAAAGGAAAGTCGAAGTCCCTTTCCCTGCATACACATGTACACCACATGATCCAATCAATCCACTGTCCAAACTGGAAATGCCTCCCAGTCACGTCACTCCAGGTGCAGGCTGAACGTCCTTGACTTCCAGAGAAAAGAATGTTGTTATGGCTAAATACTTCTACCAACTCCATGCAACCTCCCCCTCCCAGTTTTCCACTGGGTGGCAGCCCTGAAGATCCAAAAGACTAAGTATGGCAACCCTGAAGATCCAAAAGAAAAGATGGCCTCCAGGACTGATACATTTTGTTGTATTTCTTTGGGTTGTCCCATATCTGCACCCAGAACTGCACTGTTTCTTCTTTCTCAGGTATTAACTAGGTTATTGTAACCTATACACTGGTGGTGGTGATGAGGAGGAGGAGGAGGAGGAGGAGGAGGAGGCCTTCAAGCCAGGGTTATTGTTACTTTGATTCCTGGAGATTCCTGAATTAGTTCCTGGAATTTTCTTGGCAAGGTTCTTCAGAAGTGGTTTGCCCTTGTCTGCGTCCCAGTATTTAATTTCATTATTATGCTAGAGGGAGAAAGGAAGATGTGCAAATACACCAAGCCACCCAGAGTCAGTTGGAGATGAGTGGTGTCTAAAATGAAATAAATACAAAATCATTCAAAAAAATATATAAAATATGGATTAGCGGTGAGATTGAATGCAATAATTGCTTTTCCTTTTTGCCCTGGTTATGTTGACTCATTCCATACATTTGATTCTACAATAAGGGATTTAAAAACAGCTTAAACTGATCTTTCCAGTAATTATTGCAGCCACATCAATCGTTCATATATCAACCATCTGGGAATGTGCTCATGTCAACAGTACAGATCTTGCCATTTCCTCTGAAATTAATGCACAATGCACTTGGGATTCAGTTATAAGGAGAGGCAAGTGGGTGAATTAAATTTGTAATGACAACATCTGCACATTAGGATCTATTACCCAAGTGTGGTACACAAATAACACAACTTATTCAGAAGAAATTAACATTTTTTTCATAATGTTAAATATACAGAATGTATTCACAATCCTATTTCTTTGTTGGTTTCAAAAAATGCCCATTTCTGTTCCCTGATTTAATAATGTATATTTGGGGTGAAGGATATTCAAAAATGTTGATCAGCTAATTCTTTCTTCTCTTATTTGCATCATTAATGGGGATCAGTTCATTTGAAGATTATATTCAGTATTTTCTCTTATGTCACAGCAAATTATATTTTGGCAGAACTTGTATATTTACTACAACGAAGACCTATTTCTAATTTCCCTGTTATCCTGAGAGACACATAATAGAGACTCTTGGTTTTCTTTACCTCTTCTTTAGGTCTTCCATATTTTTGATTTCTCTCTCACCGGAAGGTGTACCTTCCACTTTAAATTAAAATGTTGTCAGAAGCTTCAGTGTTCTATACATCCCAACTGGAAGGGTACTTATGGAAGATGTCTATGGAGATTCTCAGTCATCCAGGTCATGGTTGTCCCAAAGGTGCTTTTTTTTTCAAGAGGCAACTGGACTTTCTGTTTTTTATTTGAAGACATTTCGCTTCTTATCTAAGAAGCTTCTTCAGCTCTGACTGGATTCCATTTTCCACCACCCAGTCAGAGCTGAAGAAGCTTTTTGGATGAGAAGCAGAATGTCTTCAGAGAAAAACCAGAAAGTCCAGTTGCCTCTTGAAAAAAAAAACACCTTTGAGAAAAAAGGTGTTCATTTGTTCACTTGTATTTCACCATATCAGAACCAATTTGATGCAGTGGTTAAGGCACAAGGCCAGAATATGAGAGACTATGAGTTCTAGTCCAACCTTAGGGACAAAGTCAGTTTCTCGCAGACCTAGGAAACGGGCAATGGCTAACCACTCCCAAAACAACCCTGCCAAGAAAACTGCAAGGACTTGTTCAGGCAGTTAGTCATCAGGAATCAAAAACTGACTCAAAGTATACCCACATATCGCCATATCCTATAGGATTCCCCACAGTCATTAACAATATAAAACAGAACAATGTATGTTTGAATCCTGGATGGTATGGCTTCAAACTATAAAACTCTAGTTCATATCATTGCAAATGTCAGCACTTTTTTGTCCACAAAAGATTTATAACCGCAGGCATTACCTATAGGGATAAATTTGGTTTTATAATAAAGCAGACCCCCAGCAGACATAAATGTAATATGAAGACAGATTTTTTTAAACCCCTACCAAGAAGGTACTTATTAAAAATTATAGGAATAGAAAAAGACAGAGATCATTTGCTTAAGGGAAAAAAATCTTTTTTTCCTCTGCCCCAGTATTTCTTTTGGTAGAGACAGCTACTATATATACATTTGTTTAACAAATATATACTTAGCTAGTCAGTAAATCCTTTAACCTCTTGAAAAATGACAAAAGTTTAAATAGCATACATTTTTAGTGTTCTCTACCCATATACTGTATTTAATTTGGGGGGAAAAAATCTGAGCAGTTCCTGGCTTCAAAGACATTGATCATCATTTACACTTAAAAGTTGTGATGATGAAATGATAGGATAATGGCAATTTTTGCAGCCCGGTGCTTCACCTGTATCTCTACTCATGATTAAAAAGTGATAAGACAGAAAAAGTTTGAAATACCTGTGCAAAGATAAAGGAACAGGATGTTGATGATGTGTATGGAATGGGAAAGAGAAAAACATATATAGATGCTTTGAATCCAAGAGGCAGAATAAGGCAACAACTCACGTCAATAGAAAGCTGTCTACCCACCACCTTACTGGGGCAAAATATGCAGCGATACTATTTCAAATTGGCTAGTAGAGAGCCAGAAATATGTTTACTCAGCTCTCTGAACCAGTTGATATTGAGAGATAGCAATAGCAATAGCACTTAGACTTATATACCGCTTCACAGTGCTTTTTTACAGCCCCTCTCTAAGCAGTTTACAGAGTCAGCATATTGCTCCCAACAACCTGGGTCCTCATTTTACCGATCTTGGAAGGATGGAAGGCTGAGTCAACCTTGAGCCTGGTGAAATTAGATCTGCCAAACTGCTGGCAGCTGGTGATCAGCAGAAGTAGCCTGCAGTACTGCACTCTAACCATTGCACCACCGCGGCTCTTAGATCAGGAAGAGGTACAGCACAGTGCGTATAGAGATCCATACTTTAGTTAAAGTATTACTATGTATTACTATGTTTAATAATAAAACATTTTTGCTCCCAATTTCCTTTTTACAGATTAATCAATTGGACTAACACTGGAGGGACACAGATTCAATACAGGTAGTCCTCAACTTACAAGCATAACTGAGCAAACCGAGGCAGTTTTTAAGTGACCTCTGCCTCATTTTATAATCTTTTTTGCCTTTTTAAAATGAATCACTGCAGTTGTTAAGCGAATCATGCAGTTGTTAAGAGAACCTGGCTTCCCCCATTGACTTTGCTTGTTGGAAGACAGCTGGGAAGGTTACAAAGGGTATCTAAAGGTCACGTGACCCTGGAGCCAGTTGCCAAGCACTCAAATTTTTATCATGGGACCATGGGGATACTGAAAAGGTTGTAAGTGTGAAAAAGGGTCATAAGTCACTTTTAAGCTACAGTGCTGTTGTAACTTTGAACAGTTTGTTGTATGAACTGTTGTAAATCAAGAACTACCATATCTTCTTTCAGCCAGTATATGATTGATGCATTCACGTTTACTCTGCCTACCTAACTCACAGGGTGTCAGGGTTCCGACCGATGCCCTAATTCTGCTGAAAAGGACAAACTGGAGGAGGGAATGTTGCATACAGTGATCTGAGCTCTTCTTGAAAAGTCAGGATATACATTTGACACCAAAATAAGTAAATTAACCTCTTTGGAGCACTTTACTTTGAAAAGCAGTTTTTTTTAAAGTATGCTTAAGTAACCATTTCTGAATATATAATAACCCAGCAACTAGATTCCATTTTCTATCTCCATCATTTCAAAAGTAAAGTATTGTTTATTTTTTTATTTTCATGTGCTGCAATTAAATTAGCTACTTGATCCAAGCTATGGCTTTCTGGACATGCACTAGTTGAGAGGACAAAGTTTGAGTTTTCTATACCTCTTTGCTGCTTTGTGGCACATTCAGAATGTTGTGCAGATTGGCTCATGAAGTCTTAACATTAGTACTCTCCTGCCATAGCCATCTTCTCGCTTTTTTTTATTTATTTACCGCTTATCTCTTTTCAGATTTGTCCTCACAAAATTTGTCATAAGATCCATTTCAGCACAAGTGCATTAACTAAATCAAAGTCTAAAAGTTAATTTTAAAATATTAGCTTTTAAACAAAGTCATGCTCAAGAAAAGATTTAGAATTGGATCATGTCCAATTAGGTAATTTCCCCCCAAAAAAGAACTAAAATAGGAAGTAATAGTAATTCTTAGGAATTACTCTTTAGAAATCCTTCAGCTTGAGGCCTATATCTTTATATAGAAACTCAAGAGAATCTTTTATGCATCTGAAAACACAAGAATAAAAAATACAGGGCAGTAATAATTTAATTTAAAAGATATATAATTTGATAATTACCTAATAATATAGGCATTCAAATAGAAGGGAATATCTGTAGCTCAGGGTTGAACTGTGGAGTCCTGAGCTGGGCAACCCAGTACATTACCCTACTAGGTAACATTATCATGGAGTATTAGTGATGTTACCATATCGGGTAATGACATCTGCAAGAAACAATCAAGCTCAGAGAGAGCCAAGAACATTAATAGCATTTTACTTTTCCCTGGCAGCTTCCTAGGGAATGATTAAAAATCTTGCATATTGAACATGCTGAGAGGCAGCAGTTTAGAAGGCTGATAACAAGCAAGCAATATCACTTCAGATGTATAGAATTTACTTTTTAATATTAGAATCAACAGAAGTTATAATGCTAAATTCTGAATTCTTGTACTTACTTTACTTCCTCTTCTAAATATATATATGCCAGACATAAGCATTTCTAATCATTACTCAGGACTGCTATAAGAATCTTTATTTAATGATGATGTTTTTATTTACATGAGCCTCTGTCTGAAACTGCTGGTACAGTTTGGGCACTGAGTTTCTTGACCAGGTTGGAGAGGGGGGGAGAACTAAGTAAAATTTGCATAGTCATTCCTATATATAAAATAGATATTTAACTTTTTAAGATGTTTATCTAGAACAGTGTTTCTCAATTGTGACAACCTGAAGAGGTATGGACTTCAATTCCCAGAATTCCCCAGCCAGCACAGCTGGCTGGGGAATTCTGGGAGTTGAAGTCCACACCTCTTCAAGTTGTCACAATTGAGAAACTCTGATCTAGAACAATGTCTTAGCCTGCAGCTATTTTCCAGGTGCCTCCATAGACAAGTAATCTCCAGTCCTTGCTTGGCAGTTTACTGAACCCACTTTACGGATGTATCTACACTTCAAAAAAGTAAAAATGGGAACCACAAAGGTAGGATTAAAGCTCTACATATAAAAAAAAACCAAGCCAAATTTCAATCACACCATTGCAGCTTCCATATTGCCTTTTGTGACTATATTCTGCAGATATCCCTGCCCCCTTGATTAGATGTGCCAAACACTGTGACTCAATTTCCCAACATTCTGAGACAGGAAACAGTAAAAGCATTCTAGACAATACATTCCAAAATATTTTTGAAAACAAGAGACTCAAAAAGGTGTAGGAAAACAATGAAAATCCTGTTTCACCCACTGGATTAGGGACCCCAATTTACTTTATGTCAGATCTTGCCCTCCACTATCCAGAATTGTTAAATATGGCTTTCAGTTATCAAAAAGTTATCCAGTTCTGTATTCTAGATCTTTGTCTACAAAATAAATATTTCTGAAAATTAATTTACAGTAATTACAAAATTGTCGATTTTGTTAACAAAAATGTGTAACGTGTTCCAAAGATTTTTCCCTATCTTTTAAGACTAAAAGATGTCCAATGATAATGTGTGTATCAGTTTCATCTGACATACAGTCTCAAATCTTAGCCAGGAGAATTGTGGTAGACACTAAACTTGTATCATTAAAATAGTTGTAATTATCTGTCAGCAAAAACTATGAAGGATCTTTGCAAGAATTGGTAACTGAACACAAAACAAATTCTTCCTAATCCTTGCCAAAGAAAAAATCCTTAGTAAATATAACAGACATGAGATAAGAAGAAAGGTTCCTTGGGGAATGAAAAATTAGATAAAGGCCAGGAATTAATGGATGACATCACAATGTAAATTGCATATTTCAGAGCTCTATCTTGGAATTGATACTATGGATAAACTAGCTTAAATCCAATTATTCAAAGAGTGAGGAATTGTGAGGAATGAAGAGAAGACCTAAATAAGCAATGGGTTGAAGGCAAGTCTATAGGCAGTTTTTCTCAAAAAGGACAGCTCACCTTATAATCCAAGAAACTTTTTAAAATTTATTTATTTACATTTATATCCTGCCCTTCTCCGAAGACTCAGGGCAGCTTACATTGGGAAGAAATGTTTCAAATAATTCATAGTACTCTGCCAAAATAAATGAAGGTGAAAAAAAATCCTCTAAATCAGTGTTTCTCAATCTTGGCAATTTTAAGATGTGTGGATTTCAATTCCAAGAATTCCCCAGACAACACTGGATGGGGAATTCCGGAGCTGAAGCCCACATACCTTAAAGTTTCTAAGGTTGAGAAAAATTGTTATGTTTCCAAGATTCTCTATTTATCCCTAGAAATATCATTATAGATACCTAACTGAAATACGTATAGCTCTGGATTTCTTCATCTTGTTCAAATATATGAGGCTTGACGGATAGAAACAAAGACTACGATCAGCTTCTAGTTTGATGGATAGATAACAAAATGGCAAAAGATGGACAGCCAAGAGTCTGTCATAAATATATATTAAAAAACAAGACAGATTTCCTTCTAGAATCACACTCTCTCATTCTTGTTTCTGAGTTCCACTATATTGGGCCACAAATGTTCTCCAAGATGATTTATATTCAAAAGTCATTAATTAAGCTGCCACCACTTGTTTTTTAATGGAGACATGTTCACTTTAACCTAGAATCTAGAAAACAAGAACATAGGATTGTTTTTAAATAAATGGTTCCAATTCCTCCCTTCTACCAGTATTAAAGAGAGCAAGTCTAACGGTTTTGGAAAATGAGGCTAATACAAACCCATGGGAGTTTGCAAGGGGAACAAATGATGGCATTTGCATGAATGGCATTGGCATTTGCATTTGCATCATATCAATGCCGTATCTTATGTATCTGCATCTGACGTCATGACCCAAAACTATAATTGCAGCATTTGTGTGCTTGGTATCATTATACATGCATTCCCCATTTTGAAGCCACTAGTTATCGATGCCTCTGGGTACAACTAAACACACATCTGACAACAAATAAATAATTTTAATAAATGCGTAAGGTGAATGGTTGAGGCATAAGAGACCTACAGCAAGCTACAGGAGGTCTAGATCTAAAAACGTGTTGACAAAAACACTGATCGGCAGAGGGACAGGAAACAAGTAGAAGAACAGCAGATAGAGACAAATAGAAAAACACATAAAAAATGCCTCTGTGTGTTTGTGAAATTATGAGGCACTTCTACTTACTTATTTTATTATTTATTTCCTTCAAGTCACTGTTGACTCCCAGCAACTGCCTGGGCTAATCCCAGTAGATTTCTTGGCAAGGTTTTTTAGAAGTGGTTTGCCGTTGTCCACCTCCTAGGGCTGAGAAAAACTGACTGGGCCAAGATCAATCAGTTGGCTTCCTGCCTAAAACAGGACTAAATTCATGGCCTCCTGACTTCTAGGCTGATGCCTTAACCACTGCAGTAAACTGGTTCTCTATAACTTTTATACCAGCTCCATTTTACCCAGGTTTTTACATACAGTACTTGAGTATCGTTCCAGAAGTACTAAGACTTCTGAAATTTATTTTATTCGTATCTAGAATATGTAGCTATATTCCCAGGGGAGGGATGCATGTGGGAAAGAGAAGCATATAACCTTAGTTCCTTTTTTAAAAAAATCCATTACTAGAAGCTTTTATTTAGTAATATACAGGTGGTCCTCAACTTACAACTATAATACCCAAAATTCCTGTTGTTAAGTGAGACATTTGTTAAGTGAGTTTTAATCTATTGTAAGACCTTTCTTGCCTCATTTGTGAAATGAATCACTGCAATTGATAAGTTAGTAAGTCGGCTGTTAAGTGAATATGACTTCCCAGTTGACTTTGCTTGTTAGAAGGTCACAAAGGGGGATCCCATGACTTTGGGATACAGCAAAGGTCATAAATATGAATCATCTGCCAAGCATCCGAATTTTGATCACATGATCATGGGGGTGCAAAGGCGGTAACTGTGAAAAACAGTCATAAGTCATTTTTTCCTAAACAGTTCATTTCTAAATGAAGTGTTGTAAGTTAAAGACTACTTGTATTGTTGTAGACTGGCAATATGCCTAAAATTTTGCCTTTAAAAACAAACTGTAAGGAAATCCCTTGATGCAATAATTTCAAGCAAATGAAAGTTTAAAACTTTCCGCAAATTCATAGAAGCAGAACCCTTGGAACAAGACTTGATTTGAGTGGGAGGACATTTATTTATGAGCTGCACACATCCTGCAGTCAACTTTCACACGTAATCAGCATCTAACACATCACACACACACACACACACACACACACACACACTCATGCACACACACCTTGTGTCTGTATGTGCTCATGCATACTGTATATAATTTCTAAATAACATGGGTTTTTGAAGGTCTCAAATTCCATAATTCATAATAACCAAAGTTATTTAAAAGTGCATTTATAGAAACTCTTGAGCTGTTAAACACATAAAAAACAAATAAATGTCTGTATATTTTCTAAAAATTCTTGCCTCATGCAGTCACTGATCTGACTGAGTCACTACAGTCATAAAACATTTCCCAATTAAGAAAAGATGAAAATGTCGTATGCTTCTTACTCAGTTTTTCAGATGTCAGCCCTAGCTTCCAGAGCCAACTAGGTGGACTGAGGGAGCTGCGGTCAAAAGCATCAGGAATAGACCAGATGTCCATCGACCATTCTAAATTTCAAAAAGCAGTAACATATTCTGGAACAACCTTCTACAATATTAACATTTTGTAACCTGAAGCTCTTCAAATGCATTGGCACAACTATTAGCAGGGCTGATTAGGACCTCTGGGGTGTATCATCTCAACATCTGGAGGGCACCAATTAAGCAAGGCCCTTCTAGAGAATCAGAGTGGGAAGAGCACAGAAATATAAGACTTATCTTGGAGTACTCTTTCACTGCTGCTTGGCAGTCAGTCACTTTTATAGGGAAAAATACTGAAGCAAATTTTAAAGACATTATTGGGTTGCATCTGAACCTCTATCATCCTATCAGAACATCACTTCACTGAGGTATCACAGCTATCAGTTTGCTCATGACAGAAACATGACACATTGACAGCTCTAACTAAAATCGAAAGAAAAATGAAGCCAAAACATTATTACGATTCACAAAGTCATCACAATAAGCTAGTTGTCACAAAAAGGTGCAATTTAACGAATCCTATGTGAACCTATTAAACTAATTAGAACTAATTAGAAGCTTTGCAAAACCGATACTTCCATTCTGGCCTTTTTCTCAATCCAAAGTTTTGAAAAAGAAACGTGTTTTTTTTTCATTTCCCAATCATTTACAAATGGTTAACTATAAACAATTGAACAGCATTCGTTTTCATTAACTGTTGTTCTAATAAGACAGCTACCTTGGTTACAAAAGGCAATTTAAATATATCAGAAGTAAAAGAGGTGTTTTATTTATATCTTTTTAATCAAAGACAATATCATTTTCAGTTCTCTGATTCTCTTCCCCTAGCTCAGCAAAAATCAAATTTCAGTTTCTATATTTTTTTTTAGCAATTTAGAAAAGCAGTATGTTTAATATAGGGGGTGTGAACACATAAGTTATTTTCCTCACTGCTACCGTCTTATAGCTCTGTTCAGAATCATATTTAAAAATCCATTTGTTATGCATTCTTTACTGTTTATTCCACTTATACACCAGTAAGTCAAAACTGGCAAGCAAAAAGAAGAATTGCATTTACCTTTAATATTTTCCAGGCCAAGTTATAAGATGCTTTTCAATCCCCAGAGAGTCATCTTTAATATATCAAATCTGAATTCCATTTCTATTGTCTTAAGTCACTCATTCTGCTGCACGCACACACACACCCCATGGCATACTTTGTATAATTGTGTAATTTAATCTGAATGCCAAGTACTGTTTAACCTAACATCTAGTCTGGCATGAGCAACATCATGGTTGACTCCGGGAGTTTACTACTTTTAAAGCCTGGGTGCATTAACCCTGTGAAAGTCTCCCTTCAGTTATGACAGCTCTGGCACCATAACACTGTCAACACTGTTTTCGCAACAGCTATGCATTTTTCCAGAGCCTGCGCTATGGGATTGACCAAGAGGGCACTGAGCTTCGGCAAAAAAAAACAACAAAAAAAAACAGCATTATTCTGGCACCTGCACAAAGAACCAGGAGACCAGCTGAAGACACCACAAATTTATGCTGCAGGAATCTAAAACACGTTCCTTTCTTCCTGAGGAGGACTGGACCTTGGATGTTGAATGTAGAATGGGGGAAGAGAGTCAACACTTTTCTCTTATTCATTCACAAAAGCTGGTATTTCCCCAAGGAAGCAAAGCATGGATGTGCGAAGGGAGAGGAAGATATCCGGCTGATGCTCCCTTGCCACAAGGCTTTCCAGACACCACCAGCTGGTCACCAGCCGGACAAGCAGCGTGGGTTGGTTGGCTAGGTAGAGCCATTGACCCCATAAATACTAATCTAAAGCACCCCTTCTCCCTCACACCCCGGGCACAGAAGCTGTGCCATCCCAGCCAGACTGCCAACCTTAACGCTAAAGTGGGCATGGCTGTCCTAAGGCAAGGGGTCTACTTACTACATACACCATCCAGCCCTAGATCTCTAGCTGGTGCATTTCATGCAAGGGAAGGAAGCCAACGGGCCCCCCTCCGGGCGAACGAAATTGCTTTTTCTTGTGTTGTTGTTGTTGTTGTTTTTCCCCCTACAAAAATGGGTCAGGAGTCGGAGGCTTAGGGCTTCGGGTATTGCGGCTTGCGCAAGTGGCCGGCCCGTTAATCCACTCCGCCCGGGTCACTGGCGTAAAAAACTCCGATCGCCATTCTCCGTAGCCGAGCGGCGGGCGAGAGAAGTGGGGAAAGGCAACTCGCAACTGCCGTTGAATCAGCGGGGGACGGGGGGACGGGACGGGGGTGACTTCTTTTTCCCTCCAGGACCGACCCCACACACAAGACACACTCCCTTTCCACGCCGGACACTCTTGCGTGGAATTGCCCAAGCGCTTTTTGAAGCTCGAGCCCAGCCGTTCCACCTCTTTTCTCTGCCCGGCCCCTGCCGGTTATTTAACCTTTTTCTGCCAACCCCGCAAAGGGGGGGGGGAAACCTTATCCTATAACACCCCCCCCCTCGTTACCCGCCCCTCTCTCCACCCGGCCGACCTTCGCTTTTCCCCTTGCGCTCCGATGCCCTCCTTCCAGAAAAATCAGCAAAGTGGCCGGAGAACCGAAATTCGGCGCCCGGCCGCCCGGAGAGCCGGAGCTTGAGCTCCGCGCGTCAACGAAAATATTAGCAAGCCCTCCAGCCTGAAGCGGAGGGGAGGGAGGGGAAAAAAAGCCCAAGAACATGGCGATACGGTGGCCAGCGAGCCTCCGACAGGACTCTTCTCCAAGCTGAGGAAACTATCCCAGGGTTAGGAAACCTGAGACCACCACCACCACCCCCCGCGCGCGCGCTATGAGTTCCTGGGCTTTGTCTCCAGCCCTGTGGAGCGGACAGCTCCCTTGCTTGGCTAAGCCTTTGCTAAAACGCCTTTAGCTTCTGCTAAAACGCCCGGAGCTTTTGGCTTGCTTTTGGGGTAACCGCTCCAGACACCCCGCTTCCTTCCCCGCCCCGCCCCTGCGACTTCAGGGACTTAGAGGAAAAACGGAGGGGAGGCGGTATACAAAGCCGAGAAAAAACTTACTTGTGCAGAGGAGGCGCCGGCGGTGGAGGAGAGCGGTGGGGCGCGGGGGGGGGGCGTTCGTCCGCTTGACTGCTTCCTCGCAGAAGCTCGCTCAGCACAGCCCCAGCAGCCAGTCAGAGCGAGCGAGCGAGCGAGCGAGCGCGTGCGCTACGGCCCTCTCCCAGTTGAATGGGATTAGCCTAGCGCGCATCCCGGCCTCTTGGAGCCGCCGAGCCAACGTTCGGGCATGCTCAGTCGGCTGACCTTCCCCGTGTAGAAAGTACCATTGAAGTGAAGGGAGGGAAAAGAGGACGGGCGGGAGGGAGAGAAAAAAAAGAAATGGATGCTACCATCAAGAGGCGAGCTAAAAATAGACGCGGAGGGAGGAAGTGGGGTGGGGGGAAATTGCTGGAAGTTAAAGAGACAGGAGCCGAGCTGAGGAGGTTCTGTCAACTCTCCTGATTTCAGGTTCAAGCCTGGCGTGGACCAATGTAGCAGAAGAGCAAGATGGTCTCTTCACTGTAAACTATAAACACTATATGAGCACATCTTGATTGGGTGTGAGGAATGGTCATTAAGGAAAGAAAATCCCATGGTTGCATTAAAACTTATGTGAAACATTGGTATGTAAATGTACCACACCCTTTTTAAAAAAAAGGTAAAGGTTCCCCTTGCACATATGTGCTAGTCATTCCTGACTCTAGGGGGCAGTGCTCATCTCTGTTTCAAAGGTGAAGAGCCAGTGCTGTCCAAAGACGTCTGTAGTTATGTAGCCAGCGTGACTGAACACCAAATGCACATGGAACGCTGTTCCCTTCCCACCAAAGGTGGTCCCTATTTTTCTACTTGCATTTTTTATGTGCTTTCGGACTGTTAGGTTGGCAGAAGCTGGGACAAGTACTGGGAGCTCACCCTATTATGCGGCACTAGGGATTCGAACCGCTGAACTGCCAACCTTTCGATTGACAAGCTCAGCATTTTAGCCACTCAGCCACCCCACTGGACCCTTTATTGTACACAAAATGGCAAAGAAAGCCTCTGAATAAAATAGAATAGAATAGAATTTTATTGGCCAAGTGTGATTGGACACACAAGGAATTTGTCTTGGTGCATATGCTCTCAGTGTACATAAAAGAAAAGATACGTTCATCAAGGTTTATAACACAATTACATTTACAACACAATTGATGGTCAATATATCAATATAAATCATAAGGATTGCCAGCAACAAGTTATAGTCATACAGTCATAAGTGGAAAGAGATTGGTGATGGGAACTATGAAACGATTAATAGTAGTGCAGATTCAGTAAATAGTCTGACAGTGTTGAGGGAATTATTTGTTTAGCAGAGTGATGGCCTTCGGGGGAAAACTGTTCTTGTGTCTAGTTGTTCTGTTGTGCAGTGTTCTATAGCGTCGTTTTGAGGGTAGGAGTTGAAACAGTTTATGTCCAGGATGCGAGGGATCTGCAAATATTTTCACGGCCCTCTTCTTGATTCGTGCAGTATACAGGTCCTCAATGGAAAGCAGGTTGGTAGCAATTATTTTTTCTGCAGTTCTAATTATCCTCTGAAGTCTGTGTTTTTCTTGTTGGGTTGCAGAACCGAACCAGACAGTTATAGAGGTGCAAATGACAGACTCAATAATTCCTCTGTAGAACTGAATCAGCAGCTCCTTGGGCAGTTTGAGCTTACTGAGTTGGCGCAGAAAGAACATTCTTTGTTGTCCTTTTTTAATGATGTTTTTGATGTTAGCTGTCCATTTGAGATCTTGCGATATGATAGAACCTAGAAATTTGAAGGTTTCTACTGTTGATACTGTGTTGTCAAGTATTGTGAGAGGTGGAAGTATGGAAGGGTTTCTCCTAAAGTCTACCACCATTTCTACGGTTTTGAGTGTGTTCAGTTCCAGATTGTTTTGGTTGCACCACAAGGCTAGTCGTTCGACCTCTCGTCTATATGCGGATTCGTCATTGTCTCGAATGAGACCAATCACTGTTGTGTCATCTGCGAACTTCAGTAGCTTAATAGATGGATCATTGGAGATGCAGTCATTGGTATACAGAGAGAAGAGAAGTGGGGAGAGCACACAGCCTTGGGGGGCCCCTGTGCTAATTGTACAAGGCTGTGTGCTCTCCCCACTTCTCTTCTCTCTGTATACCAATGACTGTATACCAATGACTCTGGTAGCACATGCAGTGCAAAAAAAAACATGTAGGTAAGTATCTTCTCTTTCAGTTTTCTGAAAGAGGATTTGGCTTCACAAGTAACATTTTTTATTTATTTGGCATTGAGTTAGCAGCCCAAGGTAATTGTCCTACATTTCATTACTCTTGGATGTCCTGTAGAAGCCACAATGACTCTACAGGAGTCATGATGCCATTGTATTAGTGTTTATATAGCAGGTAATATTATGCAAATTGCATGATTTATTTAATTTGCATCATGATAATTGACATATGATGTTGTTGGTCCCTTGAGATGCCAAATGATTAATTAATGGTCTTCCTTTCTAGCTTTCTATGCTTCAATTAAATCCCAAAGAAAGACATTATGGCAGAATTTGTGTCAAGCAGAAGGAAAATGTGCAGATTCAGGCAAACTTTTTTTTTTTTTTTTTTTTCTATAAAAAGTTTTATTGGTCAAAAAAAATTTATGCAAATACATATCAGGTATGGTAAATTTTCATTTTTCTTATACATGATAAGAATTTTACTCAAAATTTTAAACACATACAACAGCCATATGGCAAGCAGGTGATACGAAGTAGCTAAGTTTCAATCTTACACAATAAGGAAGGGTCAAGAATAATCAGAATATCATACGAAAGAGAATAAGGAAAACCAACACAATACCAAATATCTTTGTCACTTCCTAGTTTTGGATCTCAGAACTCTGGGTTCAGCCTGACCCAACTCCAGGGCATAACATGCAGCCGCCTCCGCCCCATGATCTATAACCTCCCCTTCTTCAATTCCTGGGTCATCTAAATCCAGGAGGGCTTTGTGTTCCTCCACGTAGGCCGCAGCCTCCGCAATTGTACTAATTTTTTCGTAATGCCCTCCCGGAAAATCATCAATCCTCTGGCATCAGCCATCTGAAGCCCACTCCTTCTGGTACAATTTGCTTGATAAAAGTAATATTTCTTTCTCATTTCACGTACCTGTCTGGGAATCTGCCTCAGAATGGCTATCTCCCTGCCCCTATAAGTCAGTGCCCCACTCCTATGTTTTCTAAGAATTTCATCTCTCGCCTCTTTTCACAAATTTGACATGAACCTCTCTAGGAACTGCATGCGTGCGTGCATATTGTGAATTAACTCTATAAACTCGATCCACATCCCAATTCATAAAATCAACACCTCTCCCAAGAAATTCTCCCAACAGTTAGTCACAACATCTCTCAAGTCTTCTTGGTCCACTTCTTCCAAATTTTGAAACCTAAGGAAATAAGACATTTTATCCATCTGTAGTCCAAGCACAGCATTGCTTGTCGTCTCCTCTTTCTGCACTGCCCGCATCTCACCCTCCAGACCTTCCACTTTCTGCTTATTTTCTGCTGAGACTTGTTGAGTATCCTTTAAATCCTTTTGGATAGTCACAATTTCTGCTCTTATTTCATCCAGTTTCTTGTCCATATTAGATAACTTTTCCAGAATTCTTCCATTTCTCCAGCAGTTGGTCTCTGACCTTGCCATTTAAAAAAAAAAATTTTAAAATCCTCAGGCAAGCACAGTATCCTTATAATTTCCTCCGGATCCACCAGGGGCACTCACAGGAGCAACGAGTCCAGAGTACAGTTAGTCAACCAGGAAGCCAAGGAAGTGATGTCATCAAGATTCTCATAGTGAAGGCGGAAGCTGGACGCCACCATTGTTCCCCAGAGGAGGGGGCCTCAAACCTCCCTCCTAAATTTCTCCATCACCTCTTTCTCCAGAGCTCCACAAAACCGGTAATCTTGTTGTTTTAAGTTCTCCTCTCTCCAGTGATTCAGACTCCTTCCAGTCGCAGGAGAAAACCCCCGCACCGGAGTACTCCACTCACATTTGCCGATATCCTTCCTTCTTCATTCCTCAATTCTTCTCCGCTCCTGTTCACCACCAGGCTGCTGCAATTATAAATCCAAAGCCCGGTGTCACGGGCACAGCGGCCCAGGCGGCGACCAAAGTAATGGCCGCGGCCTGTGGCCTCCGAACCCCGCCGAGCCTAGGACGCGCCAGCATCGGTCCCCCCAGTCCTGTATATCGGCTGGGAGACCCCTGGCGAGCCGTCCGTACGGCAGGTGTCCTTTTCGGAACACCTGGCCCCTAAGGGCCTCGGCGGCGGCCGGATTCGGACACTGGAGGCAGGAGAAGCCTTCCAGACGTCCGTTGCCACCGGACACCGGAAGTCGTCTCCAGATTCAGGCAAACTTAACTTGCTAGAAAGTTGTACAACAGAAAATGGCACCCAGTCCATCCCTTTAAGAATAATGAGCATTTAAAATACCACCAAGAAAAATATCAAAGAAGTTGCAGGCATAAGGTTAAAAAAAATATGAAGCAATTATGTAAGGGGAAAAGTTGTCAAAAAAAATCTAGGCAAATTTCAGCAGGACATTAACCATACCAATACATCTAAAGGAATTCAATTATGTACCACCATTATCACTGCATAATGGATGCTCTCCCTTGGCTGACCCTCTAGAAACAATGCTTTAGTTATCATCATTTTAGCCATTGTCTATCCACTGCAAGATGAAGGCCTTTTCTACCTTTTTCCAACCAATACAGACTTGAGCTTTCTTTTTCCAATTAAGCCTGCCCAATGCTGATATCATCTTGTTTGAGATCTCTTTTGTGGATGCTTTTTATCAAGTGGAATCCATTCTACGACTGCCTTAGTCCACCTGCCATCAGTTCTTCTTGCTATGTGACTTCAAGAATTACAATTCTAAAAGGTTTAGAGCACGGGTAAGAACATGAGGAAGTTGAGGAAACAAAGGAAAAATTAGCTCAATTGAACTTTGGTATAGATGGACAGCCTACGATTTGTCAATTGCATAATCTGTTCTCATAGATCAAGTTTATGCTACCCAAATTCAATGAAAATAATAATTCTTGATTTTTCCCATTATATATTTATGAATAAGAACTTAAAGAGAAACATTAGACTATGACAGGATTAACGCATTCATTTTGAGCAAAAACACTTGATCTTTTCCTTCCAAGTTCATAGCCATCATGCTTCCCCTTAGACACCAATATAAATAAATTAAGTTTGACTCCTATACAGAAGAAAATTGTCTGTCTTTCTGTGTTGTTTCATAAATAGAGAAGATCATTCATTCTTGATCCAGTCTGGTGGAAAAAGTGATTCTAATGATATAAGCAGCCATAACTAAAATATAGTCGTATTTTAATATTTTACAATTTCCTGGATGAATGTAGGTTCCAATATGTTTCATAAGCCCTGAAATCTATAGACATTTTTTCTTGGAGACAACATCTGTATATTTAGTTAGAGTACAGCAGTGTCAGTGGTTGAACCTTGTTTGTGAAACTCTTCTTGGGACAATCATTTCTATGTTTCCCTTTGCACTCCATATTCTAGAGAAAATGCAGCGTGCACTTTAATGATGTCTTTAGCAATCATGAATAAGAGGAATGCTTAATTTTGTGAATTCTATTTGTAGCCAATTTTGTACCGGTTTAACTGCAGTGTTTAAGAGTTTGGTTTTATTTATTTGTCCATTGTTCTGCTTTTTGAAATAATTATTTTTAACATCCCTAAAAATAAAAGAATAAATTATTTGCATTGGGAGCATGGACAGATAGGTAAAACACATTTGTATTCAACAGGAAGTGATTACATTGAGTGCAAATAGTTTATTCTATGGCAGCTATAGGAAATGGTATACAGAAGGCAACTCAGGTTCAACTTCTGCAGTTAGAAGAATCAAGTTATGGAGAAAAAAAGTGATTGAGGAATAGTAACATTATCAAGCACAAATCTGGGCTGTTGGAAGAAATATCCATCTGGTTCAGTTCCAAGTCAGGAGGAAGACATTGGAAACATGGAACCTGATTGCAAAGATAGTTTAATGATGAACAGAACCACCAAGCACATGGTTCTGGTGCAGCTCACTACATAAGAGTTGAAAGTGAGGGGTTTTTATACCTTCTCTTGGGCTTTGAGCTTGCAACATGTGCAAGAATATGTATTCTATTGGCTGTTGTAGGGGTCATAGCTGGTGCTGTAGGTTGTCAGAGTTCCCAGGTTTGGTTGAAGTTTGGCTGATGCAGTGAAGGGGCTTGTTGGCCAATTCCTATTGTGGCTGAGGTAACCCTACAATTTATTTTCATTGTGTCAATGACACCATCTAACCATCTGATCCTCTGCCGTCCCTTTCTCCTTTTGCCTTCAATCTTTCCTAACATTTCCTTTCCAATGAGTGTTCTCATTTGCTGGCCAAAGGATTTGAACTTCAGTATTTAACTATGTTTTATTGAATTGCCATTGATTGCGTTTGTATATCATTAAGCTAAAAACAAGCTAATGTGTTTACTTGAAGCATAAACCAAATTGAAACTTATTATGATTATCACAATATGGCATTTTGATTTTGGCTTGGTGTGAAGTATAAGTTGATATTGGTAAAACAAGGTTGACTGGCAAACCATGATTTATGATTTCACAAGATAGGCAACTGTGGTTTTGAGAGATAATGGAATTAAATATAATTGGAGGCCACCACAACAACTGAAATTTTTTTATAAAGGAAGGATGCGTACAATTACCCCAGACATAGATGCACTATTATATTTACGGGAGCTTGGATTGATTGAGATGGAGGATTTAATGGAGATAAAAGATCAAATGCTTAAGATGGGTGGAACACACGCGGAAATATTAACCCCAGAAGAAGAAAAAGGGGCTATTGGAGGGCAAGACCCTAAAGGGTTAAAGAGGAAAGAAATATCACCTGTGTTGGTTGAACAGAAGAAAAGTCGTGAGGATACAGTAGGAGAAGAAGCAGATAAGAGTCTTGGAAAATACGAAGCCGAATGCGGGAGAGAGCCATCACTATCTTTTTTCTTGAGTGATGAATTTAAATAGACAGCCCGAAAGAAGTGGCCCGGACATTGGCACGTCCCCTCTCCCCCATTCTCTTTATAGAGGCGAAACCGATGAGGATGTGGGGGAAGAAGATTGTTTGTATTTTATTGTTTGTCTTGTTTTTTGTTTTTTTTTGGTTTTCTTATCGTTTTTTATATGTTAAATGTTGGTTATATGGGAGTTTAATGTTGGGTTTTGGGCACAGAAAGGAAGATGCGGGGATAGGATTGAAAAATTTATATTTTAAATGGGAGTCATAAAAATAATGTCATGGAATGTGAAGGGTACAGGGAATCAGATTAAAAGAAGAAGATTGGAATTTAAGATTAAAAGAGATTTACCAGATATTTTATTTCTACAAGAAACCCATCAGAAATCTGAAGATTCAGATAGAATGTATATAAAAGGTATGCAAATATATGAAAAAGCATTTGGAACTTCAAAAGCCAGAGGAGTTGCAACACTGATATCAGATAGGGTGTATTTTGAAAAACACCAGGTAATTTTGGATGAGGATGGAAGATATGTAATAATTGTTGGGAATCTTAATGAGGAAAAAGTGACACTTGTTAATTTATATTTACCGAATGAAAAACAAAGAGAATTTCTTGAAAAAATAACAAAAATTTTGGAGAAGGAAATGTAGGGAAAGTAATTGTGGCTGGGGATTTTAATTTAATCAGAGATAAAATAAATAGTACTAACCCCACCCGCTGTGGAGGAGCAAATAAAATGGGGATTTTAAATACGTGGATGCTTCGAAACGGCGTGGTGGATGTGTGGAGAGAGGTCAAAGGAATTGAAAGAGTATATACTTTTTTCTCTAAGATATATAATACATATTCTAGAATTGATTATATTTTTCTTTCTAAAGATTTGTTGAATAATGTGGATAAGGTAGATGTGGGAATTTTTAAAGATTCTGATCATGCAGAAGTTATGGTGGATTTAGATTTTAATTTTGAGAAAAAAAGAAGCTATTGGAGATATGAGGAGAAACTGTATAAAATGAAAAGGATAAAAATGGATACTTAAAAATTGGAGGAAAGTTGGAGATTAAATGATAACGGGAGGTTAAATTTGAAATTGTTTGGGATGCGATGAAAGCGGTGTTTAGAGGAGAGTATTAAATTATCAAGTAGGAAATATAAAAATTATAAAAATTAAAATGGAAAGAGATAAAACCAGATTAAAGAATTGGAAAATCAATTTTTGCTTACTAAAGAAAAAAAAATTCTTCAGGAGCTTAATATGTTAAGAAATAAAATGATAGAAGAGGATACAGAGTTGGTAAAAAGAAATTTGAGATATTTAAATAGGAACTTTTTTGAATTTAGTAACAGAAATTCTAAGTTATTGGCAAAGATGGAGAAAAATAAAAGAGAGAAGAGAGAAATTGGAGTTTTGATAGATGACAGAAATATAAGATGTTATAAAAAATTAGAGAAATGTGAAGTGTTAGAATTTTTTTTCAGAATCTATATTCAAAGAAATCAGTTAATCGGGGAAAATTGCAAAGCTATTTAGAAAAATATGTGGTGAAAATTGATCAAACATATAAGGAATTGATGGAAGAAGATATAACACAAGATGAGATTAATGGAATTATACAAAAAATAAAATTAGGGAAAGCTCCAGGTGAGGATGGATTACCTGCTGAGTTCTATAAAGAATTTAAAGAATTAATAATACCAAGATTGCAAAAATTATTTAACGGAATATTACATGGTGGAGAAGTACCTTCATCATGGAATAGAACGGTGATATCCCTAATTCCTAAGCCAGATAAAGATTTAGAAAAGATTGAGTCCTATCGGCCCATTTCTTTAATTAATCAGGATGCAAAGATATTTACTGCTATTATAAGTAATAGATTAAATAGATTTATAGATAGATATATAAGTTACAACCAAGTAGGTTTCGTGAAGGGTAGATATATGAGTGATATTGTTAGAAGAGTATTAAATATTATAGATGTAGCTGAACATAATGGTGATAAAATTGGTATAGTATCATTGGATATTTTTAAAGCTTTTGATTCCGTACAATGGGAAATTATTAAAGTAATTGTGGAGGCTTTAGGCTTTGGTAATAAGTTTATACATGTTATTTCAAAATTGTATCAAAAAAGCAGTGCAAGAGTGAAGGTGAATGGAATATTAACTGAAGAGATAAAATTAGAAGCTGGTACGAGACAAGGATGTCCCTTGTCCCCAACATTATTTTTATTGGCTATGGAAATATTGACAAAAATGATAGAAAAAGATGAAGAATTAGAAGGATATAAGGGTATAAGATAAATTTGTATGGATGATACTTTAATTATTTTGAAAATGTAGAAAGACCTGAAAAGATATATAAGCATTTGATAGAATTTGAGGAAATGACAGGTCTGAAAGTAAACTGGTCAAAGTCAGAATTATTGATGGATAGTAATGGTAATGAGTCTGAGAATATGCAAGAGCAATTTGGGATAAGGATTAAAAACACATTGAAATATTTGGGTATAGTGCTTTCACTCAAGGTTAAAGAATTGAAAAAACTTAATTATGATGTGGTGATTAATGAAATTGAGAAGAAGATAGATAAATATAAAATGTTAAAGTTGTCTTGGTTTGGTAGAATTGCAATGTGTAAGATGATGTTGCTGCCCAAGTTCAACTTTTTATTCGAGATGCTACCACTAAATTTGACAGAGAAAGATATTGAAGGATATCAGAAAAAATTGGATAAATTTTGTAATGGTGGCAAAAGACCTAGATTAGTGAAGAAAATGTGGTATCAAAATCAAAAGGAAGGTGGATTAGGAATCCCCAAATTATTTAATTATTACTGTGCGTATGGTATCCGGATAGTGGTAAAAATATTTAAAGGTGAAGATAACTATTGGAGAGACTTAGAGTTAAGGGATATAGAGAAATTTGGATCAAGGTGGTTTTTAGATAAAGCAAATTTAAAATGTGTAAGTAGAAGTTATTGGTTAAAGGATTAAGTAAAATGTGGAATAAATTTGTTAAAATTTTAATTCGGATATAATCTTTTGGGGAGACAATTGAAATTGGCCGATTAAAATAATATAAAACGAATGAAGTGATTAAAGAGGAAAATATAGAAATTATTAGAGATTGGATAAAAGTTATGGAAATGAAAGGAGGAATAAAGAAATTATTGAAAAATTAGGGTTAAGTTGGTTTGAAAAATACAGATAGAAAATGGACAAAAAACTAAGGAAAATTATTCGATAAATAGATGTGAAACTGAATTTGAATATTTAGTATCTCGGATTATGAAAGATGAAATTGGGCTAAAGGGACTCGTTAGTAGGGTTTATAAGATTATAAATTCTGATGAAAAATTACAAAGAGTGATGAGGACAAATTGGGAAAAAGATCTTAATATTGAAATACCAGAGTCAGATTGGAATGTGAATTGGAAGAGTAGAATTATGAGAACTTTATCTATAAGGATTAAAGAGCACAATTATAAAGTTGTTTGGAAATGGTATTTGACTCCAGTAAGATTGTCACAAATGGATAAAAAATTAGTAAAAATGTTGGAGATGTGAGATGGAATTGGGGACTTATGAACATATGTGGTATAAATGTGATAAGGTTAAAAAGTTTTGGCAACAATTGGAGAAAGTGATATTTGAAATGATGGGGAAAGTAATAATATTGAGAGTGGAAACTATATTATTGTTGGTAATTAAGGAAATAGAATTAACAAAATATGAAAAAGAATTGATTAGAATTATGATTATAATAGGTAGAATTATAATAGCTAGATATTGGAAATTGGATGTGATTTTTAGAATAGAAGAGTGGAATTCTGAAATGTGGAAATTAGCCTTAAATGATAAAATGACATGTGATATTAAAGTTCACCTAACTCTTAAGTCTAATTTTTAAATTATGTTTTGTCAAAATGCGAAAGAGAAAATGTAAAGATGAGCACCAACACTGTGTAATGTAATCTGAGTGTTAGATTACTATGTTAAAAATAGCATAGAATTCTAATAGAAGAAAACTTGCACCATTATTGTCATAGAGGTACCAGTTTGAAGACACTAAAATGCAACAATAAAGACTAATAGAGTAATAATCTTGCTTCAGTTTAATAATAGTTATAAGTAATAGTTATATAAATGTCTTAATTTCACTATCAGTATTTAGCAAGTGTTGCTAAATAAGTTTTTTAGAGGCATAACAAAAATATTTTTATCTGTTCTTAACTCACAGACTTCCCAGATTCTATTCCTTAAATGATGCTGGAATTGAAGTGAATCAAAAAGGCTGCACAGCTTATCATTCCCCATTATTATTGCAGCTCAAAATGGAAAACATTGTGATTGTTGAATGTCCTTTTCTGGAATTCCAAGGACAAACTGATACAAAAACCTCATAACTTCTGTAATGTGTTAGCTTTTCCTACTCATTATGAAAAAGACATCATTTTTCATTTCTAACTTTTTTTTTACATATTTTAGAGACTGACTTTAGTAATTCATTATCAGAGCACATAGTCATGCCCTTTAATTTAATGATAAATAATGCAAATCAATGTCAGATTTTTCTCCACAAGTTAAATAAGCCATGTTATTATTATAACATTCCCACTAGTTCATAAACAGTTTACTATTCCTGAAAATAACAAAATAGAGAGCAATGTTTTCTCTCACACCTTTTATCAATACTGATAATGTTAATAATATATAATATAATGTAATGTAATACCATACCTTACTGTACCATACTATACCATAATAATATAATATAATACCATATCATATATCACATCATATCACATCATATCATATACAATGCAATGAAATGCAATGCAATACAGTACAATACAATTAGTTTCTTCACAAATTAATATTAGGACAATATCAGAAAAATATGAAATATCGTATCTATTGTTACATACATTTTCAGTGCATATATAACATGAATATAAACTATTACTTTTTTTAGGAATTATGTACAAAGATAATTCCAGAATGCCAACTGGATTATATATGTTTTAAGGAAGTTTCAGGCATAACTAGTAATGCAGAAGTAATTTATTTTAAAACAATATTTTGTTTTAGTCATGGCCTGTTTTTTTTAAGGTCACATATTACCCTAGGGTCAAAAATAATTGCCTACACTGTCTGTATTAGATCAAGATTAAATTCATTTGAGAGTCAGATGGGCTTCTAAATATTTTTGCTAAAATCCTTAACATCGTGATTGCACTAAAGTTTACTTCTTATAATAAATGCCTACATATACATATTTTTTTTAAAAAATACAAGCTTTTCATCTAAATAAATTTAATAAATATATCAAGTAAATAAACTTGAAGATATCTGGATTTCAACTGCCAGAATTCTCTAGATAATGTGGTGACTGTGGAATTCTGGAAGTCCATACCTTCAAACTTCTAGAATTAAAAGACAGGCCTTGTCTACTATTTCTTACAGATAAATTCTTATAATACATTCAGAGTATCTGTGCAATTTTGCAGTGGCAATGAATACAGAATTGTTGTTTAACAAACATTAAATAAACATCCCCATTTCTGGGGAAAGGATATTAGTCTATTTTTGGAATTTCCATAATCATATAGTTAGTGACCATTGCAAACAGAATAAAGGACTAAAGGGATCCTTGATCAGATACAGAAAGACCCTTTACCTATCTAAGTTCTATGAATTCTGACAATCATTTACTAAATCCCATATGTCAACTGTACCCAATTCAGAAATGGGTATACTTGCCCCTTCAAAGGGCACAGAGACTTAGTTAATCATCTAAGAAGTATCTGTTCAAACAACCCTTCTGTGTTCTTTGGATAGATATTAATTTGATGAATATAAAAAGGGTTTTCTGGATTAATGTACCACAAAGCTGAACATCCATCCTGTCATACATACACAGTGGAAGGCTTTAAGCTTACTTTTCTATCCCAAATAAATGAGGATTCACTGCTAGCGATCGCTGTAAGGCATTATACTTTCTTAGTTTTTCTCAAGCACAGTTCTGATTGGATTTTTACAAAGATAATGCCAGTGATTTATATGCGCAGTAGAAATTTCACGATGACATATTTAAAGCATCTAACTGCAAAGTATACAGTTGAATCCTACTACAATGAATGAAGTGCAGGTATATCTGACTTTATCATTGTCTAATTGCTGCATCCTCCCATCCAATAAATAAGAACATAAATAAGAGTTCCTGTTTTCCGTGACAAGATTCCCATTGGCAGGTTATAAATGACATGATAGAAAAGATATTCTGAACGTTCCTCAGCATTTAAATGCATTAAACTAAGGCTGAATGACTTGAGAAAAAAGTGAGATATAAGTAAAAATAGTAATAGCAGTGATAAAGTACCTAATTTACAATTCCTATGGGCTGTAAAGCTAAATGTTTGGAGAAATTTGGTATTAGTCCTACCATACAGCAATAGCAATAGCACTTAGACTTATATACCGCTTCACAGTGCTTTTTTACAGCCCCTCTCTAAGCAGTTTACAGAGTCAGCATATTGTCCTCAACAATCTGGGTCCTCATTTTACCGACCTCAGAAAGATGGAAGGCTGAGTCAACCTTGAGCCATATCAGGAAACCAAATCCATAGGAAGACTAAAAGTACTTATACTGAGACTGGGTATAATATAATCTTACAACTCTGCTTAAATAGTGGCAGAGGTCAATAAATACAAGTTTATCTTTTGGCAACCGTAAGACCAGGAATAGTATTTATTTGTATCCTGCCTTTATTATTTTACGAAAAACACAAGGCAGTAAACATATCCAACACACCTCTTCCTCCTATTTTCCCTATAACAATAGCACTGCGAGGTGAGTTGGACTGAGAGAGAGAGTGACTGGCCCAAAGTCTCCCTGTGGCTTTCATGACTCAGGTGAGACTTGAATGCACAGTCTCCTGCTTTCTAGCTGGTGTCTTAATCATTAGACCAAACTAGCTCTCAATATTATGCATTGTAAGAAAAATAAATTGACATGAGTTAATAAACAGGAGGAAGTAAAGTTACAGAAGAATCTGTGGATGGATGGATGGATGGATGGATGGATGGATGGATGGATGGATGGATGGATGGATGGACGGACGGACGGATATATGTTCAGGTAGTCCTCATTTAGTTACCACAGGATCAGCAAAAGGCAATACTGTACATCTTCATACTTATTGCATCTGCAGGTTGCCAATTGTCAGCCCTGTTTATTTAAGCAGCATATTGTTTTTATGGAAGGATGCTTGGCTGTTGGGGCCCTATGACAAATTTACCATTTAAATTTGCAGGATAGCTGTTGAACTCCGCTTTCATTTGCTTACAGTTGAACTTTGGTTGGACAAGTGCTTTAGAAACAACAGACACCTGCTTTGCAAAGTTATCCAGCTTGTCAGTCTTAAAGAAATACTGTATTTTTCTCACTATAAGACACTCCAAACCATAAAACGCACCTAGTTTTTGGGGACGAAAATAAGAAAAAAAATCTGTCTCTGCCTCCCAGCAATTTGCCTCCTTAAAGCAAACAGCAAACAGCCTGATCAGCTTCAGCACAGCTGGATTTAGCACGAGCAAATGATTGGCAGTTGGATCGGCATCCCGGAATACTGATGATCAGCTGTTCCAGGCTGCGGGGATTGCTGCCGCCTATCACCACTGCCTATTGCTGCCTCCACACATGCCATTTGCTGCCTCCACACATCCCATTTTCAGCCTCCACACATCCTGTTTTTGGCCCATTCCAGGCGGCAGCAATTGCTGCCGCCTATTGCGGCTGTGGCCATTCAGCAGCAATAAGTGGCGGTGGCAATCCCCTCCCCATGGAAAGTGCCAAAAATGGGGCACACGGAAGCTGAAAATGGGGCACACAGAGGCCAAAAATGGGGCACGGGGAGGCAACAATAGGTGGTGGTGATGGGGGCAATGGGCGGCAGCAATCCCCACAGCCTGAAACAGCTGATCATTGGTATTCCAGGAGGCCGATCCAACGACCAATCAGCTGCTCGTGCTAAATCAGGCTGTGCTGAAGCTGACCAGGCTTTTTGCTGTTTGCTGCAAGGAGGCAAATTGCTGGGAGGCAGAGGCTAAAGGGTGGGGGCTGGTGGGTGGGCAGAGCTTCAGCAACATTTGCTCTATAAGACGCACAGACATTTCCACCCACTTTGGGAGGGGAGTGCATTTTATAGACCCAAAAATAAGGTACATAGGATTTCCTGCACCATCAGCCCTGTCACCTAGAGACTGGATCTGATTGTTGAAAGCTACTAGAGAGGTGACAAGAGGAAAGATATGGGCAGTTGAAATGGGCTAGATAATGAGATGATGTCTTCACATAGAGAAAGAGGATAAGCTTAAAGAGGACCTGAAAATATATGAAGTGGTGGAATGTTTGTCTGCAAGCACATAAAAGCATGAAGAGATATACTGCATGGTGCTGATGTAAACCAGGTAAAGATACATTGATTTTCCTTTTTCCTCATGTCATGTTTTAAATTCTTTGATTTACTCTTACTCCATCTTCTGCACATTGCATAAAACTGCTTATCCCTAAAAAGAAATGGTGTGACATGTATATATGTAAAGATTTGCTTGTTGTCACAAGGAAAATAAAAAATCTTACAATAAAAGTGATTCCAAAAACCAGAAAATGCTATGGACGGGCTTCTATATTAATTTAAAACTATCATATTTTTATTTATTTTTCTATGTTTAGGCTACAGTATTTCTTCCACATTCTCTGTCATCATCAGGTTGTTGTAGATTTGTGGGGGGGGATGGACAAACTTTTGTATAGAGAGAAGAAGAATAGAGGGGACATGATAGCTGTATTCCAGTATTTGAGAGGCTGCCAGAAAGAGGAGGAAGTCGATTTATTTTCCAAAGTACCAGATGGCAGGACAAGAAACAATGGATTAAAGTTCCAGAGGTAGTATTCAACAGGTTCTGACCAGTTCTGGAGAACTAGTAGCGGAAATTTTGACTAGTTTGAAGAACCAGTAAATACCACCTCTGACTGGCCCCGCCCCCATCTATTCTCTGCCTCCCAAGTCCCAGCTGATCAGGAGGAAATGGGAATTTTGAGGTAACCTTCCCCTGGCGTGGGGAGGAAATGGAGATTTTACAGTATTATTCCCCTGCCATGTCAATCAAGCCACACCCACCAAGCCATGTCACGCCCACCAAGCCACACCCACAGAACAGGTAGTAAAAAAATTTGAATCCCACCACTGGATTAAACTAATCAAGGAGAGAAGTAACCGGGAATTGAGGAGAAACTTCCTAAGAGTGAATACAGTTAACCAGTGGAACAGCTTGCCTTCAGAAGTTGTTGGTGCCTCATCACTGGAGGTTTTTAAAAAGAGACTGGACAGTCACTTATCTGAAATGGCATAGGATCTCCTGCTTGAGGAGGGGGCTGGACTAGAAGACCTCCAAGATCCCTTCCAGCTCAATTCTGATTCTAATTCAGACAGGAAGCCACATTAATAGGCACTTGCAAGTCTGAAAGTACAAACAAATCATCATTTACTACTATTAGCTGAATGATCCATTAGGGCAAATCCTAAATTTCTTTCTTAAGCTACTGGGGGCTCCTGCCTCTCTTCTCTGATTGTTTCCTAAGGCAGCCTTTCATCTCCTCAGTTTCCCAAGATGTGCAAAAAATCAGTTCTTAGAGGAATGGAATTGATTAAATCAAGGAGATAAATAGACATATAAAGCCATACATAGCCTGTTATTTTATTAGAACGACCCCATAGATTTGCAATAGAAAAATATTTTCCTTTGGCACCTGGCATTCCTAAACTGTCCCTCCTCTTTAATTTATGCAATACGCTTTCCTCCATGTTTCATTGCTTTATTATTATTATTATTTATTAAATCACTATGCTCCCATCTCCCCAACAAGGTTACTCTTTCTTGTTTTATTTTTTTCATTTTGATTTCTGAAGAAAAACAGGTGCAACGAGGGACTGAGGTCCATTATCTATAAGAAGTTCAGAACCTTTATTTATGAATATGGATGCTTACATCATCAATTGCTTGTGTATTAGTCTCTCCTACCCTTTTGAGATGAATAAATATGAGTGTATCTCATTCGTTGGGTGATGTCCCTCTCAATTTTCTGTGGGACGAGTCCCACTAGCACATATTGTTTAATTAATACTGCAATGAGCCTTAATGATTTCCTTTGGGTCCTCTGTTTGGATTCCACAAAGGTCATCCACACATTCTCTTATAGGTTTCTTCTTAAACTACATACTTTATGTATCATAAAAGTAAACAGTGATGCTCATTAACGGAATTCTAAGATCACAGATGCATTGATCTACAACTGTCATGAACTATTTCCAAGGTGAGGCCTTTAAAATTGTCTGCTACAGGGGTGTCAAACTCAAGGCCTGGCGGCCAGTTGCAAGAAGCCATCGCAGCTGAAAATGGAGCTCGGGAGCCCATTTTCACTGGCAAAGCATCCAGGCCGCCACAGGCCCCCCTGACACAAGTTTAGGCTTGCCCCACAGAAGCCTCTCCTGTCCTGGCCCCTATTCTCCCTCAGCCTTACCCCACAGAAACGTCTCCTATCCTATCCCCTTCTCTCCCTCAGCCTTGCCCCACAGAAGCCTTTCCTGTCCTAGCCCCTTCTCTCCCTCAGGCTTGCCCCACAGAAGCCTCCCCTATCATATCTCCTTCTCTCCCTCAGGCTTGCCCCACAGAAGCCTCCCCTATCCTATCCCCTTCTCTTCCTTAGGCTTGCCCCACAGAAGCCTCTCCTCCCCTATCCCATTCTCTTCAGAGTTATTTTCAGGTTGGGAGGGGGAGTAGAATATCTAACTAATTAGCATCAGAGCGTGTTAATAATAATATAAGAAATACTAATGATCTGATGGTCATTTTGAAAAATCCTTTCTTAGTGAGCACCTAGAAGCCAAGAGGAACATATATGTCAAATTTCAAGTTTGTAGGCTTTATGGTTCTGGAGATTTCATGATCGTGGCGTGAGTGGTTTTCACTTTTATAGATATATAGATATTCAGTGGCCATCAGAATCCCCAACTCTTTCCTGTCTGCTGCTGTCTGTAAACAGGGACATTATCCAATATTTATGAGTCCCCATTTAGTTTAAATATTCACAAAATCTGCATTCATGCACTAGGTATCATGGTTTCCCGCAGTCCTTTAAAACAGACAAACCTAGGAAACCAGAGCAGCTAGATCAATCCAAATAGATTGGGAAGAGTTTGTCCAGAGCTTTTTCAGCACATACTTCAGGCTATCAATAATAGATGATGTAACACTGAAACGATAGGGAGCGGCACTGAAATAATCTGAAATAATCTCTCTGAATCGGCTTAACCCACAAAGAAGCATGGATCTGTTGTTTAAAAGAAATTTCAGTTATTCAAAAATAGCAAATATGCTAAGGAAAATGATGAGGGAGGAGAAGAGAAAACAATCCCATGATATCAGGTTAATGTTGGGGTATTGATCACAGAGCTGACTTCTTAAACAGGAACTCGTTTGTTCTATTCCATTTTGATGAAAGCATTGATGGAAAATGACCTTCCCAATGCCAAGATTTACTTGAGACGCTAGTAAGACAAGCTGCTTTGCTTACATCTACAAAAACAAAAGCGCTTGTAATTTGACAGTCATGTCTTTAAAAAGAAAAGAAAAGAAAAAGCAACTGACTTCTATTGATTAAATTGGTTACTCCCCTTTTAACAGTTGCACAATTGACAATTTTTTTTCTTTTAAAAAGAATCCTTTATTTATTCTGTTGTTGTTATTCTTCAATTCATAAGCCAAAATGTTAGGCACAAAAATATTGGTATGAACTCTAGTAGAGACTAGAAATGTTTGCAAAGTTATTTTGTAACACGTAAAATGAATTTGGGCACCCAGCTAAGAGATATCAGAGGGGAAAGCTGAGCTTAATTAATATTGTTCTATTTGAGTCACAAATAGTTATGGAAATTTCATCTCTCTTATTTAATTATACTCTTTATAAGTATAAATTTAATCTGTAATTATATCTTCATTTGGCTGTACTGTGCCAGATCCTATACTCTGCAGCATTTCATAAACTCTAGTGAATTTTTACTTCTTTTCTTTATCTTCTGTTTGATCTTATTATTGCTCCCAATATTTCCTTGGTTAACATGCCAGCCATGGCTTGGATCCAAAGTCAATCTTTGCAACAGAAATATTCTCTCTACCCAAGAAAGCTGTTCTAGCTTGCCTGAAGGCAATGAGGAAACCCGCCATGGATCTGTACTGAGAAAATGGAAGACTCGCAAATAAAGATGTTCTCCTGAAATCCATGCTGTGGCTTTGTCAGGAATTCCAGTTCTTTTGTCCATGTTTAAAATATCTACCCATTTGAGTTTAAAGTTGAGTCATCAAAAAAAATGTATATAGGGTATATTGGACTCTCTAAAAGCACTTTCCCAAAGATGTATTTGAAATGATAAATAAATTGTTTTTTTTAATGCTATATTAATATATATTTGTACACATCAGAAAACCTTTAAAGCTTTAAATGTTAATATAATGTTAATATATATACTAAAGCATGTTCAACTGTAGCCTGTAGGTCTCATGCAGCCCTAGACTGCAGTGGTTGGTTTTAAAAAATTTTACTACCAGGTCTGTGGGTGTGGCTTGATGGGCATGGCATGGCTTGGTGGGCATAGCAGGGGAAGATTGTAAAATCTCTATTCCCACCCCACTCCAGGGGAAGAATACTGCAAAATCTCTATTCCTTCCTCAATCCAGGGGAAGGTTACTGCAAAAATGCCCATTTCCTCCCAATCAGCTTGGACTCAAGAGGCAGAGAATAGATGGGGGCAGGGCCAGTCAGAATTTTATATATTTTATATATAAAATATATATAAAATATATATATATATATATAATATATATTATATATGAAATATATAATTTCATATATTTAAATGTGGCCCAAGACAATTCTCTTCATTCAATGCAGCCCAGGCAAGCCAAAAGTTTGTACACCCCATGTACTTTGGAATTTGATTCTTATCAGGTATTGTGACTGTACAAAATATGGAGGTGATGACAAAAAGAGTTACATTAAGAAATGGGGAAAGTGATATTATTCCACTTGTTAAGGAATGATTATCCAAAACGTGCAATCTATCTGTTTTGGAAAAGACAATCTACTAATCAAGGGATGCAGAATTTCATCTTATTATGGCAGAGATTTTGTGATATGTTACAATAATACATTCTACAATATTGTTGACATTATAGTAGCAAATTCATTGGTAAACTAGCAACTATTGATAAATATAAAATATATTTTTCTTTAATGTATATATCACTGTAACTATACCACTTTACCTTGCTTCAGGAATATGAATAAAATAAGACTGTAGATATATCAGGGGAGAGGTTGCCAGAGAAGGCCCATCATCTAACCTACACCCCGGATATTTTAAGAAGAATTATCAAACAGCCATCTCTAGGTAACCAGACTAGATAGTCTAAAAGTGTTCCATGAATACCTTTTATCAGTAGCTCGATTTTGGGAGATACCATTTTGCCCGCACACTCACTAGCTGAGGTTGCAATGAGTAACCATCGTAGAATCTAACAAATGATCATAATTGAAGATAGATACACGAGGACAGAAACAACACTGAATTGGTTGGTTGGTTGGTTGGTTGGTTGGTTGTATATTGCAAGTGATTGGAAGCCATCTGACTGGTCACATAAATGCCAGTGAAATTTGGTAGTCCAGATTTTAAATTTGGACTCAGGAGATTCAAATCTCCATTGACCATAGACCGCATTGAACGACTTTGGATTAATTATTCACATTTTGTAGAGGGCATCCTCATTGATAAAATCACATAGCTACAAATCTCAATAATTTAATGTTGAGAATTTTTTTTAATTAGCACTCCAATGAAAAAACCATCTCTTGACAGATCTAATTGGTTCTCAAGTGGATTTTCATTCTGAGGAATTTCCCCCATCCTACACACTGCCCATTTCATCTTTGAAAATAGGAATGCAGGAAAATAGGAAGCTTGTATTCTTTCAGATGTCCTTATTCTGGACTACGGTATCTAGGACAGCGATAAGTAGCCTCATGATCTCTTGATTTCCCTAATCCTCTCAAATCCTATCCAGAAATAAACTCATTATCAGTAGTACGGATCACACGTTGTGCTAATTTCTTTTGCTAATTTTCTTAATTGTGAGCCAGGCTACTAGAGTGAGCTCCATAAACTATTGATAAAAATATCCCAGTTCAGCATTATATGTGAACACAGCCATTGAAAGACTTAGGACCAGTCAGCCATGACCCTTTCTTAAAAAGGCCTGTTAGTGCTGGTTCTTTTTGAACTATACATGTTTTTATTTGAGTCTGATTTGTTTTCAGTGTATCACCCTTTCTTTTTAAAGAAACATTAACAAGTGTTAAGGTTCATTTCCAAGCAATCTTTTGTAGTAGAACAAGATCTTCATTCCTGCTTTGGTTTTATGGGTTATGGCTCTTGGATGCATATGTGTAATTTTTTTTTCTTTTGAGATTCTATCAGCATGCAGCTTTTGTTCAGGTTTTATTAAATTGGAATTTGTCAGTACTTCTGCAAAATTTCACCTGGTGCTTGCAGTCTCCCTAAATGTATTGAGTTTCCTATATAGATTTGAGGGGAAGGAGGGGGAGAGGGAGGAGAGGAAAGAGACAGAGAAAGACAGACAGACAGAAAGAGACAGAGAATAAGAGAACATTCAAGAAGTTTCCGATCATCTATAAAGATGCCTTCTGAAATTTGAAGTTATTTCTACACATCCACAGCCATATTTAGTGCACAAAAGGTTCAGAAGGATTGAAAATAAATATAAAAGATATTTTCTGATTTCTTCTAGGCTGCTGCTGACAGATAGGAAATTGATAGAGAAGGATTTACTGAAAATAGTAAAAGCAAGCCATGGATCAGGAAAAGTCTTTTCATAAATGCTGAAGAAATAGTTGAGGTAAAGCAGAAGGTAAAGGAATTTTCATGAGTACTATGATCCCCATCAACATCATCTTTACTGCAATTCATAATCACTATCACAGTTATCTCCGACCCTTTCTCTGAGAGCTCAAAATAAAGTACTTCTTTATTACTCAATATAAAATATCTCTTATAGTTTGTGGGATAGGAAGGGTTGGAATCAGGGGTGAAATGCTCCCGGTTCAGACCGGATCAGCCAATCCAGTAGCGATAGCGGCGGGTGGTTTGGAGAAGCGGCAGCAAAAATCCCTCCCCCCCATGCCCACCCAAAGCCCAGTTGTTGCCCACTTGCCACTTCTTTTAAAAAATGCTTTTAAAAGGTTAAAAAAAGGCTCTGATGATCACAGCTGAACTGCGCGATTGTCAGAGCTTTTTTTTTAACTTTTAAAAGCATTTTTTTACAACCTATTTGGCCAAATAGATTGTTAAAAATGCTTTTAAAAGTAAAAAAAAAGATTGTGGGTCACAGCTGATCACACACACCCTGCGTGCTGTTCTACTTACCCCATGCCTCCTTTTGGTGTGCACTGTGTACATGCACTGCGCATGCGTGCGCGCAGCCAGCAAACTGATAGTAAACCGGTTCAGCTTTCACCAGTGGTTGGAATAATTAACATCCACATTCTTCTTGTGAGCTCCATGGCTGAGAAGGGACTTGAACATGGATTGTCTTCATCCCAGCTCAATTCTTTAAACCTGCACTTTTAAATATCAGATTGTGGAAGGAATTCTTAAATTGGGAATATATAAGGATTGTTTAAACTGGGAAACCGAGAGTTGTTTTAAAAATATTGTGAAGCAGCCACATCAACCAGGTTTGATAGCCTTTTTTTGGAAATTACCATTGGTAATCCTAACATTTTTGTTCTCATGGCAATTTCTTAAAATTTCAAAAGTTAGTCTTGCAATGAAGGGAGAATGATCCCTGCCATCTGATTGGAAGATACCCTTCAAATGTGTGATAGATGAAGGGAGATTAAGAGATGTTATCATGTAATTGATTGCACTTGATCCCTCGCCTCACCAAATTGTGACTTTAACCTGAGAATAACAGTCACACACTATTAAATCAAAATTAAAATGAATTAAAATTAAAAACAAATTAAAATGTAATTGGGATAACCTTTGACTGGTATTGTAACCATTCCTTCTTTGAGCAACTTTCTCTGATCTCATTTAATGATCTTAATAATAAATTCGAATCAGCTTTTTTCTTGACATATCCAGAAAGAGCTTCGTTATCAGGGCTTATGTTCGCACTCTTGCCAAAAGCAGTTTGGTACTGATAATCTAAGTAGAAGCCCTAATTTAAGTACTGTAGCTGCAGTTCTCAAATAGATTCCAATGGAAAAACCCATCCAGAATTGTGGGGCGGGTGGGAGAGCCAAACATTAATTAATTTTAAAAGCTGATATTATTTATCTGGGAGTTAACAGCAATACCCAACTGACTGCCTATGACAAGAACAGAAGTAGCTGAGCATAATTGGATAAAAATTAAGATTGTGATTCCACTTTTGGCATGGGGGTAGTCTGCAATGAAAAAATATCCACTAGCTGTATGTCTACAGAGATTCTTCGTCATCCAAGTCATGGCTGTGCCCAAAGTGCTTTTTCAGAAGGTAGCTGGAGTTTCTTCGTTTTTCCTTGAAGACATTTTGCTTCTCATCCAAGAAGCTTCTTTAGCACTGAGGTTATAGAACTGAAGAAGAACTTTTATTTTATTTATTTATTTTATTTATTTATTTTGTCACAACAATATATGTAAGTATCATACAGAAAGGTTATATAGTATATAAACATATATATGAGTAAATATTAGGAGGTATAAGCATATATATATATATAGGAAGAAGAAAAGAAAAACAATAGGACAGGAGCAGTAGGCACGTTTGTGCACTTATGCACACCCCTTATGGTCCTTTTAGGAATGGGGTGAGGTCAATAGGATAAAGTTTTTAGGATTATGGGAAGAGACCACAGAGTCAGGTAAAGTATTCCAAGCACTGATGATTCTGTTACAGAAGTCATATTTTCTGCAATCTAGATTAAAGCGGTTGACATTAAGTTTAAATCTATTGGTTGCTCTTGTATTATTGCAATTAAAGCTGAAGTAGTCTTTAACAGGAAGGATATTACAATAGATGATTCTATGAGTTAAACTTAGGTCTTGTTGAAGGCAACGGAGTTCCAAGTTTTCTAAGCCTAGGATTTCAAGTCTAGTGGGATAAGGTATTTTGTTGTTTACAGAGGAATGGAGAACTCTTCTTGTGAAATATTTCTGGACACGTTCAATTGTATTGATGTCAGAGATGTGGTGAGGGTTCCAAACAGGTGAGCTGTATTCTAAAATTGGTCTGGCAAATGTTTTATATGCTCTGGTTAGTAGTATAGTGTTTTTGGAAAAGAAGCTACGCAAGATTAGGTTTACAACTCTTAGAGCCTTTTTTGAACTTCTTGAATGAGAAGCAAAATGTCTTCAAGGAAAAACAAAATAAGTCCAATTGCCTCTTGAAAAAGCACCTTTGGGACATCCACCAACTGTACTTCATATTTGATGTCAAAATATAACATTTTGTAAAAAGCAATGATATAAGATGCTAATTCTTTTTGCAACCCCCTTCTCCTATGTTCCAAAATATCAAAATATTTCTTTCTGGGTGCTGGAAATCATTCCCTAAGGAATGGCTTCCTATATGTTTTCAATTTTGCCTTTGAGAATGAAGAACAAATATGTTAAATTATTTTGCATCTTGAATTTTAATGATTGAATGATGGGTTTAGAATGAGTTACATGCCTTATGCATGTTTGATCATGTTTTTCTAGCTCTCTAGAATTCATTACACTCTTAGCCACATGATTAATTTCATTTTGACTTCCATTGTTATTTCTCCACATTAGCTGTTCCAAGTTGCTTCTCACACATGATGCCATTTGAAAGTCAGAACATTTGCAGAATAGCTGGAAAGCAGATGCAAGTTCCCTGGAGGACAGGGCTTAGACACTTCAGAGTTAGTTTCTTGGGGTTGGTAGATTTTTTCCTTCAGGTTCTGTAGACCAGTTGTTGAAGAGCTATATGAGTCCACATAAATATACAGTTCCAATAGATCTTTCTTTATATCATCTAGTCTTTGGAGAATTTATGTTTGATATTGACTAAATAGTTGACTAAATGCATTTGTCATTGAGTTCCCCTATCAGTTCTACTTACAGTGTGACTGTTGTTTTGTCACAGAGAACCTTGCTAACCAGGGCTGGGCTTCAAAATATTTAGCAAGGGGTTCTCTGCCTGGTTGCTGGATGGCCGTGGCCATGGTGGGCATGGCTCTTGCACCATGGCTCTTGCACCACTGCAGGGGGGGTGTTTTTGCCTTCGCTGGGATATGGAGGCTTTCCCCAAGCCTCCAGGAGGGTGAAAACAGCATCCCCAGGTTCTGGAGGCCCTCTGGAGGCTCATGTCCTCCCCGAGCCTCCATGCGCAACCTGCATTTACCTGCATCAAAAATGGGCCCCGTGGGGACTCCTGGGAGGGAAGGGGTGGGATGGGATGGGCAGGGACAGCCAGGAGTGGATTTTGTGGTTCTCCGAACTGCACAGAATCTTAGCTAGAGGTTCTCCTGAACCTCCAGGAGTCCACCCCTGTTGCTGACTGTATTCAAGGACCTCACATCATTGTGAGGACCCAGATTGTTGGGGGCAATAAGTTGACTTTGTATATAAATATACAAATAGGATGAAGACTATTGCTAACATAGTGTAAGCTGCCCTGAGTCTTTGGAGAAGGGCGGGATATAAATGCAAATAAAAAAAATTGTTACTGTTTATCTCATAATTAATTTCCTTGGCCCATGTTCAGCATTATTATAATGGTCTTATAACAAATCATTTGAACTGTGAGTCTCACAGTTTCATCAAATTAGATAGTCCCACATTTTACTTAGCATTGAAACAGTTGAGCTATTACATTTGACTGAAATTCTTTTTCCCTCATTTCCAGTTCTTAGGAAGCCATTTAATTATTCTCACATCAAACTGTGACATTAAAATACAAAGATATGGCTTAGATTCTTTTAATGATAATTTTATTAAACATTAGAATTAAAAAGATAAAATAGAATAATACAAACTAAAACATAAAAGAGTGAAAAGCCGAAAAAAAATTAAAGAAAAGAAAAATAGAAAAGAAATAAAAATAAGAATATAGTCAAGGAAAGAGAATGATGATATTGAGAAAGAACAATATAAAAATTTATTGTTGAAGTTTGTACAACAGTCTGGCATCTGGTTTTATTTAAGAATAGATAAAAAATGGACCATCTAGCTATTCATTCACTTTCAACTAACTTATATTATTCTGCAAAGTCCAAAAATCCACTGAATATTTAACTTTGCAGTTTTTCAGATTCATTTGAAAGTGTCTGATTCAACTAGCCAATGCCCTTTTATTCAAATGTTTGACTCAAAAAGTTATTTGGTCAAATCTCATTTAAACTGAATCACCCATTTGAAGTTTCAAAGCATTCCTAATATAAATTGTGCCTTTGTGGATTGTTCACAAACCATGATTAAACAAGCCAGAAATTAATGCTGTGTATGAACAGGTCAAAGAGACACCTTTTCCATTTTTTGTATCTATGTTTCCAGATCATCTTTAGATTGTAGCAGTTCTGGATAACATGCCTAAAACTGCAATGGAAAGAAGAAAACTACCATCCAGTGTTAGATGTAAACCTTTATCTAATCTTTGTAGGCTGCATTCAGAGTGAAATTGACGGACTTTCCATTATAATTCCAGTGTACCCATTTTCTAAAAAAAGAATATTTGTATTCCGAGGATATTTGAGAGAGGCAAGGTACAAACAATAACTGACAAACTAAATAAAACAGTGTGACATTAAGTATTAGCATATATGTACCATTTAATAACCATACTTCTGTAAAATATTACTGAGAAAATTAAAAGATAAGAATCATTCAACAAATATGCTAATCATTGTGATGAAGTACCAATCTTTCAATGTCTGAATCAGACTTTTGATAATTATCTCTCTGGCAAACCAAAAGTTCCACATTCTTAATATTAAGAAAAAATAATTAATAATGATGCATCAGACCTGTGAAAAGCTTTCTTTTCTGTCTAATGCTGCCATTCTTGGTTCCACTGGTCAGGTGTCTCTATAAATAATCATCTTGTATTTTATACATTCTGTGAAACTGTCTAAAGAATTTCAAGCAGAGGTTGTTGTTAACTTAAATTGTGTTTGAACACTTATATAATGTGCATGTGAGACAGAAGCTGTTCCACATGCGTCATTAGATTTATCATGGTTGAAATATCTCTGATAACAATGTGATATGATAATATAGCCTATACTAAGGGCATATAAATTTTGAGCTTTGGGTGGCATGCAAAGGCTCACACTCTAAAATTAACTTTTGTTTCACATTTTAACTTTCTATATTTGTGTGCTTTTTTAATAACAAAATCTTACCCACAAGAAAACTAATATACATACTTTTTTTTGTTCTTGATCTGCAGAAAGCAATTTTCCTGAGGTTTTTTTGTCCAAAATTACAACTCCATCTATTAAGAAAAATGCAGTAGATGGCAAAAAACAACAGAAACAAAAACAAACTGACCAGGTGAGTTTTTCAAAGTTGGGAATGGAGACATTTCTGTGGGGCAAGGCTGAGGGAGAGAAGGGGATAGGATAGGGGAGGCTTCTGTAGGGCAAGCCTGAGGGAGAGAAGGTGAGAAGAGAGGCTGATAGTAACTACTCATTAATTTTCAAGCTGTAAGTGTCGATTTATCGAGCCTGATCACATAGTTTCATAGTGACGCATGGGTATCCAGCTAGTCCCCAATATAGGGCAATGAGCATTTCCACAATATGCTTTATAAATTTTCCATGCCATCAAAGAGTGTTAAACCTTGGGGCAATCTAAACTATTTTAAAGAATAGCCATTGGGGCTGATCAGTAGATCTAGACCAGTGGTTCCCAATATGGGGCTATGCCCCACAGGGGGACAATTTGATTTTTAATGTGAGCAATTGGAACCTTGTTTAAACAAGTTAATGGTCTTTTAGGCTTTCTCCACATGAGTAGGAGTCACTTTTTGAATAGTAAGAATTATATGTCATTTATTTTTTTTATTTTTTTTATTTTTGTCACAACAATATATACAAGCATAACATAGAATATTATATAATATATAAACATATATATGAGGAGAAACAAGGTAGTATAAACATATATATATATATAGGGGAAGAAACAATAGGACAGGAACGGTAGGCACGTTTGTGCTCTTATGCACGCCCCTCAGAGTCCTCTTAGGAATGTGGTGAGGTCAACAGTGGATAGATTTTGAATAAAGCTTTTGGGGTTATGAGAAGAGACCACAGAGTCAGGTAATGCATTCCAAGCATAGATAATTCTGTTACAGAAATCGTGTTTTCTGCAATCTAAACTGGAGCGGTCGACATTAAGTTTAAATCTGTTGGTAGCTCTTGTGTTATTGTTATTGAAACTGAAGTAGTCATTGGCAGGAAGGACATTATAACGGATAATTCTATGAGCTAAACCCAGGTCCTGTCAAAGGCGACAAAGTTCCAAGTTTTCTAGACCCAGGATATCAAGTCTGGTGGAATAAGGTATTTTATTGGTTATGGAGGAGTGGAGAACTCTTCTCGTAAAATACCTTGGACACGCTCAACTGTATTGATATCAGATATATGGTGTGGGTTCCAGACAGGCGAGCAGTAATCAAGAATTGGCCTAGCAAATGTTTTATAAGCTCTGGTCAGTAGCATGGTGTTTTTTGAAAAGAAGCTACGTAGAATTAAGTTAACAACTTTTAGAGCCGTTTTTGCTATATAATTGCAGTGGGCTTTGGCACTTAGATCGTTAGATATAAAAACTCCACGGTCTTTGACAGGGTGGGGGGTCATCTGTGAGGTAATGTCCATCAAGCATGTACTTTGTGATTGGGTTCTTTCTTCCAATGTGTAAGATTGAGCATTTGCTGGTTGAGATTTGTAGTTGCCAAATTTTAGACTAAGCAGTTAGATGATCAAGGTCTTTTTGAATTGCAGATGTATTGTCAGTGGTGTTAAAAAGTTTGACATCGTCAGCAAAGAGAACACAGTTACTTGAGATATGATCACAAAGATCATTTATGTATATTATAAAGAGAGTTGGTCCAAGAACACTACCTTGAGGAACACCACTCTTGACAGGAACAGGATTTGATAGAGCATTACCAATTTTAACTACTTGTTGTCTGTTTGACAGAAAAGCAGATATCCAGTTCTGTAAGGGTCCTGAAATGCCATAGGATTTTAATTTTAGGAGAAGTTTATCATGTACTACTGAATCAAAAGCTTTACAGAAGTCTATGTATATTGCATCTATTGTTTTACGTAGATCAAGATTTGTAGTCCATAGGTTTTTACAGTGGAGAAGTTGTAAATTGCATGATAATTTTTTTCTGAAGCCAAATTGTTTATTTGAGAGAAGGTTGTGTATTTCTAAGTGCAAGGTAATGGATTGGTTGATGATGGATTCCATTACTTTGCAGGCGACGCAGCATAGGGAGATTGGTCTATAATTATCAACTAAGCTGGGGTCGCCTTTTTTGAAAACTGGAATGACTGTGGCTAGTGACCAGAGATTGGGAAGGGAACTGGTTGTGAAAGTTTTATTAAAGATTATACTTAGGGGTTCTGCTAAATTACTAGAGAGTTTTTTTTAAGAAGTAAGCACAAAGTCCATTGGGTCCAATGGATAGAGATGGTTTCAAGTTGCGATAGAGATGGTTTCAAGTTTCAAGTCATGTGGGGGGGGGAGCTTAGGATTTTAGAGATGCTTAGGGGGGCATGGCCAAAAAAAAGTTGGGAACCACTGATCTAGACCATTGTTCAGTGTGACACTTCACTCCTGGGGAGAAAGAATAGGACTTTAGGAGTCAAGCAGGAAAAATATTCTGTCCCCACCAAAGTGGTCTATTTCCCGGTCTTCAGAAAAGGCTTTTACCACCCATGATTAGCCTAGAAGTTCTTCTTAGTCTTAGATTTAGAGGCCAGACTTAGCTCAAATGTTACAGATGTGATAGGACAGGATTTCTCAACCTTGGCAAATTTAAGATGAGTGAACTTCAACTGCCAGAATTCCCCAGCCAGAATGCTGGCTGGAAAATTCTGGTAGTTGAAGTCCGCATATTTTAAAGTCACTAAGGTTGAGAAACAGTGCTACAGATACTGGTTTACGAATGCTCATTATCTCCTATCATGTTTTCTCTAAGAACCTATAAAACACTGCCCTACACTTCTTTTAAAAACCAAGGTCAGATATATTCTAAATATATCCTAAATGGACCATGTCATCATATACCAGTGATGGATCAATACATTATTTATGATAAAACACAGAGGGAGGAATCATCTGTAAATGCAAATCAATACCCAACATAAAAACAGACTAACAGCTGCACTGATAAGATATCATGAAGGCTTGTTAGAAATAAATTGCTCTAACTGCCACTTGCTATTTTTAATCTCAGCTAACAGTGCGAAGATTGCTAGAATCAATAGGAGTACAATATGGCACCAAGAGTATTCTATCATACAGCATTCAAGAATCAGATATATCACAAGCTGGAGTCCAGTGAAATAGAGATGTTCAGGCAACAATAAGCTTTAGCCCAAAGGATCTACAGAGCTTTAGACATATTTATTTTCTTCAGTACTGACTGGTAAAATAATGCATATAATAAATAACTATGGCCTGCTTAAAGCAGCAGAGATAGTGTAAATCAAAGTGTATCTTGCTGCCAGAGGATGCAGGAGGAAGTGGAATTAGAAAGATCAATAGTATCAGTAAAATTTAGATTTATTGATGTATCATAAAATTTCAGATACAGACATTTTCCAAGCTCTGGGTGATTTGAGTCCACTTTAAAAACAGGTAAAGTCAGTAGCTTCAAGATACCTAACAATAAAGAAACACTTTTCCTACTGATCTGCCTATCAAAACAGTATCTGAAAGCTAGAGAGGTTGTGAGGAATATCTGATGGGAAGATTTTTTGAATTTACACACAGCACTGGCCAGGCATCTTGAGTATATTTTCAAATAGATTTTCAGCCACAGGCATTTTCTAGCAAAGAGCGTGGCTGTCCAAGGAAATAAGTCTAATACTATTTATTTTCTCATTGAAGAAATAGTAATAATTTTTTGAGTTTCTGCAGAGCATCATCTGAAAACAATTCCTTCACAGTTTAGAGTTTTCGAATGGACAGTCCTTGCTCCATGATTTCATTAAGACTATGGTCCTAAACCACCTAATGAGAAGGAAGGACTCACTGGAGAAGTGCCTAATGATGGGAAAGATTGAGGGCAAAAGAAGAAGGGCACGACAGAGAATGAGGTGATTGGATGGAGTCACTGAAGCAGCAGCCTGAGCTTAAATGGTCTCCAGAGGATGGTAGAGGACAGGAAGGCCTGGAGGAACATTGTCCATGGGGTCGTGATTGGTCAGACATGACTTCACAACTAACAACAACAAGAACTTTAAGGTTTCATGCATCAGTAGCTGTTTCCTCATGGGCCAGGAGGATAATGGTAGATGTGGCCAGGAATGCTATTAACCGATCTCTGATAGTGAGTTCTGTAATAGGAATCTTGTTTTCCAAGCCATCCTTTTTTTAATCTCTAATTCTTTTTCTTGTAAAATTAGGTATTCATGTGATTTGTCTGACTAAGGGAAGTTAATTAATGTACTGATTGTCTGTTTTGCGTTCAAGATAATCCGACATACAGTTTTTCAGTCTTCTCACACTATATTAAATCTGATATTATTTACACTTGATTCATTTGTTAGTTTGGAGAAAGAACTAATAAAAATACCTCATTAATATAAATTTATAAAATAACCAGGATCTCCTTGTTGTATCTTCATTGCTATTATATCAGATGGTATCAGAAGCCATGGTTTTGGAAAATCTAAAACCTTACTTTCTCATATCTATAAGATATAGCAATAGCAATAGCATTTAGATTTCACAGTGCTTTACGGCCCGTCTCTAAGTGGTTTACAGAGTCAGAATATTTCCCCCCAACAATCTGGAAAGGATGTAAGCTTGGATGGACCTCAGAAGGATGGAAGCCTGAGTCAACCTTGAGCCTGGTGAGATTCAAACTCCCAAACAGCAGGCAGCCAGCAGGCAGCAGAAGTAGCCTGCAGTACTGCATTCTAACCACTGCGCCACCATGGCTCTTTTTATATCCTTTATATCATTTCCTTTTTCTGCTTTTCTGTGAGTGTTTGCAGTGTCTTTCTGTACAGCAAGGAAGGAAGAGACCGAAAAGGAAATATAGCTGAGAGTAGAGATAATTCCCCCCCCCACCAATGTTAAATCTTTCTTTAGAGTGGAAAGGGAAAGACCACATCAGAAGAAAATGTGCTCTGTTTCTGTTTCTTCTAGGGAATAATGGCAGAGTGAAGATTTGTGGCAAAAGACAAGGAAATGATGAATACATTGGCTCTTCCAACCCTCTCTGGATAAACATAGGACACGAGATTTTCCAAGCTGTGCTCCATATAATAGTTTCTCATGAGGAGACTTAAAGCAGCAATCTCCAGAGGGTGGAAGAATCAAGACCTGAATGAATTTGCCATATTTGCTCCAACCATAAAGGATGTTAAGGTTGCACTTCACTTGCTAACAATTTTTGGAAATGGACTATTTATTGCTTTAAAGAAGTTGGACATTTTCAAAACGATAAGGTTAGGAATTGAATTGGTGCTTCAATTCTTTATACAAGAAAATGAAGATGTATTCTTATAATTGTAAGTTTGGTAATTATGAATTTTAATTAAATTTAGAATGTAGTAAAAGCATCAAAAAGCAAGACATGATTTTTGTCTTTAGAAAGTCTTAAACGGATTAAGGACTCAAAAACGTTGGAATATTGGATTTTGGAATGTTAGAATATTTTTGGAATATTGGATATATTTTTTGTAATTTTACTTTACAACTTTGTACAACTTTGTAGACTTTGTAATTTTAAATAATGCATTTGTCAAGCCAGAATTTTACTTGGGTGTGGGATTGTTTCTATCCTGGGGTGTTCTAACACAGGGGTCTCCAACCTTGGCAACTTTAAGACTTGTGGACTTCAACTTCCTCTGGGAGTTGAAGTCCACAAGTCCACAAGTCTTAAAGTTGCTAAGATTGGAGACCCCTGTTCTAACATTAATTCAGTCAGACGCAGTTTTGAGCTGGAGGAGGATGGAGCCTTCAGTTACCACAGCATAACTAGCTGATGATTCATGCATATTCCAATGGCTCACTGACCAGAGGAGGAGGAGAGAAGTGCTAAGCAACCAGCTCTCATCTTGATTGGACTGATTGTTTTGAAAACTCGAGAAACTTATATTGGGGTGCCGGGAACTTTAGTACTGGCTTTTCACCAATAGCGCCAAGATGATATATCTAAATAAATTTGCTCTTTGAGGAAAAGCAATACCTCGGAGTTCGATTTGTAATGAGTGCATCACTTGGAGCCTGACATTATTTTTGTGGGAAAGAAGAATTGTTTTTGATATTGAAGATATTACAAGACAATCAACAATCAAGTTTTCCAGCCAGTCTTGAAATCACTAGCTCCCTCCCCCATCCAGCAGCAATCACTTAGATACCTGCTGAGAAGAAAAGGGACGGGAGGTTTCTGACGGTCCTTCCAAAGTTCCCACAAAGAAACTCAATACAGAAGTCAGCAGGAAGCTGGAAACCACTTCTGCTCCTACTGCATTTTTGCCCTGCTTGGTCATTCTTTTTCTCTGTTTAAGTAAGGAAATATCTCTAATCTGTTAGCTTTTAAATTGGCTTTATATTTAACCAATATGTGTGAGCTTCTTTTCTTTAAAGGAGAAGCTCTCCTTTTTTGTCATTTTAAATTTTAATCTTTTGTTCGCATTAGGATATTGAGACTGCTTTATGACTTTCAAATGTGGATTTGCCTACAGCTAAGACCTGAGATGTGGAATTTTATATACCTAAGTTAATTAACATTATTTTAAGACTTTTGCAGATATGTGTATTGGAGAAGACATTACTTCTTGGATTTATCTATAGTAAAAAGGTGAGTTATGGGATGAAAGCTTTTATATTTGTTAATTAAGAGAAGGTGAAGAGATAGTGAAGTTATTTATATTTGTGATGAGGGTGGGAAGTTACTTTTTGGGTTTAGTTTTTTTCTTTGATTTCTCACCCTTTTTCTTTCTTTTTTAACCTGTACCGTTTTACTACTGTAATCAAGATTTTTAATAAAATTATTATTAAATAAAATGTGCACCTTTCTATATGGAAGAGAAAATGAACAGATGTTTTGGGGGTCCAGTTATGCTTAGAGGCAGAACATTGAAAAATCAAATGTGCAGATATAGTAGGTGGTACGTCGCTCAGTAGTAGTAACTTGGATCTTGAAGTCCTAGTGGACAATCACTTAAATATGAGCCAGCAGTGTGCTGCAACTGCCAAAAAAGCCGACACAGTTTTAGGCTGCATAAACAGAGGGATAGAATCAAGATCATGTGAAGTGTTAATGCCACTTTATAATGCCTTGGTAAGGCCACACTTGGAATACTGCATCCAGTTTTGGTTGCCATGATGTAAAAAAATGTGTTGAGCCACTGGAAGGAGCGGAAACTAAAAGACCTCCAAGATTCCTTGCAACTCTGTTGTTCTATTCTAACCCCAGAAAACCATTTGTAGATCCATTGTAACTTTTTAAGTCGTTGCCAAAATTGCCTTCATGTTTCTTGAAAAACACTCCTTACCCACTGGTATCCTTTATATCTTATGAGAGCAAACACTTTTCTTTGAGTACAAAATGAAAAGGTCCTATTGTAGTAAATATCTATCTGGCTGCACTTAGCCTTGCTACAGAGCTGGTAATTTAGTGCTATCTATTAAACCAGTGTAATGACCTTTAATATTGATCCTATTTGCCGTCATCATCGCAGCATGATTTAGAATAACAGTCCATTAGATTTGTTGTTTGGAAGCTGGTTTATAAGGAAAAAATACAAGACACACACAGACACAAACATGCACACACATACAGAGAGGGAGGGGTTCTCATTTTCTAGTTACTGAGTGAGGAAAATCCCACGTTCTCTTCAGTTAGTCAGATATTATCAGTCAAATCTGCTATGTTCTCAAATTCATTATACATTTTATAAGACATGATTATGCATTACAAACTTGAATCAATGAGCAAGTTCCTGTTTTATAGTAATGAGCCCCATTTTTTTTTTTAAAAAGGAACAATAATGGAACAGATCAAAGGCCTACTTATTCAGCATTCTGTTCTCCCAGGGCAAATCAGATTATTATGGGAAAACTCTGAGCAGAACATCAACCAAATATTGTGCAAAGAGATTCTGCTCCATCACAAATCACTCGGCCTCAGTTTAATTCAGTGAAAAGGGCTCCTGGGCATGTGCTGGGCAAAGTGGGGCACAATAAACAGAGTTTAATGTGGTCTGTTTTAAATTTGTAAGGCATACATATTCATGTTAACTTAAAGAGTTTGACTGTAACACTTATGAAAACGTTAGAAAGAGTCAGTTCGTGAAAGAATTTTAGAAGAGAAAATGAAAAGCCTAATGTTTGCAGGAGGTAATGGACTTTCCTTTCCATAAACAGAGCAGAAGGTTGGTGTTTTGTTTGTCTCCACACTACTTATACTGGTTTTACAAAGTGGCAGACATGACAATTATGTCACAAGTGGATAGCATCATTTCTCAACTGAAATTTCTGATGGAAGAATGCAGTTTTGTGAAAATTGTCATTTCAATTAGCATCACCAAGCCATTGTTCAGGTGATATAAAACATGTGCTTATTACTGCTATTTTGTCACAATGATTACTCTAGTAGAGCTTACTAGTTGGAGAATAATCATAAATATGGTACTAGTCTTCCCAAGGGGCATAATTGGAAGGAAATTGCTCCACAGCTAAGCAGGGGATAATCCACATTCTCCTCAATAATATTACAGAAGTAAAGCTATGTCATTTTTTTTTGCCAATTATCAAACTGCAGAGGAAATAGTTTCCAAGTAACGTGTCAAAATGCTGTATTTGGTAAAACAACCAAGTTTCTGTAAAGGGAAGGAAAATAGACACAATTCATCTCTAATAGGAAATTTCTATGGAGATTCTCAGTCATCCAGGTCATGGTTGTCCCAAAGGTGCTTAACTGGACTTTATTTTTCTTTTAAGACATTTTGCTTCTCATCCAAGAAGCTTCTTCAGTTGAGAAGCAAAAGGTCTTCAAGGAAAAACAAAGTCCAGTTGCCTTTTGATAAAACACCTTTGGGACATCCTCAAAAGAAAAGCAACTTCCTCAAAATATAATTTTCATCTGGTCTTCTGATTCTGCCATGCCAAAATAGCTTAATTTCACACTTTGAAAGAGTTTACTTTTTTTTTTTTAGGATATTTGAACTTCTCTTGATTTAAACAGAGCTCAACACCTGATGGATATATCCATGTTATGTTATAGATAGCAGTATAAAGATATTTTGCCATTGGCTTCTTTTAAAATGTTTCTTTCCTAATCTTACCCATAGTTCTTACATGTTCTACTGGTCTTCTAACTAGGTCTAGGTACTAACCAGGTCCAACACAACCGGTCCAACACAATTTTACTGAAATTGTGCTTGGTAAATGAATGGATACAGATAGATCTGGTTTACTTGGCGCTAGGAAAGAGAAGGAGAAGCATTCTATTGGATGTTATGGAGATAGAAACGTGTCAAAAATAACATCAACACCATACCATTCAGCACCACATCAGATGCCACCATTTCACCACAGCTTCATGGATGGTATTGTGCTAAATATTTGTGCCATAAATACAATAAATAAAAAGGCACATGGAGTAATCTTATTTAGGTGTCAGTGCCTGAACTATTTGACTAGTCAAGGAGTAGAGCTACAAATTAAATCCTTTCTTCAAAAGATCTAAAGGACCGTAAGCATGTTTAGCTAAATATATTGTAAATCCTTTAAGTATTCGAAATTCTTAATGAATGACTGAAAGCTGAACTATAAAGAGCTTGAGAATCATTGCATCCCTATATTTCCTCAAGCTCTTCTCATTGATAGCTTCAGCTGGTAGGTATTCTTCATTATGCAAAATTCCAGCTCTACTGAGGAGTTTTACTCAAGTTCGAGGATCTCCTTGTCTACAATGAGAAAGGGAAAGGAACTGGAGGAGAGTAAGATGTAAGGAAGTAGAACAATCTATAACCATTAGCTGCAGCTGCAGACATCAGCATCTTCTTTGCAACCATCAGAGTCCCAAAGGTTGGGTGGAACTGAATTTTTAAAATCTTTTTTGGGGAATGAGTTTTAAGGGTCAAACTGCAAGGTTTAAGAACCTTGCAGAAACCTCTACAAGATTTAAAGCACCAACAGCATCTCTTAAAATGTTCATTAATCGGCCTAATTTTGAAATCCTTTTGTCTCTTGACAATATTATCTGAATGAAAGAGATATGCAGGGGTGGGCTGCTGGGGGTTTGCAGGGGTTAGGGAGAACCTCTAGCTAAGATTCTGTAAAGTTTGGAGAACCCCCAAATCCCACTCCTGGCTGGCTCTGCCCATCCCATCCCACCCTTCCCTTCCAGGAGTCCCCATGGGGCCTATTTTGAATGCAAGTAAGTGCAGGGTGTGCACGGAGGCTCGAGAAGGGTGAAAAATGGTACTGTTTCCAGCCTCCAGAGGGACTCCAGAGCCTGGGGAAGCCATTTTCACCCTCCCAGAGGCTTAAGAAAAGCCTCCGGAACCCAGGGAGGGCAAAAACACCTCCCCCAACATGGTGCAGGAGGCCAACTAGTCCCTGCCCACCATGCCCATGCCCATCCGGCCCAACCCACCTGGTTGGGCAAAGAATCCCTTGCTAAAATTTTTGATGCCCATCCCTAGAGGTATGTATATGTGCAGAAAGTTATCCTACATGCCTGGAGAGCTTATGGGAAGAAGGTGCATATGATTAATAATCTTGAACTATTGAGGTCCTAACTTTGTATTAGCCGAATAAGTGATCCTTATTCAGATGTCCCTGCTCAATGTAGGGCTCTTGCAAATAAAACCAAAGCAATTCAGGAATTACGGTTTAAGGAATATTTAGATAATACAGGGTAAAGATAACACGTACATCCATCAATAGGTTTTGTCAATTCGAGTCAAACAGACCTGTTTGGCAATTCAATAACCAGCCAGTATTCAGTCATTCTAGCATTCTTTCAACTGACTTTTAATTAACTTTTAAAAATGAATATAGAAGACATTCTTAGCCCACATATCTCATAGGGTTGTTGTGGGGAGAGGGGAAATAGGAGGACAAAGGTATATTGGATATGTTTGCTGCCTTGAGTTATTTTTAAAAATAAAGGCAGAATAGAAATAAATAAATAGTATTGAAAAAAGGAGGCCATTATAAATGTTCTCATACAGCATACATCAAAAAGTATTTGATACATTTTTAGCTTGGCTTGGAGTAGGCTGTTTAGGAGCAATGGGCAACTACTGTACTACATTGATTTCAATGGACCTTCTTTAAGAGTGGATGCTATTGTGAATATAAGTAGCTCAGAGTTGAATCGTTGGGTTCTAGATATTCTGTAAGCTTGTTTTTCTTTCTGCAGACTTTTAATTATTTACCAACCTACGTAAACCACCAATGCATGGTGCAGTAAAGTTTGCTGGTTGCAAGGTAGCTTGTCCTATTAGCCGTGACTGGGATATTCTTTCTTGTTCGATTGTTGTGGCTTATCTGATATTTGCTGCTTATCTGCTTATTGATTACCAGTAATAGTTGTGTGAAGAGAAGTGATGTATTTAGGTTTGCTCATCTCTTTCATTGATCTTTGGTTGCTTCTATCTTGAATAGCTTGTGATGAAGCATTGTCAATGAGTCTGTTAATGGTTGATTTATCAGAATACCATCATAACTCTAGGAATTCTGTTGCATATTTGGATCTGCCTTCCTACAGTTTCCCATCTGAAATTGTGACTGACCTCAATGCTTTGTGATATTAGGGACTCTTTATTATGTCTTCTAACTACCCAATGAATACACTTCAGTCTAGCCCAGTGTGCCTAAGAGATATCTTTTTTAAAAACTATATCTATAAAAATGACTACATATTTCATTTGATCTGTTCCAAATCAGAATCTCTTGGGAAACAGGGGAAAAAATGTTGAAGCTATATAAAGCATTGCTGCAATTCTGCCAAAATATATTGGCTAGGATATGAAGATGTTTAATAGAATAGAATAGAATAGAATTTTTATTGGCCAAGTGTGATTGGACACACAAGGAATTTGTCTTGGTGCATATGCTCTCAGTGTACATAAAAGAAAAGATACCTTCATTAAGGTACAACACTTACAACACTTAATGATAGTCATCGGCTACAAATAAGCCCACAAATAAGGAAACAATATCAGTATAAATCATAAGGACACAAGCAACAAAGTTAAAATCATAAGTGGAAGGAGATGGGTGATGGGAACGATGATAGGATTAATAGTAGTGCAGACTTAGTAAATAGTTTGACAGTGTTGAGGGAATTATTTGTTTAGCAGAGTGATGGTGTTCGGGAAGAAACTGTTCTTGTGTCTAGTTGTTCTGGTGTGCAATGCTCTATAGTTTCGTTTTGATGGTAGGAGTTTAAACAGTTTATGTCCAGGATGTGAGGGGTCTGTAAATATTTTCACAACCCTCTTTTTGATTCATGCAGTACACAGATTCTCAATGGAAGGCAGGTTTGTAGCAATTATTTTTTCTGCAGTTCTAATTATCCTCTGAAGTCTGTGTCTGTCTTGCTGGGTTGCAGAACCCAAAAAGAAGAGTTTTCAAGATTGGGGAGTTAGGGTTAGAGTCAAACTATTAATATAAAGCATTTTCATCTTTAGAATCTATTCTTTTTTTTTCCTTTTTCCTTCATTGAGATGAGATCAGCAACCAATTTCTAGATACCAAACTATAATTAGGCTAGCCTTTCATCTGTTTACATTCCACTGGTGACATTTTCAAATGAATGCTCAGAAAGAGATAGAGTAAATGAACATACTGACAGGCTTTGGAACTTTCTACACTAGCTGCCAGCAATACAACATTTCTGTACTAAAATGTCAATGTTAGACATAATATGTCATTTTTGATCACTCCTAAAAGTCTCAGCTATTCATACTAGACCAGATGTTAAATATCATGAAAGAACACTGAAGTTATGCCTACATGCATGCAAATGCAAGATATGTTGGTTTGTGTCTTTATCATTGCAAGGATTTGACAACTTGGAAAAAAGGAAGTATAATAGAAAATTATATATAGGAACTCAAAGAAAATTATATATAGGAACTCAAAGAAAATTATAAAAATTTAATAAATAATAATAATAATAATAATAATAATAATAATAATAATAATAATAATAATAATAATAATAATAATAATAATAAGTGTGCTGGCAGGAAAATCCCCTCCTCCCAAATGTCTAGAAGATGGACTGATAAAATGGATCAGACATTTTGAAAACTTACTGCATCAAACTTGGAATATGTGTTCAGCATTCAGACCAATTTTTAAAATACTTCATAGAAACACTATCATAAATAGATTAGGATTCTCTAACGTAAACAAGATTTGCACTGGAAGCAAACTTGAGGAGACTGAAATAGTTACTTACAGCTTTGTTCTACCCAATCATTTACACCAGGTGTCCCCAACCTGTGGGCCACAGCATATTAGCAACCAGGCCATGTGAATGGCCACTTGGTGCACACCTGTGTACTCACTCACAGCCTCACTCATGTGAGCATCAGAAGCACACTCAGCACCACTCCTGTGAGCATCGTGGGTACTGTCAGCCCCACTCATGCAAGCAACAGATGCTCATGCACACATGCATGTACATGCACCTACTCGTCCCTTAAAACCAGTGGTGGGTTGCCCTTGGTTCGGACCAGTTCTATAGAACCGGTAGTAAAACCAGCAGGAGGCTCTGCCCACTGACCCGAATTTCATCAAAAGTGATCTGCGCATTGCACAGGCACAATGCGAACTGGTAGTAAAGGTAAGTAGAACCCACCCCTGCTTAAAACCATCCCCTCTTCTCCCCTCCCCCTCTCTGGGTTGTGAGCCCAGAAAGGTTAAGGAATTCTGATTTACACTCATTCTCCATTGGAAAGAAAAGAGAAGTGAGAGAAAGCCATATATTTAGACAGGGCCACTCATATTTTTTAAAAATATATTGCAAAATCTTTGAGGTAATGACGCAACATATAAGTTGGCAAGCTGCAGAACCTGCACTTTGAGTAATACCCAAGCCCATTTTAGGAGATTGTGAGTTTATCTGGATTATACCAAGAAATCCATTTGGGTTTAGAAAAGGCTGAGGAACACAGGACATTATTTCAAATGGATGCTGGATAATTGAGAAAGCCAAAGAATTCCAAAAAGCAGTCAGTGTGTGCTTCATCAATTATAGAAATGTCTTCGTTTGTGTCAATCACGTCGAGCTGTAGAAAGTGCTCAGGAAAAAATGGCAATCCTAGAACATCTCATGAAAAAGCTATATATATATATAACTATATATAGATCAGGAAACTACCGAACATGGTGAAACAAACTAATTCCAGGTTGGCAAGAGAATGTAACAAGGCTACCCACTCTCGTTCATCCAACCTATATACTCTCTCTCTTTCTCTCTCTCTCTCTCCCTCCCTCCCTCCTCTCTGTCTCTCTCCCTCTCCCTCCCTCTCTCCCTCCCTCCTCTCTCTAAAGATGAGTTCTAAAATTATAGAAAAAAACTTCAGCAACCTGCACTATGCTGATGACATTATCTTGATAGTCAAATACGCAAAGGATCTTCCAGCTCTAGTACTAAAAGAGCCCAGTGGAAAAAATGGAACTAAAATTAGAAATAAAGACCAAACTAATGATAAGTAGAACAACCAGCCTTAGAATTGGCAATGAAGATTTAAAAGGGGTTGATAGCATCTGCATTTTTGGTTCGTGTTATGTTTCACTCACTACTACTCTAATGCCTCCATCCCCCATAAGCCTATGCCCAAGGACATATGAGTAATAGAACGAGGGTTCTCCATCCTTCATAGATTAGATGAAGTCCCACATTTTTAAAATCTGTATCTTATCATATTAAATAACAAGGTAATGATGTATTCTAATTAGGCATCTCAGTCAAGAGCCACTGAACAAACTTTCAAACCTTTAAAAAGTACTTAAATAAATTCTTTTGATATGTGTGCTGTCACGCTCACACACACACACACACATACATAACTTTGGTTTAATGAGTTTATTAATATTGCTCCACCAAAAACTCCCTTCACCAACTGTCCCAATTAAGTCCAGGCACAAGCAGAACAATGCTAGTCCTCAGAGCAATAGCCAATAAGGCACTTGAAAGTTTCCCAATCAAAATAAACCCACCAGGCAAAATTAAATCCACAATCCACAAAAGGGTTCACAAGGCACGAAAAGTCCAGTGTTCACAAGCCATGATCCAAGTCAAGGCATAGTGTCAATCCAAAGCAGGGCAAAAATCACAACAACTAGAAAATACACAGCTAGGAAATAAACACATTGTTCCCAGCATCATTTCCATCTGTCTGCTGTACTGTCAGGTGCATCCCATTCAGAAGAACAAAGCTTTCTCTTCACAAGTAGTCTGGCTGACCTTCTCAGCCCCCAGCTTTTCTCTGCCCTTCCTGTCCTTGGATCATCACTAATCATCACTGATTGGCTGCAGCTACATGTTTTCTCAACTGGAAGCAAGTCTGTCCTGATGCAGCTGTGCTTGAGCCAAATCCCTCTCAGACAGCTGCTTGGAGCCATTAGCCAACTACCAACTCCAGATGTGCCTTGAACTGGTACATCTTTCTCCGAGCTGACATCTGGAGAGAGATCTGGGGAAGCATCCAGTGGAATCATGACAATGACCTTGCTAAGGATTATTTTAATAAATATTATAAGGACATGGTTTCTTTGTGACATTTACAATAATTAAGACTAGAAAAAGAGTATAGGGCAGTGATGGCTAACCCTTTTGCCATCATATGCCAAAAGAGAGGGGAGAGCAGGGGTTGTCGCGCACATGCGTGCCCCATAATTCTATGCCCCCCCCACACACACATGCACGGGCAACCCCACATGTGATGGCATGGTGGGCCTAGTAGGCCCATTTTTCTCCCTCTCCAGGCTCTAGAGACTTTCTAGGAGCCTGGGGAGGGCGAAAACAGCCTTCCCTACCCACCCCAGAGGTCCTCCTGAGGCTGGAAATGGCCCATTTGCCGACTTCCGGTAGGTCCAGAAGGCCCAAAAATCAGCTGGCCAGCGCACGTTGGAGCTGAGCTTGTGTGCCCACCAATATGGCTCCGCGTGCCACCTGTGGCATGCGTGCCATAGGTTCACCATCACGGGTATAGGGCAAAGTTCTAGAATTTTAGACTCTTACATCTTTAAATTAGAGGATTTCTGGTATGCCACCAGCTTACCTTTTTTCATTTCCTTTCGGTGTTATCTAAAATTCCCCAAACTCTCCGAATTTCCAGAAACCCCTTTGTTGTAGAAGAACTTGTGACTGACTCCAGTGTCTGTCAATATTGTTTTTTGTTCCATTATGCAAAAGCCAATGCTAAGCAGCTAAAATAAAACCAAAACAATCTCTGATGAGTTTCTTCTCTTAGGAAGTTTGCATTTAAAAAGAGAAAAAGAAAAAAAATGGGAAGGGGGAATTTATTTTACAATTAAATATTACAATTGATCTTGTTTCTAATTTTCTCACTTTTCTTTATAGGAAGTTAGCACCTACCCTTCTCCTAGGAAAATGAGATATTTTAGAAAATATTAAAAGGGCAGAATATTTCCCCTAAAAGGGAGGCAGAAACTGTCTCACACACCTTTGTCAATGGGCCATTAAGGCCTGGGGTAGTCTATTCTACATAGCAAAGATCTAGCTCCTTCTAGCAGAGCCATAATAGGAATTGTCCAAAGCCTCTTTCGTTACATCATCATCCAGCAAGAGTCAACCAAACTTGGGACTCAAAAACACAACTTACAAAGTTACCCCTGCACGGCCCCATGGGACTCTGACAACCAATCAGAATACAAACTCAAATTCAAAAGCCCAGAGAGGGCATAAAACCCAGGCACTCTCAGAATCTCTTCCCTTTTTTTATTTCACCCAAGGCATGTGATCCTGTCCACCATTAAAACCATCTTTCCAAGCAGCCACCATGTTTCCAATATCTTTTTCTCCACTTGGAACTGAACCCAGAAGAATATTTCTTCCAACATCTTTCTAACCCTGCTAGATTATACAGGCTGTCCATTCTACAAGGCATTGAGAAGAAAAGCTAATGTGGAGATCTAATGAAGCAAGAACATTAACCCTAAAACAGAGCTGTGCAAGCCATCTTTACTAGTCTTCCCCGGTTGTACTCAACTTTCAAAATTCTTTGGGGCAACTTTTAAAATTCCTGAAGAACTGCCATTATAATATAATAGAGGGCAAATTTGTTAAATACATAATCATGGTTATTTAATTAACTTTGCATTTATAACATGGTCAGTGCTCATCTTTATAAAGCAGACTATAGAGCACTCAACTCATTGGGTCGATATGAGTTTGGGTCTCTAGAAAGATTCACTTTCTAAGATTTTTTTTCATGGATATCCAGAAAGAGATTAGAAAGAGACAAGAAGCAGCCATGAAATGACAATGCTGTCTTGCATTTGCATACCTGACAAGAGCTTGGATGTATTTTTAGCTAGAGTCAGCAGGATCTAATCGACTTCAGAGAGTAGACTTTGGCATTTCAATGCTGTATGCCTCAATGTGTAGCCTTAAGGAAATATAATTGGTCTTTGAATATGTAATCCTGTTACATTTGGCCCTAATGTTGAAGGGACGTAGTGGCTCAGATGCTGAGCTTGTCGATCGAAGGATTGGCAGTTCAGCGGTTCTAATCCCTAGTGTCGCATAATTAGGGTAAGCTCCTGTTACTTGTCCCAGCTTCTGCCAACCTAGCAGTTCGAAAGCATGTAAAAAATGCAAGTAGAAAAATAGGGATCACCTTTGGTAGGAAGGTAACAGTGTTCCATGCGCCTTTGGTGTTTAGTCATGCTGACCACATGACCACGGAGACGTCTTGGGACAATGCTGGCTCTTCGGCTTTGAAACAGAGATGACACTTCCCCCTAGAGTCAGGAATGATTAGCACATATATTCGAGGGGAACCTTTACCTTTAATGTTGAAGAAGGTATCTTCCAAAACAGCTGATGGATTTCAGTTTTTATGAACTCTAATATCTAGTCCTGGATGTATTATTATATATTTTAAAAGAATTCAAATCTCCCTCCCTCCATCTCTCCTTCTCCCTCCCCCCTTTCTTTCCCTCTTTTTCTCCTGCTTTCTCTTCCTTCCTTCTTCTCTTCCTCTCTCCTGACATGTATGCTAGCTCATTTATTGGAGGTATAATTGCAGGTATACCAAGGCTTCAAACTCGGGCTGTGTGGACCAGGGCAACACCAACAAGCAGTCCATAAAAGGAATTGCATCTTTGTTCATAATCCTATGGCTCCTGCCAGGAAAAGGTATGGCTACTTAAAACATTGCAGGCAGGAGTTATCACCCAGGCAATCAGAGGGAAGTAGGCAGATGATAATATTGCTACTGTGATATTGCAATGTATAAAGGTTATATGGTGTTTTATTTTTTATTTATTTATTTATAATTACATTTCTATACCGCACCATCTCCCGAAGGACTCAGCCAATATTAAAATACACATACCACTATAATATAAATATAATAAATAACACTGTTTAAAAACAATTAAAAGCAAATATTTAGTGGCCGAATCACTAAAACGGTCAAAGACCGATTAAAACCCATTAAAATTTCGCTAAAATACATTCTTAGGCTAGTCCCGCTCAGTGAAATAATAAAGTCTTCAGTTCACGTTTGAAGGCCCGGAGGTCGGGGAGTTGGCGTAACCCCAGAGGTAGCTCATTCCATAGGGCTGGTGCTGCCACAGAGAAGGCCCTCCCCCTGGGGGCCGCCAACCTACATTGTTTGGTCGATAGCACCTCGAGGAGGCCGACTCTGTGGGAGTGCACAGGTCGTACTGACCTGTGTACTGACAGTCTTCATTATTATCTTTAAGGATAATCAAACTGCTGCATTAAGACCGAAAATGGCCATACAAACTTCTTAAAAATTGCTTCTGGAGTTAGATAAGGCTGTATTCTATCCTTGCTCCTCTTCCTTGTGGCCCTTGAGTATGTTATGTGATAAATATCATGCATCAGGAAAAACAATCATTATTCTGGCTCTCTTAGAGACCTGGATTTTGCAGGTGATATTAGCGGTGGGCTGCTGAGGGTTCGCAGGGAGAACCTCGAGCTAAGATTCTGTGCAGTTTGGAGAACCCCCAAATCCAACTCCTGGCTGGCCCCACCCCCACCCCGCCCCTCCCAGGAATCCCCACACAACCCATTTTGGGTATAGGTAAGTGCAAGGCGCACAGAGGTTCAGGAAGGGTGAAAAACGGGCCTATCGGAAGTTTTGGAAGGCTGGAAACGCACCTGTTTCCAGTCTCCAGACAGCCTCCGGAGCCTAGGAAGACCATTTTCGCCTTCCAGGAGGCTTGAGGAAAAACTCTGGAGCCTGGGGAGGGCAAAAACGCCCTCCCCCGCGGTGGTGCAGGAGGCCGACTAGGCCATGCCCACCCAGGCTCTTTGCTCTTTCGTGTAGCAGAAGTAGGAGAACAGAACAGAACGGAACAGAACAGAACAGAACAGAACAGAACAGAACAGAACAGAACAGAACAGAATAGAATAGAATAGAATAGAATAGAATAGAATAGAATAGAATTATCTTGGAGTTCAACCCCCTGATCTGTCTGTGACAACAAAACTAATCAGAAGAAAGAGAATTGAACTGATTTCTGGGATTTAAAAAAATATTCTGCCCAAGCTCAGTTGTGTGGCATCAGCAAGTTGCTAACTTTTCAGCAAATTTACCAAACGTGTAAGTGAAAAGGATTCAAGATATACATTAATTCACCATCAGCTCCTGAATTAGAGGAGACAAATGCATATAAAATTGTAGAAGCTGCAGAAAAAGTCCAGTGTATGCAAGAAATTTATTCTACTCTAGCATTTTAATTTATCCTTATTTATGTAAAAGATTTCGGTTCAGGTAATAGCTATTTTTAAACAAATTTCAAGGTAGTTTCCCATAATGAACGGAGACTATAACAATAAAAAGCAACAAGAGTGAATCAACAAAAAAATGTGACATTGAACATCTATAACTAATAGCAAACTGATGAATAATCACAATATGGTTTATCTTAATAATCAGGATAAATTTATCTGTCACTTCTTTTCTATTCAATTTTTTTCAATGCTGTGGTCCCAGAAATATTCCACAGGAGAATTCTTTTAATCTTTAAAAAAAAAAAAACCCTCATCTAAAACAGACTCAGGCTAAAAACTAGATTACTTAGATAATTTTTGCTGAATTTGAAGGAACTACATACAGTAAAAGAATATTTACGGGGCAACAGCATAATAGATTGCAGTGAACAAAATTTATGAGCTAGGAAGTTTCTGCCTTCATAAGCTAATTTAGAAACACTTTAACCATTACTGTCACTTTGTTCTTCCAAACATTTCCTGTGGATCAGTCCCATTAAGGGTAGATGGTATTTTTTCTACTGAGTGTGCATTCACCTAGAATTGAAGGGCAAACTATTATCTGGCATGCACATAGATGTGCTCATAGCAGCTGATTCCCCAAACCAAACTTACATTTTCCTGGGATTATGTAAAAGCAGCCATATTAAACCAAGGAAAGATACCACTGCTTTAAAATGTCATCAGCTGTGATATGCACCAATGTAGCAATAGCGCTATCATTTAGACTTACCGTGTTTCCCCAAAAATAAGACACTGTCTTATACTTTTTTGAACCCTGAAATAAGCTTGGCCTTATTGCGATGCGATCAAAAGCCCGATTGGGCTTATTATCATGGGATGTCTTATTTTGGGAGAAACAGGGTACATACCTCTTTACAGTGCTTTGCAGCCTCTCTAAGCAGTTTACAGAATCAGCATATTGCCCCCAACAATTTGGGTCCTCATTTTACCTACCTTGGTAGGATGGAAGCTGAGTTAACCTTGAGCCTGGTGAGATTTGAACTGCCAAATTGCAGCAGCCAGCAGAAGTAGCCTTCAGTACTGCACTCTAACCACTGTGTCACCATGGTTCATATGTAATCTATATCTATATCTATATATCTATATATCTATATATCTATATATCTATATCTATATCTATATCTATATCTATCTATCTATCTATCTATCTATCTATCTATCTATCTATATCTATCTATCTATCTATCTATCTATCTATATATATATATATATATCTTGTAGGTTTTCATGGGTATAGGTATGTAAGTCTTGCCATATTCGGGTCTTTTCCCATGTAAGGTTGAGAGTATCTTGGCGACGTTTGACAAGGTCTCACTCATCATCTTCAGGCTGGTGCTTTCGGTTTCATGCTTGTGTGAGCAAAGTGTGGTCGGAGCTGCCGTCTCTCTATAAATACTGGTGGGGAGGTGGGGAGTATTGCTGTGAGCGGGTTGGTTGGCTGTGTGATTACATCTTGATTGGTAGATGGAGTGGGTGTTTGCAGATTGGTCGGCTGTTTCATAGCATTCTGTGTGGGTGTGGTCCTAGTTTTTTGTGCCTGGCCTCTGGAGTTCTGTGATGTGATGTCTTGAGCAGATGGCTGTGATGCAGCATCCCAGGTTTTGGTTTGGCTCCGAGTCCGAGGTCTTGTCATGTGTTCCTGGCATGTGTCAGCTTGCTTTGTGTGGGGATCGGAGGGGGGCGCAGCCGCCAGTGGTGCCAGTAAGGTCTGGCTTCTGGATGGTGGTTGTGTTTCATCTGTGGGATGGGTTTGGGTTTGAATCTGGTGAGGATGATTGGTGGTGGCGTCGTGTGTTATCCTGGGTCCAGTGTCAATTTTCGTGACTGGGACTTGTTTGTTGACTAAGGCTTTTTTTTTACTTTTAAAGGCACATTTTCAGCTGAAGAAAAGCTGCTTTTAAAAGTAAAAAAAAACCTCTGCTGATGGTCCGGCTTATTATATCATCCATTAATGGATCATTAAATTAAATTTTCTTGGTTATTTATTAACTTTCCTTCTTGTTGTAAAAGCTAGAAGAGCTGTGACTGTTGTTCTCTGTTGCATATCCTTCCATCCCTCCTAGATTGCCCATAAAACTTCAGTGGAAGATGTTCCCTCAAGGTATCTTTCCTTAGGGTGGATTTGGACCTCCAAAAAGAGACACCTCCCTCTCATACACAAAAGGCATTAATAATTATCAGTGCAGAATTAGCAAAACAAGTGAGATATGTTAATGCGAGATACAACAAGGGACAAGGCAAGGATGACCTTCAGCTCCACTTCTGTTCATTCTCACTGTCAAAGTATTAAATATATGATAGAATGTGGGTATTTCTGAAGTGAAGATTAAATGAGAAATATATAAACTAAGGACATTTGCTGATGATTAGATGGTAATTTTGGAAGAATTTGAAGAAATAGAATGGAAAATGGAATGGAAAAAAATTTAAAGTATTTTGGTATGTTAAAAAGTTTTTGTTTTAAAATTAATAGTAAAAAGATGAAGATGTTAGTAAAAAGTATGAAAATGGACGATCAAATAGAACTGATGGGAAAATACCTGTTTTAAGATTGAAATTTATGATGGAAATATGGAAAGCATGAGATCATTTTATCATGCTTGGTGGACTTGTTAAAAAGCTTAAAAGATTTTGGCTTCAAATATATATAGTGATTCAAATAATTTTAAACATTAATATTTAGTTGAAACCAGATTTTTTTTTCATGGAACTAATGGACAAACAACTAGAAAAAGCTTATAATCATGTTTTTCTACATGATTACTCCTGCTAGATTATTATGAAAAGACTCTAAAATACCCATAATGGTACGATTGGTAAGTTGACAGAATTTATAGAGATAGCAAAATTGATTTGTCCAATTAGGGAAAAGATAATACTTATATTTGCTGATGACCTTACTGGGCTTCTTCGTGAAAATTGGAAAAAATGAACCTATGGTTTATGGATTTGATTATTAGAAAGGGTAGAATATGGAAAGACCAACAATGCAACCTTAGAGAAGAATGATAAAATATAAAATTCATTTATAACTGCTGTAAAGAAGATTGGAAGCTACTCCTTTATATCTATTTATCTTTTCTTTTTTGTTTTCTATCCCTTTTTTATTTCTTGTTTCCTTTCCTTTTCCTTTGTATTTGTATTGTTTTTATTCTGTAAAATTTTTTTCAATAAAAATTAATTTAAAAAGAAGAGATGGTTAACCGTTCAGTGTATTAACATATATCTTTAGCTGCATTGTCACTAAATTAAAGTTACAATGTACAAACTCCACTTTCCATCCATGAGAATTTTACTTAAATTATCTTCTCCTTTGGAAGGCATTTGGAGAAAAAATTCTCTTTATCACCTTGAATGAGAAATAATAGGAAAAAATACATGAGCACTAATTATAAGAAAAACAAACTTGACAGTAATCCTTTAAGATTTGACTGAAAGATTTGATTTATTTGATGTGGCAGAGGATGTTACAAACATACAGTGCTTCCATGCATTATGGATTTTTGCCTTGCTCCAAGGTATATTCCACCTATATATTATTTTAAGCTGTTTATAGCCCACTTGTTAATAAAATGGTCTGGGGTTTTGGATCACAACACCAGCAATGCTTAATTATTCATGAGGCTGGTCAAAATTCCCTGCACTGAAGAGGATGTTAATCACAGCTTTCCAATTCAATGTTTTTATAACTTATGGGAGTAACAGCAGACCATTGTGATAATCAGGTATTTTGTACTGTGTTCAATTCATTAAAAAAAACCTTAATCTATAAAAGAAATAGTCTCATCCATGCCAACAAATATTGAACAATGTATTTGTGTTTTTCCAGCATTTCCACCCTGTTTTCCTCAGAGATCTCTTGCAATTAGCAAAGTCTCCTTACAAAGAACAGATCATCTGGCTAGATGATTGATGTTTCTCAATTTGCAAGAACACTAAGAATGCTAAAACATCTCAGACTAATTAAAAGAGCCAGCCACTAAATTCATGAGCTCATTCAGTCTTCCATAAAGTAAACTTTATTGGTGACGTCACAGCAAAAACTTTAATTTGTCTGTTACATTGTTATAGCTGGAATTATAATTGTAATGGAAGGGTTAGACGGTACCTATGATGGACAAGTACATTTTTGACACAATTAAACAAGAAAAAAAAAACACAAAACAGGCATAACACTTTTTGCCAAGTCACAGCTAAATCCCACGCCACCTGGTGAAAAACAATGGAATTGACCACTGATACACTTTGATACAGAATAGTTTGATATTCCTTTTTTTTTGGGGGGGGGGATATTCCTAATGTTCCCTTTGATTGTATCCAATTCGTATGGTTATTTCATGCTTATACTTAGATATACTGTTGTGTTTGACAAATAAATAAAATAAATAAATAAATATTGTGTGTGTGTTCCTGGAGTAATGTGTGACCTGTGTGTAATTTTATTTCTATGACTTTCTATATAAAATACAGGAACTTGGTATTTTGCTTCAGAACTTATGTAATAAATTACATTGAAGAATGTTGTATATAAAGTCTAAGCACATGATTTCATAATATCTGCTTGTTTGAAGACTGATAAGGAACCTTTATAAGCTTAGACAAATATCAGAACATGCAGCTAATGTGAACTAAAATAAAATGGCTTTCTCAGCAACTGTATGCACCAAAAAATACAATGATGGGAATAATAATAGACATAATCATCGCTCTTTTTTCTGTTGGTTGGGAAGTAATAGAACAGTACTTCTCATTGCTTTCCCAGAAAAACTAGTAAATTAACAGTTATTTAGGAATATAGAACAAAAGAACTCAATTTCAACAAGAAGCTCATATAATAGAATCCAAATGAACAAGTATCATTTGCTTATCATCTGATACAGTGGTGAAATCCAATTTTTTTTACTACCAGTTCTGTGGGCGTGACTTGGTGGGTGTGGTTTGGCTTGGTGGACGTGGCTTGGTGGCCATGGCAGTGAAGGATACTGCAAAATCTCCATTCCCACCCCATTCCAAGGGGAGGACACTGCAAAATCCCCATTCCCACCCAACTCTGGGGCCAGCCAGAGGTGGTATTTGCCGGTTCTCCGGACTACTCAAAATTTCCACTGCTGGTTCTCCGAACTGCTCAAAATTTCCACTACTGATTCTCCAGAACCTGTCAAAAGCTATTGGATTTCACCCCTGATCTGAGACTAGTTAAATATTGCTGTTGGTAATGCAGGATGGTTTGGGTGGACACATAAACAATAAATGCAGAAAATTAATGCTTCAAGAAAAGCTAATTAAAATCCTTCAACCAGATATATTGATTTTCCATGCTCAGGATTGGCTACTTAAAATCACTTAAAATCTTAAAATCTCTTCAGTGCCTCTTTGCAGTGTAAGTCCAGACTCCATAGTGAGAATTAGGCCAGAAGGTGATCTAATTCTTCACAGAACATTTTGAGCTGCTAAAATGGCTGTATTGTGTTTCTGGGTCATCAACACTTTTCTCTTGGGACTATTCCTTTATTGCTTCTTGTATAAGTACATGGATTATTTATTTTTTTTGCTTAATGGTATCATCTTACTTCATGTGAGGCCTTGGATGGTATAGTAAGCAACTATTGTACATTTGGTTTTATATATGGTTTAGGGCAGGGGTCTGCAAACTTGGCTCTTTTAAGACTTGTGGACTTTGCTTTGCTGGCTGAGGAACTCTGTGAGTTGAAGTCCACAAGTCTCAAAAGAGCCAAGTTTGCAGACCCTGGTTTAGGGAACTACAGTTACAGAAGTCAGGCATATGTATTTTTCTCTTTACCAGTTAAATGGAAAATTGAGGAGTGATGGGCTGGGGACAATATACCAAGAGGATGATAGTATTATGACTAATGAACTTTTTTTTTTGAAAAAAAAATCCATCTTTCTCTCTCTATTTCCATTGTTGAGAATTTTAACATGGAAAAATCATCGGAGTCCTGATATATTAAATCTATTATAAAATTCATTCTTGCATCTGTTGCACACTGTACACTAGAAACAATTATTTCCTGAGATAGAACAACTATAAAAGTTCAATCTAAAATTAGTTCCTATGTCCATCTCTCCTCAAGATAAACCCGGCATTTATATTATATGTTAAAGGCATCGTAAGAAAACACATTTATAAGAATAATGGAATGTGCTGAAGGAAACCTGTATTTTAATCTGATTAAAAACCACCATCAAAATGGTTTAATTTAAACCCTAAATCTATGCAGATAGTGCCAAGGTAGGTAGGCAATATTGCAAGTGAACTAACTAATAATAAAATAAAATTATATGATATTCTTAATCAGTTATCTTCTTCATCTGTAAAGTTCTGACAAAAATGTGAAAAATAGACTTATATTTCCATGAGTTACTTAAGAGAAAAGAGTAAATTCTGGAGGGGAATGGCTACAAATCAGCATGTAATGCCACCAACATCTAACTATCTATCTATCAGTCTAAGTAAGATATATTTTTATTTCCCATAATATAACCTGCCAGAGGTAAGTCATCATAAATATGACATCCTTGTCTCTGTAATTGAATGGGGGATTTCCTCCCCTTAATATTACTTCAAATTCTGACTCATTCACAGGGTTGGAGATAATGTGACAACATATGAAAAGTCTATAATAAAAATAAGAGCTGCTGTCATCAGGAATATATATATATATATATATATATATATATATATATATATATATATATATATATATATATATATATATAGAGAGAGAGAGAGAGAGAGAGAGAGAGAGAGAGGAACGCGGTGGCTCAGGGGCTAGGACATTGAGCTTGTTGATCAAAAGGTCGGCAGCTCAGCGGTTCGAATCCCTAGTGCTGCCGTGTAACAGGGTGAGCTCCTGTTACTTGTCCCAGCTTCTGCCAACCCAGCAGTTTTGAAAGCACCTAAAACTGCAAGTAGAAAAAATAGGGACCACCTTTGGTGGGAAAGTAACAGCGTTCCGTGCGCCTTTGGTGTTGAGTCATGCCGGCCACATGACCATGGAGACGTCTTCGGACAGCGCTGGCTCTTCGGCTTTGAAAAGGAGATGAACACCACCCCCTAGAGTCGGCAACGACTAGCACTTATGTGCGAGGGGAACCTTTACCTTTTATATTTATTTATTTATTTATATATATGTAGGTCTTTGGTTATTCGGGTTTTCTCCCGTAAAATTGGAAGTGTCTTGGCGACGTTTCGACGAAGTCTCATTTGTCATCTTCAGGCTTCAGCTTCGTGCTTCTGGGAGCAATGTGTGATTGCAGCTGTTTCTTCCTTTTTAACTGCTAGTGGGGGTTTGAACTGATTGGGTGGGAGCTTGGCTGTGCTCTGATTGGATGGGGTTTTTTGTGCTCTGATTGGATGGGGGTGTGTCCTGTTTGGGTGGGGGCTTGGTTGTGCTCAGTTTAGTCTGAGTTGCAGGGGGATTTGAGCTGGTGAGCTGCATTGCTGTTGTTTGGCTTCGTGTTCATGGTGGTGCTACATCTTCATAGTGGGTGTCAGTCTGCTGCATGTATGGATTGGAGGGGTTTGAAATGGCTAATGTTGCAGCTGCGGTTTGGCTTCTGGTCCTTGGCCGTGCTTCATGATCAGTGTGGGTTTGGGTCTGCTTTCTGAGTGGATGTGTGGTGGTGACATCCTGTGTGGACCTCGTGAGTGTCCACACAGGATGACACCAGACCCACACTCTGCATATATGGATTGGAGGGGTTTGAAATGGCCAGAAGCCAGACTGCAGCTGCAACATTAGCCATTTCAAACCCCTCCAATCCATACATGCAGCAGACAGATGCCCACTATGAAGATGTAGCATGACCACAAACACGAAGCCAAACAACAGCAATGCAGCTCAATAGCTCAAATCCCCCTGCAACTCAGACTAATCTAAGCACAACCAAGCCCCCACCCAAACAGGACACACCCCCAGCCAATCAGAGCACAGCCAAGCTCCACCCAATCAGTTCAAACCCCCACTAGCAGTTAAAAAGGAAGAAACAGCTGCAATCACACATTGCTCCCAGAAGCACGAAGCTGAAGCCTGAAGATGACGAATGAGACTTCGTCAAAACGTCGCCAAGACACTTCCAATTTTACGCGGGAGATAACCCGAATAACCAAAGACCTACATATATACATATATGTATGTATGTATGTATGTATGTATGTATGTATGTATGTCTTGGCATATCCGGGTCTTTTCCCTTTGAGAGTATCTTGATGACGTTTTGATGAGGTCTCACTCATTATCTTCAGGCTGGTGCTTTCGGTTTCGTGCTTGTGTGAGCAAAGCGTGGTCGGAGCTGCCGTCTCTCTATAAATACTGGTGGGGAGGTGGGGACTGTTGCTATGAGTGGGTTGGTTGGCTGTGTGGTTGCATCTTGATTGGTAGAGTGGGTGCTTGCAGATTGGTCGGCTGTTTCATAGCATCCTGTGTGGGTCTGGTCCTAGTCTTTTGTTCTTGAGTTTTGGTGCTGTGGCCTCTGAAGTTCTGTGATGTGATGTGATGTGATGTGATGTGATGTGATGTGATGTGATGTGATGTGATGTGATGTGATGTGATGTGATGTGATGTCTTGAGCAGATGGCTGTGATGCAGCATCCCAAGTTTTAGTCTGGCTCCGAGTCCGAGGTCTTGTCATGTGTTCCTGGCATGTGTTAGCTTGCTTTGTCTGGGGATTGGAGGGGGGCGCAGCAGCCAGTGATGCCAGTAAGGTCTGGCTTCTGGATGGTGGTTGTGTTTCATCTGTGGGATGGGTTTGGGTTTGAATCTGGTGAGGATGATTGGTGTTGGTGTTTGTGTGTTATCCTGGGTCCGGTAGATCCCTTTTATTTCCTTGTGAGGTATGTATATATACCTCACAAGGAAATAAAAGGGATCTACTTTTGCTTCTTTTGCTGCCTTTTCTAGACAACCATCAAAAATGTGTAGGCAGGTAAAATTTGGTCCAAAGGAGCAAAATCATAGCAACATCACATGCATATGTTCATTCAGGAAAGGATATATAAACCTTGATCTTGAGCACCAAACTCTGAACTGTGCGATTTCTGCTGAGATTTCTTTCCTGTATTTCCACCGTCACTTTGTCTATACAGTAGAGCTTTTTCCTAGTCACGAAGACTCCCCCAAGTGGCTATTTCAAAATTCGGTGATGCTTTAAATTAACCTGAGAGAGGAGAAATCCAGATAGGGGTTTTAAAATAATTCTTTTACTTACATTTCTCTTCTTTGATTAAAAAATAATAATTGAAGATGACTTATTAACACAGAATAAAATAATTTTAAGCAGTCTTAGTATTTGGATTAAAATATTTCCAAAAGAAAAATGGCTGATTTGTTTTTGCTCCTATAATAGCTCTTCAATCATCTGTATCAGGGGTCTTCAACCTTGGTCCCTTTAAGACTTGTGGACTTCAACTCCCAGAGTTCCTCAGCCAGCTTTGCTGGCTGAGGGACTCTGGGAGTTGAAGTCCACAAGTCTTAAAGGGTCCAAGGTTGGAGACCCCTGATCCGTATGGTAATAATTTTGGTTTATTAGCTATTAGGTTATCTGAAAAGCCATCTTTTTCCATTTGGCTGTACCGGGTCTTAATGTCCCATGGAGAATATTTTGCAGAGTCCATTAAAGCTTTCCAGCGTAATAAAGTGATGAGATGTTATAGCTACTTCACAGGATTTTATAGCTATTCTTTTATAATGAAGATGATCACTTTCCTCAATCTATTTATCGTGATTAGGAAAGATATCATTCTTCTTCCTCCATTTTATATTCTATAGTAGACAAATGTTCCTATCACTATTATGTTTTGCTTTTCAGAGTTACCAGATGTTATGATAATTATTGGAACATCCAAGAAGGAGCAAGAGATAAATTCTTTAAAGTAAGTTTGATATTAAAATACTAAAATATACAGTATTGTAACAATAGAAATACGAATTACTCTTCACAAGCATCATCCCAAAAGGAGGCAGACAGTTATCAAATATATTGTTGTTTCTTCTTCTTCTTCTTCTTCTTCTTCTTCTTCTTCTTCTTCTTCTTCTTCTTCTTCTTCTTCTTCTTCTTCTTCTTCTTCTCCTCCTCCTCCTCCTCCTCCTCCTCCTCCTCCTCCTCCTCCTCCTCCTCCTCCTCCTCCTCCTCCTCCTTCTCCTCCTCCTCTTCCTCTTTTCTTCCAAATGTTTCCAAATCCAAAGATCTCTTGGTATATCCAACCTCTTATTGAAAACACACCATCTGTGCTTTGGTGCAAATTTGATTCTTTCATGAAACTGGCAGCTATGTTTGAATTCCCAATTTTCATAATAACCAACACCTTATTCTTTAGAGTGCTTTTTAAACTGGACAACTCCTCCAGTATATAGGCCATCTAGATGTTTTCATTCCCATGGAGAAAAATAGGATTTCTATTACATTATAACTTAGGGTTGAGCTCTATCCTTCTGTCTGTAATGATTCCTTCCAGAATTACCTTCAAACATAAGTGCCTCTACTTCAAATTCTCTGTGGAACTGGACTCCTCATGACCCTGTGTTTGTAATCAAAAGGAGAAAGCCAAGTGACTAGATGAATGTTCTTAGAATGACTCCACTGGGCCTTCCCACTGAATGCCAAAAGGGCAAGGAAAGGTATCCTGGGGAAAAAGCATTGATGTTCTTGTCATAAATTTCTAGAATGTGATAAAAATAGAGCTAATGCGTCAGATTAAGATGTTGCAAACTAAAGTAACTGTCTCAAGAGTACTATATACTTTGAACTATAACACCTTACTTTATAGTTGAAATTTATGGATGAATAATAGCAGTTCAGAGTTGGACTGTGATGGACAGCAAATAAATTTGTATCAGAAGAGGAATAACTAGTGAAGATAAGAAAATACAGATGTGTAAATAGTAATAGAACAATTGCAGCAAAAGCAAGCAAAGGTAGTACCAGTAGCAGTAGGCTCCTTGGCTGCAATCCCAAAACAATTGGGGCACCACTTGAATACCATCAGCATTGACAAAATCACACTTGGTCAATAGCAATAGACAGGTTTACTCAGAGCAGCTTACATCATGTGACAATACCTTTAACATCAACAAACAGCATCTGCCTAACCCACATCCTTGGGAAGGAGGTGGATAAAAATTGAATTGAATTAAATTGAACTGAATATGTTATTTGGCCAAGTATGGTAGACATACAAGGAATAGGTCTTTGGTGCAGAAGTCTCAGTGTACCTGCAATCCAGCCTAAACAACTTGTGGCTGTATGAACACACACACACACACACACACACATACACATGCACAATAATAATAATAATAATAATAATAATAATAATAATATTATTATTATTATTATTATTATTATTATTATTATTATTATTATTATTATTATTATTATTATTATTATTATTATTATTATTATTATGACAGTATACACAGCAAACGAGATAACTATGCTGGATTTCGTATCACAGATCATTAAACACTTCCCAAGCATTTAGGACTGCATGATATATCAGCAAATTATGCGAGCAGATCCCAGTAAGGTAGCCTTCTGCACCTGACTAATGGTGATCTTGTCAGCACCAATTGCTTTTAAGTGCTTGCTTAGGTCTTTAGGCACAGCTCCCAGTGTGCCGAGTACCACTGGAACCACCTGCACTGGTTTATGCCAGAGTCTCTGCAATTCGATTCTCAAATCTTGATATCTGGTGACTTTTTCAAGTTGTTTCTCATCAATTCTGCTGTCACCAGGTATAGCAATGTCGATTATCCACACTTTTTTCTTTTCCACAATCGTGATATCCGGGGTATTGTGTTCTAAAACTTTATCAGTCTGTATTCGGAAATCCCACAGTAGTTTTGCATGCTCATTTTCAATCACTTTTTCAGGCTTATGATCCTACCAGTTCTTTGCTATAGGCAGATGGTAGTTGTGACACAAGTTCCAGTGGACCATCTGAGCGACTGTGTTGTGACGTTGTTTGTAGTCGGTCTGAGCTATTGTCTTACAACAGCTCAGTATGTGATCAATGGTTTCATCTGCTTCTTTGCAGAGTCTGCATTTGGGATCATCATCAGATTTTTCTATTCTGGCTTTGATTACATTTGTTCTAATGGCTTGTTCTTGGGCCGCAAGAATTAGGCCTTCTGTTTCTTTCTTCAATGTTCCATTGGTCAGCCATAACCAGGTCTTTTCCTTATCTGCTTTTCCTTGGATCTTTTCAAGGAACTGTCCATGCAATGCTTTGTTATTAACATTAACATTATTATTAACGTTATACCAGTGTTAATAATACCATTATTATATAATGTAATAAGATTATTATAATGTTATTAATAACATCATCATCACCATTATTATTATTATTATTATTATTATTATTATTATTATTATTATTATTATTATTATTATTATTATTATTATTATTATTATTTTGGAATAGAGGACTTCCGGTACCTTGAGTATATGTAAAATAAGAACCATATTTTCTCTCTTACACACAACAATTTGTTCTACCCCTACCTCCATTAAGAAAAGCCAATTCTCGTATTGCTGCTGATATTGGATTTATGCAGGTCTTTAGGTGACTCTGTGCTAGACATTCCACATGTACACATAGCAAGGCTGACTGAATAAACTGCTCTACTGGATTAACGGGTTCACCACAAATACTAACTGCTGGTGGCATTTTCTTTTCTTTTTTTGGAATAATTTAGCATTTAATCATGATCAAGCTTAAATAGTTAGCTGTTCCAAACACATGCAAGATACATGCGGGTAACAACTAGAAAAAGAGAGGGAATCCGAATCCCTTTTATATTCTTTAGGACCGTCATAAACCTCCAATTCTAAGAGTTCTCAATCACTGAGCCTAGGGTCCTGAGAGGCTGTCCTGTTTTTCCTCCATCTCCCCTAACTGGAAAAAAAAGGATTGGGTTTATACACAGTAATCCTCTCATTTATTTATTTATTTATTTATTTATTTAATCAAATTTTTATACCGCCCTTCTCCCGAAGGACTCAGGGCAGTTTACAGCCAAATAAAAACAGAACAAACATAATAAATACAGAATAAAATACTATTTAAAAAACTTATTCAATTTGGCCCAAGTTAAAATATCTTTAAAAGAATAAAACCCACTAAAATTAAAACCAGATAAAATCTAAAATCCTATGCCAGTCCTGCGCGGATGAATAAATATGTCTTCAGCTCGCGGCGAAAGGTTCGAAGGTCCGGAAGTTGGCAAAGTCCTGGGGGAAGTTCATTCCAGAGGGTGGGAGCCCCCACAGAGAAGGCCCTACTCCTGGGGGCCGCCAGCCGGCATTGTTTGGCGGACGGCACCCTGAGGAGTCCCTCTCTGTGAGAGCGCACGGGTCGGTGAGAGGCAATCAGTAGCAGTAGGCCGTCCAACCTGTTCGGGCAATGTGATTGAATCAAGGGAATTATAATTTAATCCCAGACAAATTAAGAATATTTTAGGCTAAAACAAACTACTCTGGTTGTTGACTGGTGTTTGCCTCCATGATCTAATTAAATTTACCACATATTCTTGGTCAGTGCCAGCCAACATTGGAAAAAAGAATCTGAACACTAAATACAAGCTTGATGGACATTAACTTGTAGATGACCCCCACCCCGTTAAAGACCTTGGAGTTTTTATATCAAATGATCTAAGTGCCAAAGCTCACTGCAACTACATCGCAAAAAAGGCTTTAAGAGTTGTAAACCTAATCTTGCGTAGCTTCTTCTTCAGAAACACTACACTACTAACCAGAGCATATAAAACATTTGCTAGACCAATTCTTGAATACAGCTTGCCTGTCTGGAACCCATACCCCATTTCGGACATTGATACAATTGAGCGTGTCCAGAAATATTTTACAAGAAGAGTTTTCCACTTCTCTGATTACTACAAAATACCTTATGCCACCAGACGTGAAATCCTGGGTTTAGAAAATTTAGAACTCTGCCGCCTTCGACATGATCTGAGTTCAACTCATAGAATCATCTGTTACAACATCCTTCCTACTCCTCCTTCCTTCCTACTTCAGCTTCAATCACAACAATACATGAGCACACAATAGATTTAAGCTTAATGTTAACCGCTCCAATCTTGATTGCAGAAAATATGACTTCAGTAACAGAGTTGTTAATGCCTGGAATGCACTACCAGACTCTGTGGTCTCTTCCCAAAATCCCCAAAGCTTCAACCAAAAACTGTCTACAATTGACCTCACCCCTGTCCTAATGTTCCCATTGATTGTATACAATTTCATACAGTTATTACATACTTATGATTATATTTATGCTTATATATCGTATAGTTATTTCATGCTTATGCTTATATATACTGTTGTGACAAATAAATAAATAAATAATGAATAAATAAATAAAAATAAAATAAACGTATGTAAGAGACAATAATTCCTCAGTAATTCTTGGTCAGGCTCACACCGGCTTAGATTCAATTCTTGAGAAAGTCCTGGTCATTAACCAGGCCCGATTTTACAAGATAAATTCTAAGTCTGAAGGCAAACTTTGGTGTATTCCCAGTAAGCTTTCTTTTTTCTTTTTCTTGCTCAATAGCATCTCAGGAATCCATTAAATTCCTCGGAGGAGGGGGAAATAGGATTTTATGGAACACAATTTGAAAATCCTGGTCTAGACAAAAAGGTTGGACACTTTCTGGTAATGAGCTATTCCCTGCTCCCCATCCCCATTCAATCATATCTGATTCTCAAAAACTGTCTGAAAACTCCTTGCAGTTTTCTTGGCAAGGTTTTTCAGAAGTGGTTTGCCATTGCCTCTTCTTTGGGGCTGACAGAAAGTGATTAGCACAAGATCACCCAGCTGGCTTTGTATCTAAGGTGACGATTGATTGATTCTGGGTTGTTTTCAATACAGTCTCCCAGTTTCTTTATATTAGTTCATTTTTCAGTTGTCATGTGCATGTTGTATATATATACAGGTTCACTTCATTAAGTGACAACAATTGGGAATGGTAACTCAGTCACTAAGTGATGCAAATACTAGGGGGGAAATCACATGACTGGGACTGTGCTTATCATTTTACTTCAGCGTTCCTTTTTTCCCCATTCTCCTGTCCTTTAGGATATTTTTGCGTGATTCTTGGCTTATTAGCAGGAAGGGAATTAATATGCATATTTACATTCATTGGAGAGGAAGGGATTACAAGAGAGTAAGCGGGCACACAGTAGGAAATATATAGCCAAAGGAATGTGCTAGCACTGGCTATTTCAATGATTAGAATAGTTTTTATTGTTGTTTTTTGACATGGAACACAGAAGACACGAGAAATATAGTAAACATTTTAGTTGTTCTGTTTATACATAATTGTGAAAGATTTCTCCCCTTTTAAGCTTTCTTTTCATTTAAAAAAATTACATTATGGTTCTTAAATTTGAGGTTAGATATCATTACTGCAATTAATGTTCAAAAGGGCTATTAAAGTGTTACTCTCATGTAGAGACTTCAAGAATGTGTTAATGTTACATCTGAGTTCTAGGTGTATTGACCAGGATTTGTGTTGATATATTGATAACTGATCTGCTGGTTCTCTCGGTATTGGCTATTACCTGCATGTGATTGTTTTATTGTACTAGTTACTGAATCCATGACTGAGGAGGCATACAAATTTTTACATCAATCAATCAATCAATCAATCAATCAATCAATCAATAATGCGTTCTGTGGATTTCTATTAGACTCTAATCTGGAATCAGTTTAATTGCTTGTAATTTTGTCACTGGTGTTATTTTAATTTCCTAGTACATCATTGGGCCATTAGGAGCTAATATACCTTTACAGCACAGCTCTGACAATATAAAATAAATAAAAGAAAGAAAGGAATCTGGCATTAGTCCCAGTCAGATCCTCAATAAGCGAAGGAGAATTTCTTGGCATTTATCTGCCTATATCAAATCCTGTATTTGGGCAAAGCAAAGAAGTGGAAAGAGTAGTGAGGAAGACTCTGCTGGTTGGAGGATCTATTGTATCAGCAGCTTGTAGCCCAGAGGAAAACATTCATCTCCCTTCTAAAGGATGAATAAATACAGTTAAATGCAATTTGGATCTGGCTGGAAACACACTGGCCTCCTACCGATTTCCATTGTTTGCATAATAACAATTTCATTTAAACCCCATGTTGCTCCTACATGACATGAAAAGTTTTTAGTCCAGTTTTAGTTTATGCTAAATATGTATATTGATCCTAACCTGCGGGTGTTTTCTTCTTTTTTAGAGCCCAGTTTCAAAAGAGCTTATATTTCTAGAAAAGACTGGTTCTAAACAATACTATTAAAATCCAGAGTTTGAGTCTTTAAACAGAAATTTAGTATAATTACTTTATAATTTAATACAGTGGCGGTAGTAGTGGACTCTGAATGTATATTAACTAGAAGGCCTTAGTAACGTTACTGCCAGTATGTGGGATAAGAAGCTGCAATCTATATTATACCTGAAGCATGAAATTGCTTCTCTACTTTTCCTAAATTATCACTGTCTAAAACAAATAGAAAAGAAATTATCATCTAGAAAGTTAATGTTGCAGTTGGAAAAATCACTCTCAACAGGCTGTTTGACATCCATGGCTTCAGCAATTTAATAGATCACGAGGCTTCCTTGAATGAATAGGAACTTCCATGAGATTAGTAGTAGCACCTAAAATGCCTCGAGTTACTTTTTTTAAAAAAACCAGCAGAATATCTAATTTAAAGAAACACTTGTACTGATAGAGCCGTAATGGCGAACCTATGGAACGCATGCCAGAGGTGGCACACAGCGCCCTCTCTGAGGCACGTGAGCCGTCACCCCAGTTCAACTCCGCTGCGCATCTGTGTGCACCTCCTGCCAGCCAGCTGGTCTTTGGGTCTCTGCCATGCATGCATGGGGGTTGGGGAGTGCAGTGGGCTGCACGTGCATGGGGGAGGGGCACTTGCAGGGGGTGCGCATTCATGCACAGGGAGCAGGGCAGGTGTGGGATGTGTGCATATGCATGGGTGGGAGGCATGGGGGCAAACGTGCATGTGCAGGGGAGCAGAATGTATGTTCAGGGGTGTGCATGCATTGCATTTTGGGGGTTCGAGTACACATGCGCATATTTGTTCATACACACACATGCTTTGGGCACTTGGTCCGGAAAAGGTTAGCCATCACTGTGATAGAGTGCCTTGTAATTCAGGTAACTCTCAATTTCTGAACATTCATTTAGCAACCCTGTGAAGTTAAAAAGCGATGTATACACTTAGAACTGTCACCACATCCCCATGGTCACATGATCAAAACACTTGGCAATCATCATGTATTTACCATGTTTAAAAATTCCCTGACCTGAATTTCCCTCCCCTCACTTGTGACTGGATCAAAGACTTCCTGACGGATCATCCACAAACAATAAGGGTTGGTTCCTTTACATTTTCCACCTTGAACTCAGCACAGGCTACCCTCAGGGCTGTGTGCTCAACCTCTACCTGTACTCTCTGTATACACATGACTGCATATCCTGTGATCCAGCCAACCTCATAATAAAGTTTGCAGATGACACAACGGTGATGGGTCTCATAACTGGAGGGGATGAATCAGCATACAGGGAAGAAGTCCAGAAGGTATCCGCATGGTGCTCAAAAAACAGCTTACATCTAAATACTAGTAAGACAAAGGAGATCTTGCTAGATTTCTGAAAGCAGAGAGGAAGCTGCCCCATTGGCAGCACAGAGTGGGACTGTGTGGAGTGGGTTTCCTCTTTTAAATTCTTGGGAGTGCTCATTAGTCAAGATCTCACCTAGAAAAATAACACATCCCTGATGATTGGCAAGGCCCAACAGAGACTTAATTTCCTTAAAGTCCTGCGAAAAAATCAGATGGAACAACAGCTAATGACCTCTTTCTGTCGGTCCACGATAGAAAGTGTCCTCACATACTGCATTACAGTATGGTACTCTGGTTTAACTGCTGCGGACAGGAAAGCACTACAGAGAGTCATCAATTCGGCACAAGAAACCATTGGTTGCCCTCTAACACCACAGGTCTCGCTGCTTTAGCAGATGAAGGAAGATACTCAGAGATGATTCACACCCTGGTCAGTGTGTCTTCACACTTCTACCATCAGGCAGAAGACATCGAAGCATAGCCAGCCAAACAAATAGATTTAAAAATAGTTTCTATCCTTGGGCTATAATAGAAACTGGATTTAAATTTGGCAATAAAGTTCAGATTCAAAAACCAATTGGAGATTCCCTGGCAAAGTCTGAACTTCAGTGGTAAACAGATTTTTCAGCAGTTTTTCAGACTGGAAATAGAATGGATGAGATTCAGTTGGGTTCCTTGAAGTAGTTTATGAAGAGTCATTTTGATAACACCTTCATTCACCCTAATTGACTATAAATTATAAAAATCAATGGCAGTTTTTGTCTCTTCCATGTTTGGTATATTCCTTATATATCTCCCAGTTACGCTGCAATTTAATATTTTGGGAAGCATTAAACCTTTGATCATTTCCAGTACATTTTAAAAATTAAAGCTTTTCCTTCAGTTCATATATTCATCTAAGCTCAGTGTGGAATGACAAATTCTGTGATCAAAATCTTCACATAGAAAGACAAATAACCTGGATTTTAAGACACCATTTTTTCACAAAGCAAACAACTTAATAATACATTTGAGGTATTTTCATTGATTCATTGGACAGAGTTTTCAAAGGCAAAGCTTAGTAATGAATAATGAAGCAAAACAAATTAAAGTTGATTTGGAGAGCTGTGTTGGTGTTTAACATTTTCTTATTGTGAAGCCAACTTTTCTTTTCTTTTATGTACACTGAGAGCATATGCACCAAGACAAAATCCTTGTGTGTCCAACCACACTTGGCCAATAAAAAATTCTATTCTATTCTATTCTAGCTTATCGCTGGAGCGACTTCTCTATATTCTCTGTACACTCCAACCAATTTAAACGCAGCTTCATTCCACACAACATTTTGGCAGCTCTTGGAAAGCAAGCCTTATGAAGTTTCTTTCAAGAGTGAAAGGTTTTCTTTACTTTGCAATTATAAGGGCTGTTTCATACAAAGCTTCCAAAGGTTTCATGGATTCTTGACAAAACGTTGCAATATTTCCATGCCGCAACAAAACCACCTTTTACTAAAGTTGCTCTTTTTAACTAAAGAAGGATGCATGATTTCAGCTCTTACTTCATTCAACAAATCAGCAGGATTGTCCAATGTTGCTGCTCAGGATTTTTTAGTTATACATAAAATGGTGAGGAGGTTGGATTCCAACTTCTGAAATATAAAATACAACTTCAGCACAGAGTGGTCAACACCTGGAATGCATTACCTGATTGTGGTTTCTTCCCCAACCCCCCAAAACTTTAACTTTAGACTGTCTACTGTCGACTTCACCCCATTCCTAAGAAGTCTTTAATAGAATAGAATAGAATAGAATAGAATAGAATAGAATAGAATAGAATAGAATAGAATTTTATTGGCCAAGTGTGATTGAACACACAAGGAATTTGTCTTGGTGCATGTGCTCTCAGTGTACATAAAAGAAAAGATACGTTCATCAAGGTACAACATTTACAACACAATTGATGGTCAATATATCAATATAAATCATAAGGATTGCCAGCAACAAGTTATAGTCATACAGTCATAAGTGGAAAGAGATTGGTGATGGGAACTATGAAACGATTAATAGTAGTGCAGATTCAGTAAATAGTCTGACAGTGTTGAGGGAATTATTTGTTTAGCAGAGTGATGGCCTTTGGGGAAAAACTGTTCTTGTGTCTAGTTGTTCTGGTGTGCAGTGCTCTATAGCGTCGTTTTGAGGGTAGGAGTTGAAACAGTTTATGTCCAGGATGCGAGGGATCTGCAAATATTTTCAGGGGTGTTTAAATATTTAATATTTAAATATTTTCAGGGGTATTTAAGGGGTGTGCTTAAGAGCACCAGCATGCCTACCGTCCCTGTCCTAATGTTTTCTTTTATTTGTATCCTTTACATGTATTTATAATTATGTTTACACTTGTATCTGTTATCAAATACATGCTTGACGAAAAATAAATAAATAAAATAAATAAATATGTGTGACTCCAAGTAAAGCACATGGTAAAATTCCCTTCAAACCCTTGATTGTTTTCATAGGCTTCTTGACAACAATTCACAGAATCATAGGCTTTGGAAGGGACCATGGAGATCTTCTAATGTCCTATCTCCTCCCTAGAGCAGGAATCAGATCACCCTAATCAAATGGCTGTCTAACATCTTTTTGAAAATCTCCAGTGATAGAACAACTCCAGGAGGCATACTGTTCCATTTACTAGTAGCTCTCATGATCAGGATATTGTTCTCTATTTTGAGTTTGGGTCTTTCTCTGTAGAGCTTCCACCCATTGGTGTTGTGGTTCGCCAGCAGCCTGCAGAGCTGGCAATGGAGTCGGACAGTGATGAGGCTGAGGAAGAGCATGGGCCAGTCCTGGAAACTGGGGAAGGCCTGGATGAGGGCTCTGCGTCGGAGGCAGAGGTGGGGTCAGGGCCATCAGGGAGTGATGTGTGGACTCCAGAGCCTCCAGAGGCTGACAGTAGTAAGGCAGAGGAACAGGAGGAGCCTGTTCCTAGTGCACGCATGAGAAGAGCTGCCAAAAGGCAAGAGCAGCTAAAGCAAAGAGGATGACTCAGGAGTAGGGACAAGAGATAATTGGCCCCTCCCATAAGGTTTAAAAGACCACAACGGTGTTTGGATTCTTTGCTGGAAAACAACGTAGATAACTTTGTCTTGTTGCATTTTTCTCATATTGGTGTCTTCTGAACTTTTGCCAATAAAGGCTTTTGGCAGTTTGCCTAATTGGACCAAGGTTGGTGATAGGACTGAGGGATTGTGTTGGGAGGAATTTGCTTTAATTTAGTTGGACTATGCTGAAAATGAAGTAATTCTCAGCTGTTCTAATAAAGTTTGTTTGTTTTTACACTGACTGAGTTTCCCACTACCTACTTGGGCCTGGGTCGCAACAGTTGGTTATTATCTTGTCTTGGGCATCATAGAGAACAAATCCCACCCTTATCCTTGCAGTAGAAGAAGACTATACTACCATGTCTTCCCTTTGCCTTCTCTTCTTTTAGTTATACATATCCTATTTTATTTAAAAACTATTGCATTTAGCCTTCAAACCCCATCTTTGTCTTTGTCTATCTTGTATCTCTACATGTAATTTTTCCCACTTAAGAACAGAACATTACATTTCTTGCCACTGATCAATATTTTGTTGCATAATGTCCAAGGTTTAAGGCTGTTAAGATCCTTTTGATCCTCGAGCTTGTCTTCTGAGGTTTTAACAACATCCACCCACCCTTGCCTTGTTTCATCTGCCAATTGATGACCATCTCTTCTAGCCTTTTGACTAAGTTCTTTATAAAAATGTTAAAGAGCACTGGGCCCAGGGAGCCTCTGCTGTCTAGCGAAGCCCAAGCTTAATATAAGCCTTGTCAAAGGTTGATGGTGTTGGTTACCATATTAAGGTAATCTTGAAAACAGACATAGTATAGTACATTTTCAATCTTTGGGGGGGGGAAATGTTTCCCTGTCCATTTTTAATCCCAAAATGCCTACAATATATTTTTATTACGAAGGGGGAGAGAGATTGACCAAAAACACTTATTGAAATATTAGACTGTTTTTTGCTCAACCTTAGGAAAAGCTGTTGATAAATTCAGTCGGGATTTATTCAAAAAGGATAGAACAAGTTGATGGAATGAAATAAAAGCTACTTTTTTTCTGTTTGTAAATAGTTTCCTTTTTCCATGCTCATTCCCTCCTTTGTTCAGCCATTATGCTTGCTGGCAGTTGTCTTATCCAGATTTGAACAAGGCCAGGAGAAGGGGTCCCAGGTGCTTTTGACTGGTTCCTTCAGATTGTCCCTGTTGCACCTAATTGGAAGAAGCAGCTGCTTTTCAAAAGTATTTTTTGTAAGGCTGCAAGATTAAGGATCCTACCGATACCAGCTTTCACCCATCTTTTCCTATCCTTTTGCATGGAATAAAAGTTTTTTACTTTCAAAGTGAAACCCCATCAACATCCCTTAGGGAAGTGTTGGTGAACATTTTTGGCACCAGGTGTTAAAACGGGAGCATGCGCATGCCGGGAAACTTGAAGAGCAGCTTCCCAGCGTGACCATCTCTTCCCAGCGTGCACATGCGGGAGCGCTGGAAACAAGAAGAGCGGTTTCCCAGCTTGCATGCACATGCCAGGAAACTGAGCTTCTGGTTTCCGGTGTGCACTGCGGAGCTGCTCTTCTGGTTTCCGGCGTCCATCCACACATGAAGACCAGCTGGTAGGCACACATATGTGAGCCAGAACCCAAAAGAGCAACAGGTGACAACTGGCCTGCCCCAGAGAGATGGCTCTGTGCGCCACTTCTGACACTCGTACCTGTTGTGATCCATCAGCTGCCTGTGGAACTGGCAATGGAGACAGTCAGCGATGAGGCTGAGGTGGGGCCAGGGTCATTGGGAAGTGAGGTGTGGACTCCAGAGCCTCCAGAAACTGATAGTAGTGAGGCAAAGCAACAGGATGACCCTGTTCCTAATGCACGCATGAGAAGAGCTGCCAGAAGGCAAGAGCAGCTCAAGCAAAGAGGATAATTCGGGAATAGGGCCAAGAGATGACCGGCCCTTCCCATAATGCTTAAAACAGAGCAGCAATGGCGTTTGGGCTTTGCCGGAAAACAACGTTGGTAGCTTTGTCTTCTTTTTTGTATCTTTATTTTTGTATCTGTGACTTCTGAACATTTGTCAAGAAACGCCTTTGGCAGTTTGCCTAATTGGACCAAGGTTTGTGATAGGACTGAGGAATTTGTGTTGGGAGGAATTTGCTTTAATTTGGTTGAACTACACTTGGAATGAAGTAATTTTCAGCTGTTTGAATAAAGTTTGTTTGTTTTTTCACTGACTGAGTTTCCTACTACCTACTTGGGCCTTGGTCACAACAGTACCATAGGTTCACCATCATGGTCTTAGGGAATGGATGCCATATTTATGGAGAATAATCACCTTAAACAGTTGTGTATGAAACATTGCAATTTCTTCTCCTTTGAGGGAAAGTTTGGCATTACTGTTCTAAAGTCTGATCCCATGTGTGCTAAGGACTATCACAAGAGTTTTTTTCTCTCCCATAGTTGGAAAAATAAACTCTGCTTAAAATGAATATAGGCAAAAAATACTTACTATATATTGTAACTGGTTAAAGAGTATTATTCTATTCCTCCAGATTATTCTATTCTATTCCTCTATTTCCTATTACAATCAGATAATTGTGTTTTTGAGTCAGCCTTGGCTCCTGGCAACTGACTGGACAAATCCATAAAACTGTCTCGGCAACCTTTTCAGAAGTGGTTGGACCATGCCTGGTAAGAGTTATAGGTGGTGCATCCCATAGTCATTCATTAGCGGATATTTGCATTATAACATGAATTATAAATATATTGAATTCTGTTTTTTCAACCACTCTTTTTAGATCTTCTTGGAGGACCAAATATGCAAAAGGAAAAAAAAAGTCATTTGCAAAAATTAAGGTGTTCCCAAATCTTGATGTATGAGGGGTGAGTTTAACCCTCTACAAGACTGGGATTGTTTGGGATTAACTTTAAAGATCTGAGAATTAACTGAGTGTTTGACCTCGGGGGGCAGGAATGGGTTTGGCCAGGGTGGGCATGGCCAGCTCAACGTCACACATGTCAGGGGCACCTGTGGTGGCCCAAGCGCTCTGCCAGCGAAAACAGGCTCCTGACCTCGTGAGCTGTTTTTGCTGGCAGGGGTACCATGGGCCAGTCTTTTGCTGTTTCCAGGGCAGCCTCCCAGGCCAGATCTAAGCCAGATCCAGCCTCCCGGGCCTTGAGTTTGACACCCCCTGCCATTATCCAATCTTCCTAAAATGTCATCTATTAAAGTAGCTCTAGGTTTCCAATGCTGAGAAATTAGATATTACTTCAGATTTAAAAATATGCTTTAGTTAAGAACAAAAGTCACCATATGATCCTGATGATGTGTCTGATGTTTCCTATCTTCCCCTAAAAAAAAACCTTTTATGTTAACAGCCTTGATACACTCTCTCTGTCTTACATATTTGCACACATTTGTCAGCTCTGCTATTCACTACAGCAGCAACAGACAGGTTAATTGGAATATTTATGGTCCATAATAGTTGCTGCATGTTATAGCATCTTCCTAACTTTTGAAAAAGATAGGGCAATGCTTCCTTTACCGAAGACAAGGATTATTGCTTGTCCTTTTTTTTAATTGTGGAGTAATCAGAATTTTATATCCTATTTGCACTTCAAAGCAACAAGGATCTCTATTCAGCTGCTGTGTAATTATATCTCATTTCCAGATTGTATTCACTTATAAGTGCGATCTTCCGGATGGTCCATAGTGCTAGTGTGTCACTTTTGTGCTAGTGTATGATTATTGCTTTTATTGATCCCATAAATTATACAAGAGGGTGATATTTAATACCAGCAACAAATCTTTTCTTTCCCCAAGTAGGGTAAAACTTATAACCGTTTTCACTTGTGTTGATGAAGGCAAAACAAGGCATTTTGCTAAAAAAACCCTCAGCTAGCTCTGCTTGGATGCCTTTGGGAGAAACGATGGCAATAAATTTAGGGCTGAAGGGGGGGGGCGAAATGGGTAATAAAACCTGTCTTCCATTCTCTGCATTTTTCAGACACTTAATTTTTCAATTGCAGACATGGCGGCAGTCTAGCATTGTGTTGATTTGAAAGGATGTAACTGAGTGAGTAACTGTGAAGATTAGGCTTGGGTTTGTTCATTAAACCAGGAGTCTCTAACCTTGACAACCATTAAGACTTGTGGACTTCAACTCCCAGAATTCCTCAGCCAGCAAAGCTACCAAGGTTGCTACCAAGGTTGGAGACCCCTGCATTAAACAACATGAAGTTCCAGCAAAAAAAAATTCAAAAATCAAGATGTTCCTTCCCTTTTCCTCCATGAAACCCATTAACAATGAATTATTAAAATTGCTAACACCATTTTTTTTTTTTAAAAAAAGTACACTTGAAGTCAGCATCAGAATAAAAACTGGTTAAAAAGGCAACAGAATATGTATTATAGTATGACTTTTCTAGCAGTCTGGCAGTATAAAATACTTTTGCAAATACTGAATTTATCTTTGGAGGGAAGTCAGCTTTTGAATTTTAAGTGGGAGTGGACTGAATAATAAAGACAAAGTATCCTTTTCAATATTCTATGTATCTTTTAAATTAAATATTTTGCTGTTACCTATGTGGTCATTTCATTGATCTCTCCAAAACACAATATCACTTTGGTGCATCGTGAATAAAATTATGAAAAGAAAAAAAATCTGTAGACTATTGAAGAAAATTAAAATCCCCTTGACATAGTAGCCATTCTTTCTGTTTTGTTAAATATTTTTTTTTTAAATCCCATTGCTTCATCTTCATATATAAACCCATTTATTTCATGCCTTCAAATTAGTTGTCACCCTTGGAGACTGCCTGGATGGATCTACACAATTTTCTTGGCCAGATTTTCAGAAGTGGTTTGCCATTGCCAACTTCTTAGGGCTGAGAGTGACTGAATGGCCCAAGGCCAGCCAGCTGGCTTTATACCAGTGGTGGGTTGCTACCGGTTTACCCTAGTTTGGGTGAACCGGTAGCGGCGAGAGGCTCTGCCCACCCGCCCAGACATCACCAAATACGCTCTGCACATGTGCGAGCGAACTGGTAGCAAAGGTAAGTGAAACCCACCACTGCTTTGCACCTAAAGCAGGACTAGAATTCATGGTCTCCTGGTTTCTACCCCGATTTCTTAACCCCTACACTACACTAGCCCCAAATCTTGGAATAAATTCACTGTCAATTTATCACATTTCCCCCCTGAACTTCTTGGGAAATTAAAGTTAGTCATTATACTGTATATTGAGAAACATTTCTCCAAATATTATCAACTTCTCAATCTGAAAGGCAGGGATAAAAAAAAAAGGTTTCATGTTTGTTTTAAGGAAGAACATCTTGTGAACAGGTTCTAATCAAGACCAGTTGCTTGGAAATGCATAATGACTAGTCTGTACTTTATTAGCCTTCTTTTCCCGTCTCTTGTGAACTCCTGAGTACATTTCAGCAATCATAAGTGAGATCTTTTCTTTTAACAAGTGTAGCAATTCTTGGATCCTATCAGCTAGTTGGGATTTAATCACTGCCGAAAAATACTTCTCGTCAGTGCTCATTTACCTGATTTACAGCACCAGTTCCTACCATTCATATCCTCCTCATTCTTTCTAGGCTTTTATTTCAAAAGTAGCCAGATGGAAGGAAGAAATATACAATTGAAAACTGAATTTGTTTAGCCTTCATCTCATTGACTAATTGCTGCTCTGTGAACTGTGAAGCTAGGGACCAGAATTCAGTTGCACTTCATAGCCTTGGGCAGGCAATCTGGCCACTCTGAAATACGAAAGTGATAGTCTGAAAGGAATGTCCTAATAAAATTCTACCAGCTGTGGTCCTCTCAAGCACAGATATATGAAAAGAAATAAGGTTACGATGAAGAGTAAACTAAACAACATCAGAGAAGGAATAACAGTGTTCCTGGCCTTTAAAAAACCAATACTAGACTAAAATGGCTTTAATTAGTTAGTGGTTAATTATGTTGAAGGAACTCCGTATCACATGACCATTTTATGTAAGAACATAAACAGTTCGCAGCTGGATCCTTGGATCATCTAATCCAGAAGTCTTTTCTCACAGTGGCTAAACCAAGCCACTCATCTCCCAACAGATGGCCTTCCATGGCAATCCACTGCCATTAAGACTAATTGGTACTGATCCTTATAACTTCCATGAATTGATCCAATCCCTTTTTGAAGCCAGCTATATTGGTAGCCCGCACCATCTCTCATGATGAAGTATATGATCTATGCTAGGATACTAAACCATTTAGCATGGTATATGAATATAGAAATAGAATAGAAATATTCTATATAGAATATAGAAATATATAGAAATTTAGACAGCATACTAAAAAGCAGAGACATCACCCTGCCAACAAAAGTGCGCATAGTCAAGGCTATGGTTTTCCCAGTTGCAATGTATGGCTGTGAAGGCTGGACCATAAGGAAGGCTGAGCGCCAAAGAATTGAGGCCTTTGAACTCTGGTGCTGGAGAAGACTCCTGCGAGTCCCTTGGACTGCAAGGTGATCAAACTGGTCAGTCCTAGAGGACATCAAGCCTGACTGCTCTTTAGAAGGCCAGATCCTGAAGATGAATCTCAAATACTTTGGCCTCCTAAGGACTCACTGGAGAAGACCCTAATGCTGGGAACAATTGAGGGCAAAAGAAGAAGTGGATGACAGAGAACGAGGTGGCTAAATGGAGTCACTGAAGCAGTCGGCATGAGCTTAAATAGACTCTGGGGTATGATAGAGGACAGGAAGGCCTAGAGGAATGTTTTTCATGGGTCACAATGAGTCGGACACAACTTCGCAACTAACAACAACAATGAATATGGAGAATAGCCATAAGAGAGTGATATGAAGTAAAATAACACAGCGTTTTGTCTTTCTGTTCAACATTTTTATTAATTACCTGTATAAAGGGTAATAAGGAAATAATTATCAAATCAATAGGTGGTAGAAAAATTATGGGTTGAAATGAAATGGTATTCTAATAGGTAACAAGTTGAATTTGAGCCAATGATGTGATGCAGCTGCTAAAAAGACAAATGCTATGTCATAAACTTGTTTTTTGCTTCCCAGAGATTATCTGAAACTAAAGGGAAGATGATTCAAATTATATATTAGGAAGGATTTCCTGATGGCAAGAGCCATCATCCTGTGCAATGAGTTGGCTCATGGATATTTTTGTTTGAATAAAACTATATTTTCTGCACTGGAAATTTTCTTACAGGTTGGACTACCATCTGTACAAAATTCTTTAGCAAATTTGCACCAAGCAAGTGTTTGGACTAGATGACCTCTAAGATACCTTCTGATTTTATGGTTCTTGATACCATCAGCTGTCCTGGCAGGTGCAAAGTGGCTGGGGAATTCTAGGATGAAAGTCCACACATCTTCAAGTTGCCAAAATTGAGAAAAATTGGCCTAGGTGCTCTTAATATCAAGACTAAAGGTTTTGTTTCTAGTATTCCTATTTATATTCATTTAAAATGCTCTTGTAGGAGAGAGTGGTATTTATTTTACAGGTGGATAGTAAGAAAATTTGTTTCTGCTTTCTGTCTCCTAGAGAAAGCAGAATCAGTGCTAGCCGCACAGCCGGTTTAAATCCATAGGGTATGAATAATCAATGCCAGGTTTTCTGCTGATGCAGAAGTAAAGGGAGAGAGGAGGGAAACGGAGGAAATGGCTGCAAAATGCTCTCAAATGGGAAAATTTAGCTGTAATGGAATTTAATTTTGGCAGCAGACAGCAAGTGAAATTACTTTTGATGTCTAAACATCTGTCTGCCTGCCAAGCATTAATAGATAAACAGACTACTGCATGTTATGGTAAATTTCAGATATTAATGAGCTGGAGCGATCTCTATACCCAGGATGGGCTCTTGGATATTATTAGTAGTTGGCCAAAAATTGGAGCTCAGCCCCAGTTTGTTGTTGTTCAGTCTCCTTACCAGACTGAAAGTTCTCTGATATGGTTGTTTTGAAGAGCTGCTATGTTGCTTTGTTTTCTGTTTCATGTTATCTTGTGCAGGCAACTTCTGGTTTCACACATGACCTTCAAAATTCCTACTATGGTGTCTTTTAGGGGACCTTCCCTTATTTCCAAGAAGAATGTTTTCTTAGAACTCAACCAGCTACAAACATAAGTTCAAAACAGAAATATATTTCATTATTGTGACTGGGCTGAAAAATAGCATTTATGAGGTTGGTGGTTTCAAGTCTATGGAGAGTCGCAGTAATCCAGGTCATGATTGTCCCAAAGGTGCTTTATCAAAAGTCAACTGACTTCCTTTGTTTTTCCTTGAAGACGTTTTGCTCATCCAAAACGTCTTCAAGGAACTCATCCAAGAAGCTTCTTCAGTTTTTATTTCAGAAATATTGCAAAGGGAATATTCCCCTTGTTATTCCCCGTGAACATATTGATTCCTTCACTTCCTTCAGACAGAACTGGTGAACCTAGCAAAAACATGGTGGCCATTATGCAGGAAAATGTCTATCCTCCTAATATGACTAGTGGATAGTGTCTTACATTGTGATCACTCTTTCACTAATGCAGCAATATATTATTTCCATTGGCCCAAAGGCTGCACCAATCTTTGCCAACCGCATGAAGAAGAACACTCAAAAAATCCATAATATTCAAACTTGCTTTCAAGGGAGGCTTTCAAGCGCTCCATGGCTTAGGACCCGGGTACTTACGAGACCGCCTGCTGTTACCCTATATCTCCCACCGACCCGTACGCTCTCACAGAGAGGGTCTCCTCAGGGTGCCGTCCACCAAACAGTGTCAGCTGGCGGCCCCCAGGAGCAGGGCCTTCTCGGTTGGAGCACCAATGCTCTGGAACGAACTTCCCCCTGGCTTACGCCAAGTGCCTGATCTTCGGACCCTTTGCCGTGAGTTAAAAACATACTTATTCATTCAAGCGGGACTGGCATAATAGTTTTACTATTTTAAATTGGGTTTTTTATTGTTTTAGGGTTTTGAATTTTTAAATTTTAAATTTAAATTTTAGTTGTCAGCCTTATTTGTAATTTGCTTTGATTTAAATTCTGGTTTTAATTGTATATATATTGAGTTTTATCTTTGGCTGTATACCTCCCTGAGTCCTTTGGGAGAAGGGCAGTATAAAAATTTAATAAATAAATAAATAAATAAATATTATGAGTCATTCAGGAGTAAAGTTCAGTAAACTTTAAAGGAGTAAACTTCAGCTTCAACCTTAATAATAATAATAATAATAATAATAATAATAATAATAATAATAATAATAATAACAACAACAACAACAACAACAACAACAACAACAATAACAACAGAGTTGGAAGGGACCTTGGAGGCCTTCTAGTCCAAACCCCTGCCCAGGCAGGAAACCCTACATCATCTCAGACAAATGGTTATCCAACATTTTCTTAAAAATTTCCAGTGTTGGAGCATTCACAACTTCTGCAGGCAAGTAGTTCCACTTATTAATTGTTCTAACTGTCAGGAAATTTCTCCTTAGTTCTAAGTTGCTTCTTTCCTTGATCAGTTTCCACCCATTGCTTCTTGTTCTACCCTCAGGTGCTTTGGAGAACAGCCCAACTCCCACTTATACACACTTATATACACACTTATACACTTATACACAGGCAAACAATAGATACAAACTCAAGGTAAACTGCTCCAAACTCAACTGCAGAAAATACAACTTCAGCAACAGAGTGGTCAACACCTGGAATGCTCTATCTGACTCCGTTGTTACATCCTCAAACCCCCACAGCTTCAACCTTAAACTGTCTATCGTGGACCTCACCCCATTCCTAAGAGTCCGTAAAGGGGGTGTGCATAAGTGCACCAGCATGCCTATTGTCCCTGTCCTACTGTCCCCATTTATTTGTACCCATTTCCTGTGTTCATGTCCATGTTTATACAAACCAAATTAAAAAATAAATAAAATAAAAAAAAGTTGGTACTGTTAAGTTCTTACAGCATTTTTGCTTTTTTTTTTTTTTTTGCCTTAACAGCCTCCCCATCAACAGTTCCAACAAATGGTGGGACATCTTCGTGGCAAATTGAGGGTGTCCTTGAATAAGTGGGGACAATATTATAGCTGAGATCAGCAGCCAAATGCAGGAATCAGGCCAGAGAAATCTCTCCAGAGAAAGGAGGGATAGTGAGAATGTCCACACATACAGTGGTTCCTCATAAGTAGATGGCAAGAAACAATGTTTTTGTGATCTGTTTATCAGTTGAGCAGCTAGGATTTGAGGGATTGCATCAAAGGGATTGCATAAAGACTTTAGCCTTTAAAGACTAAATGTTAGGCTTTATCCTCATTTCTCAATCACTTTGGACTTTTTTTTTCTTTTTAAATATTGAGACTATCTGAAACAGTTTCATGGTATTCACTTAACAATTTTTAAGTATGAGTTTAAGGATTTTTTAAAATGGAATTAATAGCAAAAGAGAGAATATAGTGTTGATTTTAGAGAGGTATAAAAGGATTATGGATCCAGATGGACTTTATAACATTTTGAGATTAAATATAAGAATCTCTCTCGTGGGAAACTATTCATGTTTTTGCATTCAGATGAAAAACAAGCAAGAAAACGTAACAAGCAAGAACTTTGAAAGTTGGACAGTAGAGGGCGCCAGAAGGAAATAAAGATTATACCGGTAATTAAAGGTAAAGAATCTTTAAACTCAATTTAATAACGCAGAATTGAGGAAAATATTTTCATTTAATTTAATCATCCTCCAGATAGGTTGCCCTTCATCATATTGCTTTTTTGAAAGGCCATGAAAATGTGATTTGGTCAGTGGACCTGGGGACCACAAATGAAGAAGGAGCCAATCAAGTGCTTGATTTATGTTGTTGCTATTGTGAGGGGAGAGGAGGATTAGGCTTTGAATATATTTTGATGTGGTAAATTTTTAAATGTTATAACCACCCAGAGCCACCTATGTTTGAGTTGGAAGGCTATACTGTATTAATCTGCTTAATAAATAAATGAAATAAACAATGGATGCATTGAGAGAACAAGGGAGTCAGAAGCTAAACACCTCTTTCATTATTAATAGACTAAATTATGTTATAGAAGTGACACATGTTTCACTGGACAAAACTGACATTGATTCAAATGTGGAATTAAAAATAATATCAGAAGGATATGGAAAAGATAAAATACATAATATATCATCTGGAATAAATGGTATGAATGGCTTGAGTCTAGAAATAAAGGGAAAAAAATAAGGGGGAGAAATTAGAATGTACAGAATGTATTAGAAATGTACAATATGTAAATAATAAATATATAAGAATCTAAAAAAGTAAAGCTATTAGTATTAGATAATTTAATAAGGAAAAGGGGATAAGAGAGAAAATAAAATAACAAATGTGATATGGGGAGAAAAGTATAAAAGCGAAAGAACACCACTAAAAAATGCTGCTTAGAAATAGGAAATATTTATATCTTATATGTCGTATGTTTGTCAGATTGTGTATCACATTAAAACAATAAAAAAAATTAAAAAAACAAAAGATGTAATATTGAATATGCCAATGAAAATGGCCAATAACTAAAAAGCACATACAAAATAAAAGCACAATATGTTACACCAACGAAAGTTTAATCTTCATTAAGACTATTTCGGTGAGAATTATAAATTTTGTTTTAAAGGGTTGCAATTGATGTATAAAATTTAGACATCATTTATTCATTCATTCAAACAATATATATGATCACCTAACTCAAAAATGCAACTATGCAGCTAAATACTATTAATTTTTTAAAAAATATCAAAAACCCTACAACACAATAAAAAACCAGCATGAACAAAAGCCAAAAATAAGACATGCTCAAAATCCCACATCACTTTCCAGATGGGCTCGTCCAAAATCTTGGTAGGAAGAGTCAAGGTGGTAACTTTAATATTCTAAGAAATGGAATCTTTCTTAGCTAAACTCCAGCACTGAAGAATACATGAATTAAATAACTTCACACTTATTGGGGGTAAAAGGCTAATCAAACTCATTTTATATCTGACATGATAGCAGTGTTCCAATATTTGAGGGATTGTCACAGAGAGGAGAGAGTCAACCTATTTTCCAAACCACTGAAGGCCAGATAAGGAATAATGGATGGAAACTGATCAAGGAGAGATTCAACCTAGAAAAAAGGGGAAAAATTCTGACTGTGAGAACAATCAACCAATGGAATTGCTTGCCTTCAGAAGTTGTGGGAGCTTCAGCACTGGAAGCTTTCAAGAAGAGGCTGGACTGCCATCTGTCAGAAATGATATAGGGTCTCCTGCTTTGAGCAGGGGGTTGGACTAGATGACCTACAAGATCCCTTCCAATTCTGTTATTCTAAATTAAATCAGAAGTACACAAGGAATCTTTTTGGGTATCTATTACTGCATGCAGCTTCCAGAAAAGGGAATGCCATTTCTCTCAGAGACCCTGGAGACTGCTGCTTAATTATTCATCCTGAAATTTAATTTCTAAGCTTGTAATAATTTCGGTACTTAAAATGGAATTTGTTGCTGAAGGTTGAGATACACAGTTACAAGTGCACATTATTGTCTTGTTGATGGAACAGACTTAGCATTTATATGACAAGCAGAGAAAAACTATAATGTGCTCTCTTCTTTTGTATTACTTTGGACTTCCCTCTGCAAAGGAAAACCAGACAATGGCCATTTGCTATTACTTTTTAGGAACGGTAAACAATTAGGTAAGTGATCCATTCTTCTTTAATTCCAAGGAGAAAGATGAGTAGTGAATTAAAATCATATACATAGCAGTTGGAGCATTCACAGTACTTCAACATTGGTTTTATGGGCTAAAGCTGTAATGTCATTCTATTAGCAAAAACTTCATGATGTTGTTTTGAGCTATACTCAACAGGCAAATCCTGTCCTATCATTAATGTAACCCAGGGGTGTCCAAACTTGACAACTTTAAGACTTGTGGACTTCAACTCCCAGAATTCCTTAGTCAGCTTTGCTGATGTAACCAGTTACATATTCTCTAGGGTTATCACTGGTTTCTTAAGGAAGTAACAAGTTGTACACAACACTTTTGTAACTTGTCGCTACAAGGACTCTGGCATGGACAAGAATTCTGGACAGAGGTGGGTTCACACAATTTTACCACCGGTTCGCCACACACTGAAAATGTGAGTCCGCGCACGCACCTTCCGCGCATCCGCACAACCTTCCACGCATGCAATTTGCTCACGCATGTGGGTTGCAGCTTAGAAAAATTGACTAAACTCCATGTTTTCTAAACTTAGAAAACTCTGACATAGCGCTGGAGCGGGTGGGTTACTACCGGTTTACCCAAACTGGTCTGAACTGACTGAATATCACCACTGATTCTGGACCCTATACATGAACTGTTCTGAATGTTCAAGCACAAATACAGTTCAGTATTTGATACAATACAGATATTGTATTGTACAACATTTATTGTACAACTTACAACATTTATTTAGTGACTGTTCGAAGTTTGCAACAGCACTGAAAAAAGTGATTTATTATTAGTTTTCATATTTACGACCATTGTCGCATCCCCATAGTCACGTGATCAAAATTTAGACACTTGGCAACTGCCATGTACTTATGACGGTTGCAGTGTTAACATAACATAACATAACATAACATCAGAGTTGGAAGGGACCTTGGAGGCCTTCTAGTCCAACCCCCTGTGATCAACTGGCTCTCTATATGAATTGGAATATTAATCCCTTTAAAGTCATGGGAGATGTCTGGCTGCTGTTCGAATTAGTGTTAGTTTGGTGGTTGTGGTGGGGAATGGGTTAAATTCAATGTGCTTACATTTACATAAATGGTAAGAAGCCATTATAATAACTATAAGATGGTATCTAGAATTTGCTCTATACTTGAATGAACATCTTTATAGTTTGTGCCAGATAGTGGCTTCCCTCTTTATCCAATGATCAATTTATACTTGCCAGTTTGAAAGAGGAAGAATTTTATTTCTCCACAGACAGGTGCATCAGGACTGCAAGATTTTCTTTTACAAGACTGCCTTTCCAAGCTAGAGATTGTGAACAATTTGTACATTTTTCAATGCTAAACTGGATGTAAACCTAATTAGTCAAAACTCTTCTGATGTTTCATGGGACTCACTCTCTTAGGAAGAAATACTTTGGACCACTACCTCACAACCTAGAAATAAGGAGGAATTTTCTGACAGCGAGAACAATCAATCAAAGGAACAGTTTGCCTTCGGAAGTTGTGGGAGCTTCATCACTGGAAGCTTTCAAGAAGAGACTGGACTGCCATCTGTCAGAAATGGTGTAGGGTCTCCTGCTTGGGGGAGGGGGGTTGGACTAGAAGACCTACAAGGTCCCTTCCAATTCTGTTATTCTATTAACATTTTCGGCCGACTTTTCCCAGCCTGGTCTTCGGCCTACTCCTCTGCTGTACTAGCTCTGCCTGGTCAATCTGGATTGTGGGGATGTTTATCTGTTCCATCTGCCATGATGTCCTTATTTGTTCCATCTGTTGTGATGTCGTGGCTTCTCCGGTTTCCTCCCTGCTGCCTTATTCAGACTTGGCGTCCTTCACATCCTCCGGCCTCCCGGAGAGGTTCTAGCCCTTTGGATGGGCTTGGCCACTTAGAGGGAGAGGTTTGGAGAGTTCTGGCTCTTGAAGTGGCTGGATGTACTAGGGGGGTGATAGAGATGGAGATGGAGGTGACCCCCTGGACGGTATTTCTGGCTAATTCTGGAGGCAGACGTTGGAGGACTGCGGGAAGGCAACGGAAGCATTCCCGAGTTGTCCCCATCTAGTCACCCTGCGATTGTTCTAGTGCCATCTTGTCCCTCTCCGGCCTTTTGGGATCTTCATGGTCTTCTTTGTTGGAGGGAGTCTTTCCGGCCGCCTTGAAAGAGGCGGTGGTAAGGCCCCTCCTCAAGAAGCCCTCCCTGGACCCAGCTGTTTTAGGTAATTATCGTCTGGTCTCCAACCTCCGCTTCGCGGCGAAGGTTGTTGAGAGTGTGGTGGCATGTCAGTTTCCCCAGCACCTGGAGGAAACATCCTGGCACTGTAGTCCTCAATTGCCACCACAATTGAGGCTCAGATTCCTATTGCCTAGCAAGGGGATTGTGAATGAGTTGTGCCTCAATTTACAAACTCTCTTACTGTGATTGTTAAGTGAGTCACTGCAGTTGTTAAATGAATCATACGATCCTGAAGTAAATCCAGCTCCCCCCATTGGCTAGTCAGAAACTGGCTGGGAAGGCCTTGGTTGCTGATCATGTAACCCCCAGGACACTGCAACTGTCTTAAAGGTGCCAAGCCCCCAGATTTTAATCATGTCATCATGGAAGGATGCTGCAACAGGACAAGAAGCAATGGATGGAAACTAATAAAGGAGAGAAGCAACCTAGAACTAAGCAGAAATTTCCTGACAGTTAGAACAATTAATCAGTGGAACGGCTTGCCTCTAGAAGTTCTGGGTGCTCCAACATAGGAAGTCTTTAAAGACGAGATTGGACAACCATTTGTCTTAAATGGTATACGGCATGGGTGTCAAACCCAATCACGTCACGGGATGTTTGCAGAGTGGGTGTGGCCTGCATCAAGCCCACAGACTGCCAGTTTGATAAGCCTAGTTTAAGATTTCCTGCCTGAACAAAGGGTTGGACTAGAAGACCTCCAAGATCCCTCCCAACTCTGTTATTCTATTATAAGAGGAAGGACCAGTTGTAAACCACTTTTTTCTGAACCATTGTAACTTTGAACAGTCACTAAACTAATGTTTATAAGTTAAGGACTACCTGTATATGGAAGCACATCTAAGGAATTTAGATTAGGGTGCCTATGCAGTATATATTGGTACAAGCATGCTATGGAATTCTTGTTATTTGTAATTGAACAAATTACCTTGGTAATCCACAAAATGTGAGGGAGAACTCCTGATGTTTGATTGTTGGGTCTCCTGTAGCAATTAGAAATGAAAACTGTTATGTTCATCAAATGACTTATTATGGTAAACATACAAAAATCTTTGTATATAACTCATGCTCCAAGGTTCATCTAAAAGAGAAGAGGAATCATTGGGAAAAAACTCATTTCTATGTCTGTGCCAGAAATATTAAAAGGTCACCTTCTGGGAATTCAGCTTAGTGGGTCTTATTTTCTGGATTTTTTAAAAAAAAATATTGTTTAGAATTGAAGTTTTAATCAAATTCGAAGTAACAGTAACAGAGTTGGAAGAGACCTTGGAAGTCATCTAGTCCAACCCCCTGCTCAAACAGGAAACCTATACTAGGGATTCAAACTGCCGACCTTTCTGATCGACAAGCTCAGCGTCTTAGCCACTGAGCCACCTAGGGAGCCGCCAAATTCAGTGGACTCTTGCTTACGACGCAATCAATATTAACTAAAGAGAATTAAATATGGATCTCAGTGCAGACCATATCTTTCATAAGAATTTAAACACTTAACATAGTCACATGTAGCTCTTTGGTTTGCATGGCCTAAGGATGAGTAAAGCCAACACTAGTTCATTAGAAAGCTTTCCAGGATGCTGGCAAGCTCATTATATTTAATCGGGTTACTAAGCTTGGAGAAGTAGCCACCTAAAGAGAAATTAGCATATTATATTAAGGAAAGCAATTCAAGGGGTAGAATTACTGACTGAAAAACTGCACATTTCTCTGAAAACAGAGTGAACTCCATCTTATCATCTCCTTGCAACATTTCAGAAATGTTGTAGCTTCTGAAATTAATCACCACGGTTGACAAAAAAACAGAAGTTCTGGGAAATGAGAATTGCATGGTTCCATTTGCCTGCTGGCTCGTATTCAGGAGTGCTGTGACACTGGTGGAAGAGCTGAATTGCTGTTGCATATCGTCTTTCTGCTGCTAGAGCACCCAGACATAGCCTTTCTCTTTAGGGGGAGCAGAAGGTTCTTCCCTACATCTCTAAATGTAAAGGGAAAACATGAAAATTGAACATATTGCCATTTACGCCTGACAGATAGTACAGTGGTTGCTTTTTTTTTAAAAAAAAAGAGGCTTTAAAGTGTGCTTTTAAAATGCGTACAATCAAATCTGGGAAGGGTTTGATTTACAATTCTCAAAAAGTACACATGACTAAAATAATCGTACGTTTTTTCCTTGTTTACCTTTGTCAATATACAGTACTTGATATACTGTTGTTGTTTTTTAATCAACCGAGTTGCTGAATTGAATCAGATGACTTGAGATCACTTTGGAGAGAACTGAAGGCAATTTAAACATTCAAAAACTTTCTGGCTTCTTTGTGTGTGCCTTTGAGTTAATATTGACTCCTGGCAATTTCCTGGACAAATTCTTGGACAAGTCCCTACTGTTTTTCTTGGCAAAAGTTTATTTATTTACTAAATTTATATGCCGCCCATCCTGCTTCAGAGAGTTTGGAAATGGTTTGCCATTGCCTGCTTCTAAGGGCTGAGAGCAACTGGCCCAATATCATCCAACTGGCTTTCTGTCTCAGGCAGGATTAGAACTCATGATCTCTCAATTTGTAGCCTTAACCACTACATCAAACTGGCTGTCTTCTGGTTTTACAGAATACAAATATTGTTGCAGCTATCCTCTAATTGAGGGTGTCTGCATGATGGCTTTTGCAGCCACTAAGACACAAAAGTTGGGGACCATTGCCCTATATCATTTCACACAAGTGACTGTCCTTCTTGAAAACCTTCAGTGATGAAGCACCCACAACATCTGAAGGCGAGCTATTCCACTGGTTAATTGTCCTCATTGTTAGGAAGTTTATCCTCAATTCCAGATTACTTCTCTCCTTGATTAGTTTCCATCCATTGTTTCTTGTCCTGCCTTTAGGCGCTTTGAAAAATAAGTTGACTCCCTCTTCTTTGTGGCAGCCCCTCAAATATTGGAATACTGCTATCATGTCACCCCAGTCCTTCTTTTTTATAGAGTAGCCATGTCATAGAGTAGAGTTCACTCGGAGCTTTATTTTAAAGCTTTTGTTGTTGTTGTTTGTTTCAGTAAGTTTGCTCCTACTTGTTTGTGCTTCCATCTTTCCCGAAATCCACAACTTGCAGCATTTTAAACACTCTTCAGTGAAATTCATGAAGCTGCAAATTTGCAGGAAAAAAGCATCATCTTTTCTGCTACAGTACATCGAGAGCGTATGCACCAAGACAAATTCCTTGTATGTCCAATCACACTTGGCCAATAAAAATTCTATTCTATTCTATTCTATTCTATTCTATTCTATTCTATTCTATTCTATTCTATTCTATTCTTTAATCTCACGGATGAGATTGCATGTGTTTTTTTGTTTTTATCCAATTGGTTCAAGAAAAAAACCTTATTTTTCTTTCAGGTTTCTACTTCAACCAGATTTTGGTCATCTCCAAATTCAGATTGCAGATTGTAAACAAATCAAATTAGCCCTGATCCAATCAAATTGGGGCCGGATAGCTCAGGCTGGTAAGGCCTGTTATTAAGAACACAAAAGCCTGCAATTACTGCAGGTTCAAGCCCGGCCCAAGGTTGACTCAGCCTTCCATCCTTTATAAGGTAGGTAAAATGAGGACCCAGATTGTTGGGGGGGCAATAAGTTGACCTTGTAAAAATATATAAATAGAATGAGACTATTGCCTTATACACTGTAAGCCGCCCTGAGTCTTCGGAGAAGGGCGGGGTATAAATGTAAACAAAACAAAAAAAATTATTTCACCCCCATTAGAATTACAAAAGAAAAAGCTTTGCATGGATACCTAATGTATGTATGTATGTATGTCTTGGCATTTTCGGGTCTTTTCCCGTGTAAGGTTGAGAGTATCTTGGCGACGTTTCAACGAGGTCTCACTCATCATCTCAAGCAAAGAATGGTTGGAGCTGCTGTCTCTCTATAAATACTGGTGGGGAGGTTGGAGAATAAATGCACGCATCGCAGAACACAAAAACGCAGTCAGAAAAGAAGAAAAAACCTCCTTCCTTTTCCAGCACCTTAAAACCACAGGACACGAAATTGATTTTGAAGGAACCAAATTAATCTCCAAAACTGAATACTATAACAAGAGAATAATTATGGAAGCCATTGAAATAGAGAAACAATATAAACAAACATGATGACACCTCCCACCTATCAGACATCTAGAAACCAGCCTTGATCAAAAAACAAGTCCCAGCCATGAAAATTGATCCTTGTCCCAGGACAACACACAATGCCACCACCCATCATCCTCACCAGATTCAAACCCAAACCCATCCCACAGATGAAACACAACCATCATCCAGAAGCTAGACCATGCTGACACCACTGGCTGCTGCGCCCCCCTCCGATCCCCACACAAAGCAGGCTGACACACACCAGGAACACATGACAGGACCTCGGACTCGGAGCCAAACCAGGCCCGGGATGCTGCATCACAGCCATCTGCTCAAGACATCACATCACAGAACTTCAGAGGCCACAACACTAAAGCTCAGGAACAAAACACCAGGACCACACCCACACAGGATGCTACAAAACAGCCGACCAATCTGCAAACACCCATTCCATCTACCAATCAAGATGCAACCACACAGCCAACCAACCCACTCACAGCAACATTCTCCACCTCCCCATCAGTATTTATAGAGAGACGGCAGCTCCGACCACTCTTTGCTTGAGAAGCACGAAGCTGAAGACACCAGCCTGAAGATGATGAGCGAGACCTTGTCGAAATGTCACCAAGATATTCTCAACCTTACACAGGAAAAGACCCGAAAATGCCAAGACCTACATACCTATACCCGTGAAAACCTACTATATATATATATGTGTAGGTCTTTGGTTATATTTGTCAGAAAACAAATATATATATAAATATATATTTATTCTGGGAGCAATGCTCCCAGAAGCATGAAGCTGAAGCCTGAAGATGATGAATGAGACTTCGTCGAAACGTCGCCAATCCACTTCCAATTTTACGCGGGAGAAAACCCGAATAACCAAAGACCTACATATATAGGTCATTGCTCCCAGAAGCATCAAGCTGAAGCCTGAAGATGATGAATGAGACTTCGTCGAAACGTCGCCAATCCACTTCCAATTTTACGCGGGAGAAAACCCGAATAACCAAAGACCTACATATATAGGTCATTGCTCCCAGAAGCACGAAGCTGAAGCCTGAAGATGACGAATGAGACTTCGTCGAAACGTTGCCAAGACACTTCCAATTTTACGCGGGAGAAAACCCGAATAACCAAAGATCTACATATAAACACCCGCGAAAACCTCAGAAAACAAATATACACATACATATATATATACATATATACATATATACATATATACATATATATATATATATATATATATATATATATATATATGTATGTATGTATGTATGTATGTATGTATATATGAGATAAATGTCTAATTTTAAAAACAATTGGCAATGCTTTTGTACCACCTTTTAAATAGAAACAGAGTTTGGTTACCGAGTCAGACTTATCTTCTCTGAGAGAACAAAATAAGCCAGAAATATTTATGGAAGCTTTCCTGTTTGCTGATTTAGTCAATGAGTTGCCTAATTTAAAAGTGTATGACTTCTAAATGCAGCTCTTCAAATCATGACTCAGTGTTAGGTTGAGCATCTGCAGTGGATTGTTGTAGATATATAGCTGATGACTCACCTTCATTTTTACACTAAGGAATCTGAATAATAGATTACCTTGAATTGCCATCCTTTGTAATTTATGTAATCACAGGAAATGCTTGAAGCAACTATTGCTCATTTGCCAAACTGGGGTGCTTGAAAGATACAGAGATGTTTAATGCATGGCATTTAACCAAAAGTAGAGAACATAAATTCTTGAGGATTAGGCAAGGGGAAGGGCTTGGTTCAGTTACTAAACATGTGACAAGTACCACCATTTGCATGGGGAAAGGCCTGCACTGCTTGCCTCCAGCAATAACTTAAAGGAAAGGGGATTGCTACTAGATCAGACTTTCCATCCTCCAGATGTGTTAGATTTCAACACCTAGAATTTCCACCCAGTAGGGTCAATAACTGTAGGAAAAATTATCAACTTGTGTAGAAGGCACCCAATTGAGAAGTCTTCACTGGTAAACAAGAAATTACAGTTCATACTTGACTTGCAGCCACAATTTGAGTCAGAACTTCAGTCACTAAGTGAACTAATTTTAAGTGAATTGCACCTGATTTTACAATCTTTGTTTTTACTGTGATCATTAAGCAAATCATTGAGTGGTGCAGTGGCCTAGAGGTGGAGCTCTCACCTCACAATCAGGAGGCTGTGAGTTTGATCCTGGTAGAGGCAGATATTTATCTCTCTGAGCACATTGAGAATATATCTGTTGAAAAAAACCCTCCTAATTGGCGACAGGAAGGGCATCCAGCCAGTAAACACTCAGCTCCATTCAGTTGCCCAGATTCCACCCTGCAAGGGATTATGGGGTCATTAAAAGAGGATAACTAAGCAAATCATTGTGGTTAAATGAATCATATGTTGGAAGAAATGTCCATCTGGGTTCAGTTCCAAGTGGGGAAAAAGACACTGTAAACATGGAGACTGCTTGGAAAGATGGTTTAATGGTGGACAGGATCATTGGTTTGAGTTCCTGAACAGAAAAGGGATGAGATGTTGAGCGTGCTTTGGTTTTATGCCCTCTCTGAGCTTTGAGCTTCCTGGGCAACAGGAAGAGTATCTTGATTGGTTGTCAGACTTCCAGGGGGTGGGAGTCTTAGCTAGCCTTGCTGGCTGATGTGCCATGTGGTGAGTTTCTGTTACTACATGGTAGTAACAGAAGTGCTTTGAACTAAACTCCTGATCCTTGTTATTTGTGCCTGATAATATGGTTGTTAAGTGAATTTGACCTCCACATTAACTTTGGTTGTTGGAAGCCAGCTGGGAAGGTCACAAATGTCAATCATGTGTTCCTGGGATGCCGCAGCCATCAAAAACATGTGCAGGTTGCCAAGAACTTGAATTTTGATCAGATGACTGCAGAGATAATCATAAGTGAAAGGACAAGTTGTAGGTGTAAGGACTGGACTTTTATCAGCACTGTTGTTACTTTGAACAGTTGGTAAACAAATAGTCATTAGTCAAGAACTGCCTGTAGTCACAAGACTAGGCATAGGCAGTAGCCATTATTGTTTAACTGTAGCTTTGCATAGGGATCCGGTATCAGCTATAAGGCATATATGTACATATCAAGACACCATTGCATGAATAGTCTTGTTTGCATCACTTGTGTAATGATGCCATGATATGTATCATGTCACTTGCCTTAACATGCAGATGTACCATCACCATATGTAGTCCCAAAGGTGCTTTTTTGAGAGGTAACTGGACTTTCTGATTTTTCTTTGAAGTTGTTTCGTTTCTCATCCAAGAAGTTTCTTCAGCTGAAAAAAACCAAAGAGTCCAGTTGCTTCTTTGAGACAATCATGACCTGGATGACTGAGAATCTCCATAGACATTCACCATATGGTAGTTCAATGGGTCACTTTGATAGCAGCTGAAAAGACTTGCTGATTACCGACCTGTCTTGAACCTAGAGTCAATTGTTGGAAGAAATATCCTTCTGGGTTCAGTTCCAAGTGGGGAAAAAGGTACTGGATTCATGGAAGTTGCTTGGAAAGAAGGTTTATTTATGAACAGGATCACATGGCTTGAGTTCCTGAGCAGAAAAGGGAATACTGAGGGATACTGATTTTATGCCCTCTGTTGGGCTTTGAATTTGAGCTTGAATTCTGATTGGTTGTCAGACTCCCCTGGGGAGTCTGTCCTGTGTGCTATTTGTGTCCTTGGTTGAGCCTTGCTTGGTGATGCAATCTCTCCAGGTGCCATGTGGCGAGTTCTGTTGCTAGATGGGTAGAGGGCTAATCCTATTTTTGTTGCATCTTGGGTGAGGGCAATTCCTACTATGACTGCCTGCAGGAGGCAGATCTTTGCTATGTAGAATAGACTTGGCCCAGGCCTTAATGGCCCATTGACAAAGGTGAGGGGGAGCTGAATTTCTGCCTCCCTTTTAGGGGAAATATTCTGCCCTTTTTAATATTTTCTAAAGTCTCTTGTTTTTCTAGGAGAGGGGTGTGTGCTAACTTCCTACAATTTTGTTTTTTTAATTTAGCTACCCTGAATGTTGGATGGATTCATATGACATTCTGAACTCTGTTTTGTTTCATGTTTTGTGGAACAAGCCATATATCCTGATTCACACATAACTAACTTATAAACTATGATTTTCAAACCACAATATTAGAAGTTGGCTCAACATTACATAAACCCAACCAGAGCCTAGGTATATACTATATATGGGCAGACTCCCCTGGGGAGGTTACATGCAACCACATGTTTACTGGACCCGTGTCCCTCCTGGTTAGTACTGGCTACTCAGGAGGTGACACGAGGCTGGCTCCAGGGAATTATAAATGCTTCTTTGGTGGAAGGGGTTTTCCCCGCCGCCTTGAAAGAGGTGGTGGTGAGACCCCTCCTCAAGAAGCCTTCCCTGGATCCAGCTATCTTGGGGAATTACCATCCAGTCTCCAAACTTCGCTTTGTGGCGAAGGTTGTAGAGAGTGTGGTTGCATGGCAGCTTCCCCAGTACCTGGATGAAGCCGTCTATCTAGACCCGTTCCAGTCCGGTTTCCAGCCCGGTCATAGTACAGAGACAGCTTTGGTCGCGTTGGTGGATGACCGCTGGAGGCTCAGGGATAAGGGTTGTTCCTCTGCCCTGGTCCTATTAGATCTCTCAGCGGCTTTCGATACCATTGACCATGGTATCTTGCTGCACTGGTTGGAGGGCTTGGGGGTGGGAGGAACCGTTTATCGGTGGTTCTCCTCCTATCTCTCCGACCGGTCGCAGATGGTGTTGACAGGAGGGCAGAGATCGACCGCGAGGCGCCTCACTTGTGGGGTGCCATAGGGGTCGATTCTCTCGCCTCTCCTGTTCAACATCTATATGAAGCCGTTGGGTGAGGTCATCAGTGGTTTCGGGGTGAGTTACCATCTGTACGCTGATGATACGCAGCTGTACTTTTCCACCCCGGAAAAAAGCTGTCGAAGTGCTGTCCCGGTGTCTGGAAGCCGTACGGGTCGGGATGGGAAGAAACAGACTCAAGCTCAATCCCTCCAAGATGGAGTGGCTGTGGATGCCGGCACCCCGGTACAGCCAGCTGCAGCCGCAGCTGGCTGTCGGGGGCGAGTTATTGGCCCCAATGGAAAGGGTGCGCAACTTGGGCGTCCTCCTGGATGGGCGGCTGTCGTTTGACGATCATTTGGCAGCCGTCTCCAGGAGGGCTTTTTACCAAGTACGCTTGGTTCGCCAGTTGCGCCCCTTCCTTGACCGGGATGCCTTATGCACATTCACTCACGCTCTTGTCACTTCCCGTTTGGATTATTGCAATGCTCTCTACATGGGGCTGCTCTTGAAGTGCACCCGGAGGCTGCAGCTAGTCCAGAATGCAGCTGCACGGGTAATAGTGGGAGCAACTCGTTGCTCCCATGTAACACCAATCCTGCGTGGCTTGCACTGGCTTCCTGTGGTCTTTCGGGTGCGCTTTAAGATTTTGGTCACCACCTTCAAAGCTCTCCATGGCTTAGGGCCCGGGTACTTACGGGACCGCCTGCTGTTACCTCATGCCTCCCACCGACCCGTATGCTCTCACAGAGAGGGTCTTCTCAGGGTGCCATCCGCCAAACAATGTCGGTTGGCAGGGCCTTCTCTGTGGGAGCTCCTACGCTCTGGAACGAACTTCCTCCTGGACTACGTCAAGTGCCTGATCTTCGGACCTTTCGCCGTGAGCTAAAAACGCACTTATTTATTCAAGCGGGACTGGCTTAATATTTTTAATATTTTTAAATTTTTAACTGGGGTTTTATTATTTTAGGATTCATAATTTTAAATTTTAAATTTTTAAATGTTGGCCATTTTTTCTAATATGCTCGGTTTTAAACTGTTGTTTTAATTGTATATTTTTGTGTTATCTTTTGGCTGTACACCGCCCTGAGTCCTTTGGGAGAAGGGTGGTATAAACATTTTATAAATAAATAAATAAATAAATAAATAAAATAAAATAAATAGACATTACTTTTAGCTGGTATATTTTTAATTCCTCAATAATTATATTGTAATATATTTTAGTATGTGATAAATATCAAATATAATTTGTATATTTTAATCTTTATATTTTTCATTGAAGTTTTCCCATATAATTTAAAAATAAAATTTGAAATTATTATATGTTGGATGATTATTAATTAGTCTTGGTCACATAATTACTCAAAGAAAACCTGCAAAAGAATTAGATTGGAAGCCATATTTTCTGTTGGCAAACAATGCACTTCAGTTGTGGGAACCAAAGTCAAGATTCTCTCATTTCTCATTCATTTTCACAAATGAATTGACATTTTTTTCAAGCTAAGTCCTTTCTTTCTACTTTTTCTATTTTTTTTAAAAAAATCCCTAGCAGGATCTATGATAAAATTCATGTTTCTTCCTACTTTTAGTTTGTGGCATAATAGATTGAGGAAACCCAACCAACTGTATTTTATTTAACAGTTTCTGCTTATACAAATCATGTTTTTCAGCTAAAAAAGAAGAAAAAATAATTATTTTAGCCTACAGCTGCTATGGAAAAGTGGTTCATTCTTGTCCTTAACAAGTCAGAAAGGAATCATTTTGGTCAGTTGTGACAGAAAGGATAAAAAGTAAGAATGAAAAGTGTTTTCTCCCCACCTCCAATGATGAGGAAGGTAAAAGGTAAAGGTAAATGTTCCCCCGCACATGCGTGCTAGTTGTTTTCGGCTCTAGGGGGCAGTGCTCATCTCCGTTTCTAAGCTGAAGACCAGCGCTGTCCGAAGATGTCTCCGTAGTCATGTGGCCAGCAAGACTGTATGCTGAAGGCGCACGGAACACTGTTACCTTCCCACTAAAGTAATCCCTATTTTTCTACTTGCATTTTTTATCTGCTTTCGAACTGCTAGGTTGGCAGAAGCTGGGGCAAGTAACGGGAGCTTACTCTGTTACACGGCACTAGGGATTCGAACCTCTGAACTTGCCGACCTTCTGATTGACAAGCTCAGTGTCTTAGCCACTGACCCACCATATCCCTAATGATTAGTAGTAGGTTTCAAAACCCATCGCTACTGGTTCACTGATGGGTGTGCGCGTGCTCACACATGCGCATGACACTCCTGCGGATGCACAGAAGCGTCTGAGTGGGTGGGCGGAGCCTTCCACCACTGCCGCTACCAGTTTGCCTGATCTGGGGCAAACTGGTAGCAACCCATCACTGCTAATGATGAGGAAAAAGACCCCTAAATTCAAAATCCAAATTCAGGGGTCCATCCAGAACTATAACCAACCAATCAAAATAGATCTGGAAGGGACCTTGGAGGTCTTTTAGTCCAACCCCCTGCTCAAGCAGGAAACCCTATACTATTTCAGACAAGTGACTGTCCAGTCTTTTCTTAAAAAAAACTCCAGTGATGAAGCACCCACAATTTCTAGAGGCAAGCTGTTTCCACTGGTTAATTGTCCTCACTGTTAGGAAATTTCTCCTCAATTCCAGGTTGCTTCTCTCCTTGATTAGTTTCCATCCATTGTTTCTTATCTTGCCTTCTGGTGCTTTGGAAAATAAATTGACCCCTACATTTTGGGGCAGCCTTTCAAATACTGGAATACTGCTATCATGTTTCCCCTAGTTCTTCTTTTCTCTAGACTAGCCATACCCAAATTCCTACAATTGTTCTTCATGTTTTAGTCTGCAGGCCTTTAATCATCTTAGTAGCTCTTCTTTGCACTTTTCCCAAAGTTTCAATATCTTTTTGGTAATGTGGAGACCAAAACTGGATGCAGTATTCCAGATGTGGCCTTACTAAGGTTTTATAAATCACTTCACCTGATTTTCATTCTGTGCTATCCCTGATTAGAAACTTCTTAGTGCTGCAATAACAAGAAGACCATCAAACACAAGTGAATGTGACGTGTGACTCTAATCCAGCCTCATTGTGGTTAATGAGTTCTGGATATTTAGTTTAGTAAAATGATCAAAAGCTCCTTTTGTTTTATCATCTGCTTTAAGAACTGATTCCTTGAGGTTTTATTCCAGCATTCCTTTATAACACCAAACCTGACTGTATTGTTGTTTACTTCTTATTTGTGTGTCTGAAAGTTCCATTTTTGGCCAGGAAAACTTTTTTTTAAAATCCATGTTTCCAGGCTAAAGATTTTAATGCATAGTGTGCCTTGCCTGTAGCTAAATTTAATCCCATAAATACCAGCCTTTTCCTTAGTTTCACGAGGAAGATGATTCCTTACGTACTTAAACACTGCCAAATATTTGTCCTCAATTATCTCTTGACTGTGCCAAAGCAGAACTCTCTAATTTGCTCAGCTGAATGGACAAGCTCCTCTGAAGTTAGCAAGTGACAGAAAGTGTGATGGGTTTTGGTCTCTGGCATCTGCTAGTTGATGGAGCAACAGCGCCTGCAATAAATCTCGTTTAATGCCAATGTTCTCACCTAACAGTACTAATTCTAACAGCAATTTATTTTATCGCTCTTATGTCTGCAGCCGTTCCTAATATCTGAAACATATAAATGAGAAAATTGCAGGCTTTCAAGGAAAAAGTATTAAGAAGCAATAAGCAAAGGGAAATTAATGTCCTTAAGATTTTGCTCATTCAGCATCGGTCATGTAATTAGAAACAGTTAAAACATGCAAGAGAAAGAACCGCATTATGGGGTATGTTTCTTACAGATAATATTTTGAATGCAAAACCTTTTCTTTATGTAACGGATGGTATGAGACATGCTAAATTGGAATTAAATACTGAACAAGCCATCACATTTTCTATAAAGTACGTCCAAAAATTATCTGTCAGAAAAGTCCCCCAGGGTGGACTTCATGTCGCAGAAGTATTGTAAGAGAATTCTTGGACTGAATCAGGCAGTGAAGTATCGACTTACGGACTCTAAAGGAAGTTGTGATCCCACAAACATGCATTCATATTCTAAGCAGGATTTGGGAGAAAAGTCATGGAAATAATACTTAGATCCATTATAGGTAGTCCTCAACTTACGACTAATAACTGTTCAAAGTCCCAACAGTCTTACCTGGAGGGTACCTAAAGCCCATAAATACCAACTTCTTCCTTAGTTTCACAAGGCAGAGATTCCTTACGTACGTAAACATTGCAAAGTCTTTGTCTTCAATTATCTAATGACTGTGCCAAAGCAAGACCCAATTTGCAAGATTTTTTTTTTAATTTAAATTGTCTTATCATAGAAAATAAAATAGTAAACAGTAAAACAAACACAATGAAACAAAACAAAAGCATACATTCAACAGACAAAAGCATACAACAAAAGAAAAAAATAGTGTACAAAAAAGGAGGAAAAAATGGTCAATTAAAGTTAACATTTAAATTTAATTGACTACTTTAAATTTAATTTGCAGGTTTTGACAATTGCCCCCCCTACACACACAGTTTGGGTTCTTGACAACTAAGCCACATTTACGGCACTTTGTAGCATCACACAGTTACATGACTGAATTTTAGAATGGTTTTATTGAAAAACGACATTTACTTTTGGTTTTCATCAAAAGCGCAGCCATAGCAAACTAAAAAAAAAGTTCATTAAATTCATTAAATCACTTCATGATTGTCACGAGTTATGACCGTGATGGGCAGGCTCCATTATGATCATAACTTGAGGACTACCTGCAGTTGCTTAGAAAGAGCGAAGCTCAATCAGGGGTGTCCCTGGTTGATATGCAAGGGACATATCAGAAAAGTCAAGGTGGCAACCGTGACCATACAGTTGTTGTTCCACCTTATTTTTTCAATCAAGATGATTTTAAAGGATTGACCTAAAATCTCTTTCTGACCTTAGGCAACTTTATGGACAAGGACAGTTACTTTACCAGCATTGTTGGAGGAAATTCTCCATTGCTTCTTCTTTTTCCTAGTTTTTTGAGAGAGAGTAACTGAAGTCATCAAAATGACAGGATTAGGGTAGAGTAGAGTAGAGTAGAGTAGAGTAGAGTAGAGTAGAGTAGAGTAGAGTAGAGTAGAGTAGAGTAGAGTAGAGTAGAGTAGAGTAAAGTAGAGTAGTGTAGAGTAGAGTAGAGAAGAGAGCAGAGCCGAGCAGAGCCGAGCAGAGCCAAGCAGAATACTTTATTTGTGCAAGTGTGATTCCACACACAAGGAATTTGTCTCTAGTGCAGAAGCTTTCAGTGTTCCCAGAAATTGTGGGTGCTCCATCATTGTAGGTTTTTAAAAAGAGATTGGACAACTATTTATTTGAAATGATATAGGGCTTCCTTCTTGAGCAAGAGTGTTGAACTCTAGGGTCCCTTTCAACTCTATTATTCTGTTATTCTATTAGTCTTCTTCAACCTTTATGCCAAGCTGGATCTTTGTGGTATTTTGCACATCAGTATCTACTAATATTGATATTGTAATTCCTTAATGTACTCAAGCTTTTGATTACTTTAAACTTATAGCGCTAAAGGCATAATGTGCCTGTTTGGTCTTGGCTTAGTATATTACAAGACATTACAGCTTATTCAGGCACCTTGTTTTCACAAGGCTTCCGACAAAGCTGCGTATGAACAGTTAACAAAGTATGGTTATACAAACCATCACTTGTTGTAACCTATTATGAATTAGATGTGTCTACCAATGAATTGAGTCATCTTCCTTATCCCTTGGTTGGAAGGAAAAAACACCTAACTTTCAAATGTTGACAAACAAATCAACAATTCATTGCTGCAAAGCTTATTTCTCTTTTCAATACACACACACACACACACAAATTACACACACACACACACACACACACACACACACACACACACATTTCATCAGTTTTCTTCAGCTTCTCATAAAAAGGAATATTGGCTTAGGCACCTATGTTAATCCCTCCTGTGGACTTTAGAAGAAGCAATGATATCTGGACCAAATAAACTGAATAATGGAAAGTTTAAACTGAATAACTTCTCCCCAAGAACCTCTCTGAAAGAATCAAATCTATTTTTTTTATTCTTCAACATTTTGAAAAAAAATGGTTTTAAATCATATTTTCCCCTTGAGTATGAGCTTTCTGCAATCTGTGTATTAATTTCATACACACACACTTCTGTCTATCCTTCCAACTAATGATAAAACTTAGTAACAAATAATAAAACTCAAGATTCAATGTTTTGTACCCTGTTTCCCCCCCAAATAAGACATCCCCTGATAATAAGCCCAATTGAGATTTTGAGCACATGGCAATAAGGCGAAGTGCTTATTTCAGGGTTCAAAAAAATATAAGACAGGGTCTTATTTTCAGGAAACACGGTATATCTTCTTCATACACTCTGGCTGATTGATGGCTTTCAAAAGGGACTTTACAAACTAACATTTAAAATAAACTAGTGATAAGTCTGGAACTGTGCAGCTACCGTCAGATAATCCTTACCTCTAGGAAAGAGAATGAAAACCAGACAAGAAAGTTATGGATCTTTCCCTAAAGGGGAAGTTTATTGCAAACAAGGGCAATAAACCTTTTCCTCAAATCTAAGTAGCTCAGGATGAGGTCAACCTGTTTAAGGGAAGGTGGTATCATTAGCTTGGATCATTAGGGGACATCCCCTGGATTGGGTGATTCATAGCTCATCCATTCTTCCAGTTCTATAGGGAAGATAAAAGAAGAAGAAAGGACAGCCAGAATAGAGCCTTGCTAACATAAACTGAGCTAGCACTGTGTTCAAAAAGCAAAATTAAAATCCAGGCCAGCATCTTTTCCCCCCCACATGCTGATATAGTAATATAGTTTTTTATGAGGCATATGAAGAAAGGGTTTTCCCCCTCCAAGGACCTTCTGATGTGAAGAAGACAATAACAAGAACAAAAAATGAATATTTCAGATATGTTTGCCGAGTTCAGATTACAGTATGGCTAGTACCAAAGTTAGAAAGTCTTCAAAAATCTCCTTTGGGAAACGTATATCATGATTCTGAAGGACTTCACCTATCTTATATGACATTACACAATAGTCTTGCCAAATAAGCCTGCATTGTAATCCTTATTTTACATACAAAGAGCTGAGACTGAGATGACTCTTTGCTAAAGAGCACAAAAAATATATGAATTAATGGGAAAGCTGAGCTTTCAACAATGGTGTCTCCAGCTCCTGTATTGAGAAATAACCTTGCTGTTATATCTATTCTCAGAGCAGTAACTAAAACCCAAGCATAAATTCACCCCTTGTTCTCACTCAGTTTTCCTAATTCTCCTGCTAGATGTGTCTGCATGATTTGTGTGGGTGAGCCTCTAAAGCTGAGCATTATCCAGACAAATTATCCAGAACAGAGTAATCGTTTTTTTATGTGAAGACACACACACATATATACAGGGGTGGGATTCAGCTGGTTTGGACCAGTTCAGGTGAACCAGTAGTTGTGACCTGTGGGTGGGTGAACCCTAACCTCTGCCCCGCCACCCCAGTGATCAGTGCCGTCCTATTTAGCTGCAGTTTTTAAGCTGTGCACATTTGTGCGAACACACACGCAAGCAAAGAGCATTTGCAGAAGGCTGCACGCATGCAAGGAAGGTGTGCACGCTCACATTTTCAGTGCTGGGATGAAATGGTTGTTAAATGCATGAAATGCATCTTTCATTTCTTTTAACTGCTGTGGTGCTGGAATGTATCACCTCCAAGTTTGAATAAAACAGTTTTGGTTATTCTTGTGGCATTCTGGTCAAATGTACGGTCCCTGCTATTAATAAGGAATTCTGCATTTAGCACTGGTACAACTAAGCTACTAAAAAAATTGTGAAAGTTTTAGATGACGCACTTTGATAGGGAGCAATATTTATCAGCCCATCTCTATGATTAACAAATGTACAGTACAGGTAGTTTTCAACGTACAACAGTTTATTTAGTGACTGTTCAAAGTTACAACAGCACAGAAGAAACAATTTATGACCATTTTTCACATGTACAACCATGGTGATGTGATCAAAATTCAGATGCTTGGCATTTATGACGATTGCAGTTTCCCTTTTTTTTTTATTTGCATTTATATCCCTTCCTTCTCCGAAGACTCGGGGCGGCTTACACTATGTCAAGCAATAGTCTTCATCCATTTGTATATTATATACAAAGTCAACTTATTGCCCCCAACAATCTGGGTCCTTTTGCGATCTGACAAGCAGTTAATCAGGAAGCTGGAGTCACTTAACCATGTTACTAACTTAACAGTGATTCACTTAACAACTGTGACAAGGAATGTTGTAAAATGGGGCAAAATTCACTTAACCAATGTTTCGCTGAGCAACAAAAATTTAAGGCTCAGTTGTGGTCATAAGTCTGCATAGCAAAATTGTAACTTGCAATGTAAAAGGAATACATGATACAGAACATGAAGCAACAAAGGAAATAAGAGAAAGAAAAATAAGTGTTGGCCTGTAAAACAAGGAAAATGGAAGGAGGTGCTTGTAACCATTCTGTCAATCCTGAAGGGAACCTGGCTGAGGCCCATCTTTGAGGCTTCAGGGTTGCCACAAGGAAGAAAAAGGCAAAGGGAAAGGGATGGGGGAAATAGCTAGCCAAAATTTCTTGTTTGAAGTCAAAACAAGAAATTTTCCTGTGGGAACCAAGGACATTCCAACAGGTGGCTGGGGAGAGGAGGAGTGAAGTAACCTAGCAACCAGCCAGCACCTTGATTGGAAAACCTGACTGAGGACTTGGGGGAAGGGGGGATGTTTACTTTTTAATTAGGTGAAAACCATGGGAAACTTCAGAGTTGGTTTTCACCAATTGTGCCAATATGAGATATCCAATAATTCATTCCTTGAGGAATCTACCTGCCTCAGAGTTCTGCTTTCTTTAGGTGCATTACTTGGAATGCTGACACCTTTGTTAAATGACTGTACAAAGTCACAATGGCTTAAGTACAAAAGTGACTTACGACCAGTATTCAGTTACAACTGTTACAGCATCAAGTTACCAAAATTCAGACACTTGGCAACTGGCATATATTTATGCCATTTCACTGCCCCAGTGTCATGTGATCTCCATTTGTAACTTTCCCAGCTGGCTTCCGATCAGCAGAGTCAATGGGGAAAGCCCGATTCTTTTAACAATCACACAGTTCACAACTGCAGTGATTCACTTAACTCCTATGCCAAAAAGGTCATAGAATGGGGCACAACTCACCTGTGTTGCAGAAATTTTGACCGCAATTGTGGTCGTAAATCAAGGGCTACTTGTTTGAGTGCAGGAGGTATGATCTTGTGAATTAGAATGTTTTATTACAAATGAAACGATGAAAGATATACTGGTAACTGAATTTCATCGTTACTGTGAATGATGACATTCTAGGGGTAAAATGCTCCCGGTACGGACCGGATCACTTGATCCGGTAGCGATGGCGGCAGGTGGTTCGGAGAACCGGTAGCAAAAATCCCTCCCCCCCCCAATGCCCAGCTGAGCCGTGCGTTCATCGGAGGTTTTTTCTTAACTTTTAAAAGCATTTTTTCTTCGGCCAAAAAAATGCTTTTAAAAGTAAAAAAAAAAAAACCTCTGATGATCTGATGATCTGATGACGGAGGCTCTGCGCATGCGCGAGAATGGTAGCGGCTTAGAGGAGCCCGAATCGGCGGTGGCGGCTTTCCCTGAAATGGAGGCTTCGGGCTGACTCACCAGGCTTCTCCGGTCCCTCGGCGTGTGGTTCGATCTGTCTGGCTGCCGCTGGAGAGGTTTGTGGCCTCTCGGTTAGGCGACAGCCGAGAACGGGCCGAGGGACGGAGTGGCGATCCGGAAGGGGGCGGCCATCTTGGAGGAAGCGAGCGATGGGCGAGGAGGCGAGGAGGCCTGCTGTTCGTTGCGGGCTTGACCTCGGCTCTGGCCTGCCTTGCCCAGCGGAGCCCTGCCCAGCGGAGCCCTGCCCAGCGGAGCCCTGCCCAGCCTGCCCAGCGGAGCCCTGCCCAGCGGCCCAGCGGCGAGCCCTGCCCAGCGGAGCCCTGCCCAGCAGCCCAGTGGCGAGTCCTGCCCAGCGGAGCCCTGCCCAGCCCAGTGGCGAGTCCTGCCCAGCGAGCCTGCCCAGCGGCGAGCCCTGCCCAGCGAGCCCTGCCCAGCGGCGACCCGTGCCCAGCGGAGCCCTGCCCAGCGGCCCAGTGGCGAGTCCTGCCCAGCGGAGCCCTGCCCAGCGGCCCAGCGGCGAGCCCTGCCCAGCGGAGCCCTGCCCAGCGACCCAGCGATCTTGGCCAAATTCCAGCGGCGTGGCGAGTCCTGCCCAGCGAGCCCTGCCCAGCCCAGCGAGCCTGCCACAGCTGGCGCGAATCCCGCCCGCTTTTGCCTGTCGGTGGGCTTGCCTTGGCGCCAGTTCCATCGGCGCCAGTTCCATCGGCGCTGGTTGCGCCCGGCGAGGCTATGTGGACCGCGAGGTGCCTGTCCAACGGCGCCTTGTATTTGGCAGCCCCACCCAGGATGGGTGTGGTAACGGCCCGGTGGGGGTGGAGGCCGGGACCGTGGCTGAGGTTTGTCCCTCTTGTGGCCTGTTTTGTCATCGAATGGCCCCTGGTGGCCTGGCTTGCTCCATCGTATTTTCCTTTGTGGCCTTATGGCCTGGCTTGCTCCATTTATTTCCGCCCCCCTCTATTCCGGACCATGGGTCATCTAAACTGGGCGGTCATGCTTGTCCATCTGCGGGATGGAGTGGATTGGACTGGATTGGACTAGCTTGGACTGGTCTAGGGACTTGGGCAGACCGCTAGCCATGTCTACCTGATTAAGATCTATTGTAGGACTGCTTCCATAGGCACGCTATGGAGACTGTCGGCCTGTCTGTTCCTGTTTTGTCATCGCTATCCGGTTCCTGCTCCATTTGTCCTTTGACCAACTGGACTCCCGCTGGAAGACTCACCATTTCTATTACTTTGGGATTTTACCACCTTAGCATCCCTCGCCGATTCGCACTTTCCTATGCGCTACACTGCACGTGAACTCTTGCGCCTGCAGTGCCCCCGCCGCAGGAATGGCCCATATCGCTACCAAGGGCCGGCCTCAATGACGGGTCTTGGGACCCACAGAGGTGGCATGCGAGAAGAAAGAGCCTTTGGGGGTTTTTAGATAGGGCATTTTTAAGGGGTGGGAGGGGTAGGGTGGGTGATGGGGTAGCCCGTCGGGAGGAAACCAGTTCCAGCGCATGCTCGTGGCGATTATCAAATGGGTTCGGAGGTTATGGGGGAGGTGTTCCTTTGTGTGAGGTGAGTCTATTGGCACGGTAAGTGGGAGGGGCAGATATGGCGGAAGGGGATCGTGTCGACATAGGGGTCACGCGTTCGATGTATGCAGGCGATCGCGTGCCCGATCTAACTTTACCCGTTCCCGGATGGTCAGGACCCTCAGAGCCTGGGCCTTCGTCTGATGTTATGCAACGCACGGTCCGTGGCCAATAAGGCCCCCCTAATACATGATCTAATTCAGGGGGGTGCCGCGGATATTATAGGCGTTACGGAGACCTGGTTGGGCAATGAAGGGGGTGTGCCCCTGGTTGAGATGTGCCCACCGGGTTTCCGTGCATTCCATCAGCCGAGGGCCCAGGGTAGGGGTGGAGGGGTGGCGGTTGTGATTAAAGAGAGTCTAGAGCCGAGGGAGACCACTGTACCTCAGATAGCCGGGTGTGAATCCCTCTTTGTGAGGTGGGGTCATAGATGTCAGATGGGCTTGCTGGTCGCGTACCTGGCTCCTTGCTGCGTGACAGCTGCCCTGCCCGAGCTCCTAGAGGTGCTTGCCGGGGTGGCGGTGGAGACCCCCAGACTTTTAGTCATGGGGGACTTTAACCTGCCATCTGCCGGCTCGTCATCGACGGTAGCTCGGGAGTTCTTGGCTTCCATGACGGCCTTGGACCTGACTCAAGTAGTGGATGGCCCCACTCACATCGGGGGTGGCACACTGGACCTGATTTTGTCTCTGGTCAGTGGTTGAGAGATCTGGACTTAAAGGAAATAGTCATTGAACCTTTGTCATGGTCAGATCACTCTCTCCTTCGCCTGGACTTTCTGACCGCTACCCAACACCGCAGGGAGACGGAACCATTACGTTGGTACCGTCCCAGGCGCCTGATGGACCCAGAGAGGTTCCGGACGGAGCTTGGGCCATTTCCTGAGGGTCTGGCTCACGGCACGGCAGAGGAACTGGCTGCAGCCTGGGAGCGGGCTGCGGCGGGGCTTTAGACCGTGTCGTGCCTTTGCGACCTCTGACCCGGCGTAGATCCCAACCGGCTCCTTGGTTCTCCGAGGAGCTGAGGGGATGAAACGCGGAGAAGACGCCTAGAGAGTTCCTGGAGGTCCAGCCGTTCAGAGGCTGATCGGACACTAGTTAGATCCTATACTAGGACCTACCTAGTGGCACTGAGGAAGCGGCGTTGCTCGCCTCCTCCCTCATTGCGTCGGCAGATAACCGCCCAGCTGCCCTGTTTGGTGACCCGCTCCTCCTTCACCAGGGGCGGGATGACCCGTGCAGGGACGTGCTGAGGAGTTTAACGGTTATCTATACGATAAAATCGTTCAGCTGAAGGACGGTCTGGACCAAGATTGCAGCGATTCGGACGGGACGTCTGAGGGCGGTCTTGGTGATGTTGTGTGGGATGAGTTTGACCCTGTGACTCCCGAGGACATGGACAGGTTGCTGGGTAGATTGAATGCCACCACATGTTTACTGGACCCGTGCCCCTCCTGGCTGGTGCTGGCCACTCAGGAGGTGACACGAGGCTGGCTCCAGGGGATTACGAGTGCTTCTTTGTTGGAGGGAGTCTTTCCGGCCGCCTTGAAAGAGGCGGTGGTGAGGCCCCTCCTCAAGAAGCCTTCCCTGGACCCGGCTGTTTTAGGTAATTATCGTCCAGTCTCCAACCTTCGCTTCGCGGCGAAGGTTGTAGAGAGTATGGTGGCATATCAGTTTCCCCTTCACCTGGAGGAAACTGTCTATCTGGACCCGTTCCAGTCCGGCTTCCGGCCCGGTTACAGCACTGAGACGGCTTTGGTCGCGTTGGTGGATGATCTCTGGAGGGCCAGGGATAGGGGTTATTCCTCTGCCCTGGTCCTATTAGACCTCTCAGCGGCTTTCGATACCATCGACCATGGTATCCTGCTGCGCCGGTTGGGGGGATTGGGAGTGGGAGGCACCGTTTATCGGTGGTTCTCCTCCTATCTCTCCGACCGGTCGCAGACGGTGTTGACGGGGGGGCAGAGGTCGACCCCGCGGCGCCTCACTTGTGGGGTGCCGCAGGGGTCGATTCTCTCGCCCCTTCTGTTCAACATCTATATGAAGCCGCTGGGTGAGATCATCAGTGGCTTCGGTGTGAGGTACCAGCTGTACGCTGATGACACCCAGCTGTACTTTTCACACGGCCCACCCCAATGAAGCCATCGAAGTGCTGTCCCGGTGTCTGGAAGCCGTACGGGTCTGGATGGGGAGGAACAGGCTCAAGCTCAATCCCTCCAAGACGGAGTGGCTGTGGATGCCGGCATCCCGGTACAGTCAGCTGAGTCCGCGGCTGACTGTCGGGAGCGAGTCATTGGCCCCGATGGAGAGGGTGCGCAACTTGGGCGTTCTCCTGGATGAACGGCTGTCTTTTGAAGACCATTTGACGGCCGTCTCCAGGAGAGCTTTCCACCAGGTCCGCCTGGTGCGCCAGTTGCGCCCCTTTCTAGACCGGGATGCCTTGTGCACAGTCACTCACGCCCTTGTGACGTCTCGTCTGGACTACTGCAATGCTCTCTACATAGGGCTCCCTTGAGGGGCATCCGGAGGCTACAGTTAGTCAGAATGCAGCTGCGCGGGTGATTGAGGAGCCCTCGTGGCTCCCAGTGACACCTATCCTGCGCCGGCTGCACTGGCTACCTGTGGCCTTCCGGGTGCGCTTCAAGGTGTTGGTGAATGTCTTTAAAGCGCTCCATGGCATAGGGCCGGGATACTTACGGGACCGCCTGCTGCTACCTAATACCTCTCACCGACCCGTGCGCTCTCACAGAGGGGCTCCTCAGGGTGCCGTCGGCCAAACAGTGCCGGCTGGCGACACCCAGGGAAGGGCCTTCTCTGTGGGGGCTCCCGCCCTCTGGAACGAACTCCCCCCAGGACTTCGTCAACTTCCGGACCTCCGAACCTTTCGCCGCGAGCTTAAAACCTACTTATTCATCTGCGCTGGACTGGGTTAGTGTTTTAATGGGTTTTAAGCTCTAAATTTTAATCTTGGCCAATTTTAATAAGTTTTTTAATTGTATTTTAATTTGTATTTATTGTATTGTATTTTTACCTGGCTGTGAACCGCCCTGAGTCCTTCGGGAGAAGGGCGGTATACAAATTTAAATAATAAATAAATAAATAAAATCGTGTGGCTCAGCTAGATGCTAGCCAAAAAATGGGGGGAGGGTCTGTTTTTCCTCCCAGCAGGCTTCCCTGAAGCCTGAAGCCTTTTGGGAGGAAAAACAGACTCCCCCACCTTTTTGGTTTGGCTAGTAGGCTTCAGGTAGGCTAGGAGGAAAAATGGGGTATGTGGGGTCGTTTTTGAGAGAAAGAGAGAGAAAGAAAGAAAGAAAGGAGGTAGGGAGGGAGGGAGGGAAGGAGGCAGAGAAGGAAGGAAGGAAGGAAGGAAGGAAGGAAGGAAGGAAGGAAGGAAGGAAGGAAGGAAGGAAGGAAGAGAGGAAGGGAGGAGTACAAACCTGGCACTAGATGCAGCTTCAGAGGATAATCCAGGGTGGAGGTCATCTAGTCCAGGGGTCTCCAACCTTGGTCACTTTAAGACTTGTGGACTTCAACTCCCAGAATTCCTCAGGCAGCAAAGCTGAGTGAGGAACTCTGGGAGTTAAAGTCCACAAATCTTAAGCTGGCCAAGGTTGGAGACTCCTGATTCTAGTCCAACCCTGCTCCAGCAGGACATTGTTAGTGAGTTCCTGTCTTTTGATCCCCCAGTCACTTGCTTACATAGTCACGCCCACCAAGTTACATGACCCCCACCAAGCCACGCCCACCAAGCCACGCCCACAGAACCGGTAGCAAAAAAAATTAGATTTCACCCCTGCAACCTTCTGTAAAGCACATGCAAATCTCAGTAAAGGATTCATGGCTAATCTTGTTTTCAGATGTTCCTGTTTCCAACTCTGAGATATTCTGGTTTTCACAAAATTGTGTTTGTATTTTGATGAGACAACGGCAGAACAAGATTTGGGAAAAAAATATGAATTGCAAAGGAGAGTTGCAGCTTAGTATTTCTACTGAGGCAAAAGTGCGAAACATTGACGTTTCTATTAAAATATAAGCTGAACAAGTTTTTCCCCATCCATATTTTCCATCTCATGAATTTCAATATCCACCCACTCACTTAAGCTGGGACCTAACCAGGTGAAGCTCCGTTCTCCTGTCTACCTCTTAAGACACTGAATGCTCCACAAAGTGAATTGCTTCAACATCTCCTGTATGTCAAAAACATTTGGAAGTTGTTTATTCTTAGCTGCCTCAAACCATTCCTTAAATCCATGAAACGATTCAGTATGGTTGCACCCTCAGGTCTGCAGCATGCACATATGCTATTCTGGAAAGAAAAAAAGGAACAATTAGTACCAAACATTTTGTATAAGCTCTTCCTAACCATCCACAATACACACCATCTGCCTATTTGATTTTCTGTTCTTACTTGCTTTGGGAAAACTCACACTTAGGGAATCTTAAGATGAACGAGATATTAGAGGAAGTTACAACCCACCTGTTTGGATATTTATTTAGTATCCCGCTTTTATTATTTTTATAAACAACTATTGAATATTCATTTCATTTCTACAAGCCTGTGCTTAAAAAAACCAAACCCTTTTCCTTCATGGCTGTGTAGCATTAAGCAAAAGAGTGCCTTGAGGTCATCTAGTCCAGAGGTCTCCAACCTTGGTCACGTTAAGACTTGTGGACTTCAACTCCCAGAGCTTTGCTGCCTGAGGAACTCTGGGAGTTAAAGTCCACAAGTCTTAAAGGGGCCAAGGTTGGAGACCCCTGATCTAGTCCAACCCTGCTCTAGCAGGACATCGTTAGTGAGTTTCTGTCTTTTGATCCCCCAGTCACTTGCTTATATAGCCAGAAGTATGTGAGAGCATGCACTTTGCCCCGTCTACAACCTCTTTAACCAAATCTATCTTTTCCTAGAACTCTACTTTGCCCAAGAAAAGATAGAACTGTTTTAAATTGCCTTGAATGTGATACAATGCACTGCCACATTCTATTCTATGTTTTCAGTTAAGCCATAACAAAGTAAGAGAAGAGAGAAAGTTCCCCTGCCCATCCTCCACTTTTCAATTTTGTGCATCCCAATAAGGTTGATTGCTTATTTGAGGCTGTATTTTTCTAATTGGGTGTAGCATGTGCAGAGGTGGTATTCAGCAGGTTCTGACTGGTTTGGGCAAACCAGTAGCAGCGACCGGGGTGCCCCGGCGTAATGCCATCCTATTTAGCCACGTTTTTGAGGCCAGGCGGATGCATGGAAGGCACACATTCAAGCAAAGTGCATGCTCAGAAGGCTGGGCGAAGCAAGCTTGCGCATGGGGTGAACCGGTGGTAAGAATATGTGAAAGACACCTCTCAGCATGTGCTGTGATAGTGGTAGCATTGTTGCGCTTTTGTACTCCAAGTGTACAGGTACTCATTGACCTACAACCATTCATTTAGGGACCGTTCAAAGTTACAACACACTGAAAAAAGTTTTCACACTTAACAATCATTGCAGCATCCCCATGATCAAAATTCATACACTTGGCAACTAGTTCATATTTATGACAGTTCCAGTGTCCTGGAGTCATGCGATCAAGTTTTGTGAACTTCTGAAAAGCAAAGTTAACGGGGAAGATAGATTTATCTAACAATCGTTAGACAGTTTCAATGCTAACAACTGTGATAAAAAAACTTGTGAAATGAAGAAAAATTAATTTAACAACTGTCTTGCTTAGCAACAGAAATTTCAGGCTCAATTGTGGTCATAAGTTGAGGACTACCTGTACCTGGAGCTATTTTCCCTCTTAAACAGAGGTGGTTCAGTGGTTAGAATGCAGTACTGCAGGCTAACTCACTCCAGGAGTTCAATTCTGATTGGCTCAAGGTTGACTCAATCTTCCACCTTTCCAAGGTTGGTAAAGTGAGGACCCAGCTTAATCTGTTTCAACTCCTACCCTCAAAATGACGCTACAGAGCACTGGGCACCAGAACAATTAGACACAACAACAGTTTCTTCCCAAACACCATCACTCTGCTAAACAAATAATTTCCTCAACACTGTCAAACTATTTACTAAATCTGCATTATTATTAATCTTCTCATTGTTCCCATCACCCATCTCCTCCCACTTAGGAGTATGACTGTAATCTTGTTGCTGGTATCCTTAAAGTTTATATTGACTGTTTCCTAATATTATTTGATTGCTTATTTGTTCCCTATGACTATCATTAAGTGTTGTACCTTAGAATTCTTGATGAAGGTATCTTTTCTTTTATGTACACTCAGAGCATATGCGCCAAGACAAATTCCTTGTGTGTCCAATCACACTTGGCCAATAAAAAATTCTATTCTATTCTATTCTAATACAGGCCCAAGGACAGAATAATGGCATATTGTGTGAGTTCGAAGCTGTGAAAATCAGTCTGCAACTACTTTAAAGGGTGAGTCAGCAGAGGAAAAATTGCTAAGCATCGTTTAACCACAGGGGTGTTTTAAGCACCTGCAAAGAATTTACTAAGCGGTTTGAGGAGGAAGGAGCTCCCCTCTGTGCAGAATTAAATGGCACTGTGGATTTGGGGAGACATCTGTAATCCTATTTTGTTTTGTTTTGTTTTTAGGAACTGTTCCAGTTTTTGGGATATAAAGATGTGGGCAAGATGGTTGCTTCTACTACGCCATGTAAACTAAACACCTGCCCATCTTGCCTTTGAACAGAAAGATTGAGAATATATGTTCAGGGAATTGTAAATTGGTAAATTGCCTTACCAATTCAGGAGTTTATCCTCCAGCTTGATAGAGATGGTGATGCAGCTATCCATGGAGCAAGATATAACAGAAAAGAACTCCCACCTTGTAAATAATTCCATTTGGGAATTTTTAGGGCCAGTAAACTTTCAAATCGGGGTTTTGGGATCAAAACTACTTTTGTCATCTCAGCAGATGACCAATTCTAGGCGAAAGATGAAAAAGCATCGTTCCTTTGAATCTGCTATTTTACATTGTTTGATTCTCTAGGGATTCTATGCAATTCAGAGCTGCTCTTACGAAGTTTCATAGATTTTTCTTTTGAATTCTCACTTTCTTCTTTTTATCCTGCATGGAATTATTGCTTGTGTTACTCATCTCCTTCTTTAGTACCCAAAATATGGGACACTTTCCTCTAGCAAATGGTAAAGTAAAAAAGTCCAAACCTAATTCAAATTCCAGAATCTAATAAATCAGAATAAAATACAAAATAAAACGAGAGGGGGGAAGCCTAACTGAAAACAAAGTTTATTAAATGTGCCAAGGAATGTCTATAAAAGCATCCTTCTGTTGGGAGAAATGTCCACCTGGGTTCGGTTCCAAGTGGTAAGAAAGACAGTGGAAACATGGAGACTGCTTGGAAAGATGGTTTTAATGGTGGACGCGACCACATGGGGTTTTTGGGTCCTGGGCAAAAAAGAGCACATGGAGTGGAGAGAAGGATATATTTATACACTCTCTTGGGCCCTGCCTTGGATTTTCCTGTTCCTGTACAAGAAATGTATCCCATTGGCTGTCAGACTCCCAGGGCCGGGCGGTCTTAGCTAACTTTGTAGGTTGTCTGTGTCCCAGGCCTGGTTGAATCTTGCTGGGTGATGATGTAATGAAGGGGTTTGGGGCAATTCCTATTATGGCTTAATGGCTTTGTTCTGGTTTAGATCTTGAGTGAGGGCTAATCCTATCATATCCTGAGGGCCATGTCTTTTGTGTTGTAGATAAGCTGGTCTAGCCTTTTGTCTGGTAAATAACCAAAGTATCTGCTGGGGGCAGGGAGCTGGGGCTGAGTTTCTGTCTTAAGATTTCTATTTCTCTTTTAGGGGAAATATTCTGCCTTTTTAATATTTCTGAGAATATTTCATTTTTCTAGGAGAGGGTTAGGTGCTAACTTCCTACAGTTCCATATCAATAATATAATTCTTCCCCAATAACACTATGTTATTTCTGCTCAACCTCAGAACTGTAGAATTGCAGGTTCTGCAGCACTCCTTTCTATCATTCTGACTGCCTGATACCTATCTGAATGAGCAATGTCATCAAGGGGGTTGAGTATTGATGGCATCTATATGCAAATCCAGTTCTATTGCTCCATGTCATGAGAGATAGATGAGAAGGTTGGAATAGTCCTTGAATGTTTTAATGAGTTGTATGAAGGCCAATCCATAGAAAGATGAGAGCCATTTTGGTGTAGTGGTTAGGGCATCAGACTGGATACTGGGAGACCGTGAGTTCTACACTTATCTATGCACAAAGCCAGCTAGGTGACATTGGACCAGTCACTCTCTCTCAGCTCTAGGAAGGAGACAATGGCAAACCACCTTGCCAAGAAGGAAGCAATAGCAAAACACCTTGCCAGCGAGACAGAATGGATTACTAGCTCTTATATATCTGACAATGGGTAGGTCCCTATCCCAAAGGCACAAGTAAACAGGTTTCTAGATTTCTTCCTCATCATCACAACAAGCATAGACAGACGTCTGGTACAAGAAGTTACCTTCTATTGTGTTCTTACTACACATCTTCCAGAAAAGACTACAGTTTTGTCTCACTAATCAAGTTGGGTGCCTTTTTTCAAGAGATACTGTAAACTGAAGAAGTCAGATAACTTGGAAGGTCAATCTATTCAGTGTCTTACTCCAGAGGTGGGCTTCAAAAATTTTAGCAAGGGGTTCTCTGCCCAGTTGCTGGGTGGGTGTAGCCATGGTGGGCATGGCCTGGTCAGCCTCCTGCACCACCACATTTTTGCCCTCCCCGGGCTTCAGAGGTTTTCCTAGACCCTCTAGGAGGGCAAAAATGGTCTCCATAGCCTCCAGAGGCTCTCTGGAAGCTGGAAATGGGCCTGTTTCCTGCCATTCTGAACTTCCGGTAGGCCCATTTTTTGCCCTCCCCGAGCCTCCGCACATGCCCTGCACTTACCTGCATCCGCGTGGGGGCTCCTGGGAGGGGAGGGGCAGGGTGGGAGTGGGCAGCCAGAAGTGGAATTTGGGGGTTCTCCGAACTGCACAGAATCTTAGCTAGAGGTTCTCCCGAACTTCTGCAAACCCCCAGCAGCCCCACCCTTGCCTTACTCCAGTCTTTACTAACCTGGGAGTCTTGTGGAAATAAATAATAATATGGTGAAATGATTCAGCAATAAAATGGGGGTGGGGACAAGGCTAATCATAGATCTGGACCAAGCAAAAAGTTTTGCCAAAAAGCTTGCAGCCTAAAAAGAAAAAAATTAAAGTGATTTTTACCATTAGCAATCAATATTTAATCAGAAACAGACAAATCTTACTCTGCTTTTTTTCTGTGCTTCGCTGTGTTATCCGCTACCTCCCTCTTCTTTGTCTTCATAAAAAGGCTTCAAAGCAAAAAGGAATCTTTTATATTCTATTTGTTGATTCCCCAAGAGTTTCATAGCTGAAAGTATACAGAATATAAATATTCCTTTAAAGTTTTTAGGCTGTTTTGTCCCAGCCTCCTCCTCTCCATAGTTTTTATTGCTCATCATTATGTGAATATTCTAAGCTACTTTTTATGTAGCACCAATTATTTCTAATCACCAGGTTTATTTTAATTCATAAATTTTGCCAATCATTGCCTTTAAAATATTTTAAACACAAAGCAAGCCTTTTTAGATTTTCTAACTAGGCTTTATCACCTTTAACTGGAATATGATGGACAAAAAAATTAGCCTAGGACTTTCTAATCAAGAGTTAATAATTCTGTATAACTTTTCTGGATACTTGGATCAAAATGATAACCATCGAGTTGATCTTTCTACAGAATAAAACTGAAACTCCTTGCACTTTCCTGCTACCACATCTTCAAGTTCACAAGCATTTTTATTAGCTTGTATAGCTAATTTGCTAGAACTTTATTAGAATTTACTAGATCAGCATATGCAAGTGATTATTTCCATTTTCATTCAACAGCTATCAATATTCTACACTGTCTCAAAGAATCAAGAAATGTCTGTGCTTGCTTATATAGAAATCTTATATGTGTACAGTAATAAGAGCTGAGATGGCACAGTGGTTAGAGTGCAGTACTGCAGGCTACTTCAGCTGACTGCGAGCTGCAGTTCAAATCTCAGCGGCTCAAGGTTGACTCAGCCTTCCATCCTTCTGAAGTGGGTAAAATGAAGACCCAGATTGTTGGGGGCAATATGCTGACTCTGTAAAACCACTTAGAGAGGGCTGTAAAAGCACTATGAAGTGGTACATAAGTCTAAGTGCTACTGCTATTGCTATGAAGTATATAACTTACCCTTAGAGAATCCCGTTAAAACAGATTGGATAAAGGGAAAACATAGCATAGATGACAGTGCTATTTCCTGAAAAAGCATTATTGCATCAAGTATAGTAATGCAACAATTACAGTAGTTTTCATACTTTGAATTCAGGGGCTCAGGTACAATTTTTTGGCATGTCTCATTAAAAGGATTGTATAGCAATTAATTGGCCAACCTTGCTTGATCTCAGAAATTGCTAAGCATAATCACACTTGTTTAATATTTGGATAGCCAGTGGCCTCAAAGCTCTAGGCTAGACTGGGAAATTTAAAAAGTAGAGGTTTTTAAACTTACAGGAAAGGAATAATAAACCAATGCTGTATAGTTGACCATAAAAAAAAAATCTCACAGGAATGGCAAATGTCAATAAAACCATCAGAGATCAAGTTCAACTCAAGAGTCTATGACTCTTTTTACAACAAGTGAAGTGGGATAGAATTCTAGAGTAGGAAAAGGACCTCGATCCACTGGTGAAATCAATTTTTTTTACTACCGGTTCTGGGAGCGTGGCTTAGTGGATGTGGTGTGGCTTGGTGGATGTGGCAGGGGAAGGATACTGCCAAATCTCCATTCCCACCCCACTCCAGGGGAAAGTTACTGCAAAATCTCCATTCCCTCCCCACTCTGGGGCCAGCCAGAGGTGGTATTTGCCAGTTCTCCAAACTACTTAAAATTTCCACTACCAGTTGTCCAGAACCTGTCAGAACCTGCTTGATTTTACCCCTGCCTTGATCTTACCTTTTATTTTGATATATATTTGATTTATATTGATGTATTGACCATCATTTGTGTTGTAAATGTTGTACCTTGATGAAGGTATCTTTTCTTTTATGTACACTGAGAGCATATGCACCAAGACAAATTCCTTGTGTGTCCAATCACACTTGGCCAATAAAAAATTCTATTCTATTCTATTTGCTTTTTTTTTTTTGCATTTATATCCCGCCCTTCTCCGAAGACTCAGGGCGGTTTACACTATGTCAAGCAATGGTCTTCATCCATTTGTATATTATATACAAAGTCAATTTATTGCCCCCAAGAATCTTGGTCCTCATTTTACCTACCTTATAAAGGATGGAAGGCTGAGTCAACCTTGGGCCTGGTGGGACTTGAACCTGCAATAATTGCAAGCAGCTGTGTTAATAACAGACTGTCTTAGCAGTCTGAGCCACCAGAGGCCCTTATTTGGAGGAGTCCAAAATAAAGCATCCCAGATAAATAGCTGCCTATGTGATGGAATGTAGTGAAGAGATGGAGCTCCAGGAGGAAGGAGGAACATTCTAGATGAATAAGAAGCAGGTCAACTCAGATATTATGCGTAGGGGAAAGAGGGTGACGACAGCTCTGCTTAACAGTTCAGAGTATATTATAGATATACTCTGAACTGCATATAGATATGCAGATAGTACATTCCTCTTTCTGGCAAGATTTTGCTTATAGGTGAAAAACAATAAATAATTCAGCTTGGAAAAATCACCAAATGCCATTCTTGGTTTTGGATCTGGCTGTCATTAAAACACATTTAATGGAAGGAATGTTGAGTAATTGGTTCCACTATCAAATTTCTGGTAATGGTAGGAAGTTTTATTTTTCCAATGTTCAGCTAGAATCTGCCTTCCTGTAATTTAAATCCCTTATTTCATGTCTTATATGCTTGGATGAGGCAGTATAGACCAGTGGTGAGTTTCAATTTTTTTTACTACCGGTTCTGTGGGTGTGGCTTGGTGGGCGTGGCATGGCTTGATGGGCGTGGCTTGATGGGCATGGCAGTGGAAGGATACTGTAAAATCTCCATTTGCACCCCACTCCAGGAGAAGGTTACTGCAAAATCCCCATTTCCTCCTGATCAGCTGGGACTTCAGAGGCAGAGAATAGATGGGGGCGGGGCCAGTCAGAATTTTTACTACCGGTTCTCCGAACTACTCAAAATTTCCGCTACCGGTTCTCCAGAACTGGTCAGAACCTGCTGAAACCCACCTCTGATATAGACCTTGAGGTGATAGCCTTTCAGGAATTTGAGAAGTGTTGCCCTATCTTTTCTTGTCTTCTTTCTCAAGATTAGGCATGTCCAGCTCTTCAGTGTCTTTTCATAGGTCATGGTTTATCTTCTGATAGTGTCCATTTTCCTTTGTAGAATATGTTAAGAAGCTATCTCTGAAACCTTCTAAATTTGTGACAGTTCTTAAAAGAAAATAACATGGACTCTTTACTTCCTGTGATTTGGAAAAATAATGTCTCTGTTGATGCATCCCAAGATTGCAACAATATCACGTTCTTAACTCATGCTCCATTTTTAATTGATGACTTTTCTAAACTCTTTTTCAAAATACCATTATTTGTTATTTGCATCCCCCATTCTATACCTGCACATTTGAGCTTGGGTTTTAAATAAAGTTGGCATTCATCTCTATTCTTTATTCTTTCATCACCACTCACTGATATTTTAATTCTTCTTCCTGCACTGACCAATGACTACCCATTTGACAAAATAGCTCCTTCCACATCTATCCTTCTGTGAAAAGCAGAAAATAAGTAAAAGGGTTTGGGAGCTCAGATGGATGGCTTTTCTTTGGCAGCTCTAGACTGACTTATGTAACTTTATTATATTTATGCCGCACTCTTATTCTGACCTTTGGAAATTACATGGGAGGACAATTAATCATTCAGCCAATGCTGGTTTTACTTCATCAATAGTTCACAATTGAGATTCCATGGTTGGTTCTAAGCACACTGAAATTGTCACATTATACAAGAAGCGAGAAATGCTATAAATCAACATAATTGCACATGTTTAGTTTGGTGAAAAAAGTTTATTGTAGCATCTTCAGAAAAGAAAATGTATTTGTAAGCCTGGATCTTTGAATTCTGGCAGAGTAGTCCAACTTTTACCAACTGGGTGCTTTTTCCATTCTGGGTAACTTAGATCTGACCCACGAGGTTGCCCTGGAAACAGCGAAAGACTGGCCCGCAGTGCCTCTGCCAGGGAAAATGGAGCCTGGGAAGGTCACGGAGCTCCCCTTTTCTTCTCCTCCTGACCTCTCTTAGTGATCTCCCATCCATTCGCTGATGATGCTTTGGTTACAAAGCTGGGTCTCCTTGCATGGAGAGGAAGTGAGACTCTCTCTAAACCACACACTTTGCCCTCCTGCACACACCATGAGCAACCTGGCCAAGGAGAGCAAGAACAGGAGCAGCAGCTTCGAGAAGAAAGTAAGCGCAGCCAGATACCCCCTCAGGGAAGTGGGGCAGGGCTGGGCTGGGCTTTGGGGTCCTGGTGCCCTTATTTTATTTATTTATTTGTTTAGATTTTTATACCGCCCTTCTCCCGAAGGACTCAGGGCGGTGTACAGCCAAATTATAAAAACAACACAATGTACAATTAAAACAAAAAGTTAAAACAAGCATAATCCATAAATGGCCGAAATTTAAAACGATCAAATTTAAAACCCTTAAAATTCATAAATAATAATCCCAATTAAAATTATTTAGGATTAAAAATTTAAGCCAGTCCCGCTTGAATAAACAAATGCGTTTTCAGCTCACGGTGAAAGGTCTGGAAGTTGGGTAATTGGCACAAACCAGGGGGAAGTTCGTTCCAAAGGGTAGGAGCTCCTACAGAGAAGGCCCTTCCCCTGGGGGCCGCCAGCCGACATTGCTTGGCCCTGGAAGCTCAAGGGCCAGGCTGGGCCCTCATGTGGCCTGAGCGGGATTGCAAGGCTTCTCTGGAGGACAAGGGCTTGGTGCTCTCCCTGGTCTTGCCTTTCTCCACTGGAGACAATGGATTCCCCCCCGCCCTGACCAGGCCACCACAGGTTCCCCGACACAATTGATGTGTCAAGCTGGTCACACTCACCCTGGCCACACCCATCCCATCCACACATACACCCACACCCACCATCAAACACAACCCTGATGCGGCCCTCAATGAAATCAAGTTTGACATCCCTGTTCTAGATGTCCAATCATCAGGGTCACCTGCTTCAAGTCAGAAAGCTACAATTTAGGAAGCAAGCAGGAAGCAAGGTTGCCAACCTGCACTTCCAATAGGTGAATCTGAGTTTTCTTTAGAATGAACATGGAATAGCAAATTACCCCAAAGCTTCCATATTGCTTTGTATTTTTTGCGCCTCTTACCAAAACTTCCTTGTTTGCTTCCTGTTCAGTCATTCTGATCATTTATACCTAGAAGTTATACCTGGACAAGTCTGAACCAATTTTATGAATTTTAAAATATTTTGCATCAATTGACTTTGATGTCCTATTTTTTTTTTACAGACAAAATTAGATAGCCAGCTATCCTTTTTGTTATTCCAGCAGTTCTCATTTTCTTAACAGTTGCATTTGGTTCAGTAGGTAAAACTTCCCTTTCTCTTCAACTCTACTTAAAAGCTGTTCAATTTCTACCTCTTGTGTTGTGACTAGGTAATAATATTCTAAGAATAACTGAGATAACTTTGTCTGCTATGCCAAATCCCTATATCATGACTGCAATTATTCTAGCAACACTTTACTGCAAACAATATCAAGAATCAAGACTGTTTACACAAGTGCCTTTAAAATGAAATTTAAATCACCCCTCATCGCAACATTTCATACAAGGGTCCACTCTTGAAGTGAAGACTATTCCCCAGGTTACCTTCATTCTTACTGTTTCAAGTACGTTAACAAATCAATGGCTTATTCAGACCTGATACCGAGCCAGAGTTGTTAGTGCCTTTAGGGAAGTAAACTACATCACAGGTTTGATGAATTGAGTTTTGTATGCTTCTTTCACAATCTTACGGCGTTCTCACTCAGCAGTATTGAGGTTATGTTTTGTAGCACTGATATCTATAGGCTAACCAAAGATAACATCTGAAATCTAACCCCATAATTTTTGGCTTTTTTCTCAGCAACTGAAAACTCCAAAATGAGTTTAGCAAATATTATAATTTAAGGAAGTCATAAAAATACACAATGCATGTTAGTCTATAGCAGTGATGGCTAACCTTTTTTGCCATCACGTGCCAGGAAGTGGGGTTGGGGGGATTGCATGCATGCATGCCCACACCCATAATTCTCTGCGCCCCGCCCCCTCGCATGCACATGTGACTCTCCCCTCCTCACCACCAGTAGACCCGTTTTTCTCTCTTACTTGGCTCCAGAGCCTCTCTATGAGTCTGGGGGAGTGGAAAATGGCCTTCCCCATCTTCCTGGAGGCCCTCCGGAGGCCAGAAACGGCCCATTTGCCAACTTCCGGTTGGACAGGAAGTAACGTTTTTTGCTGTCCCCAGCCTCCAGAACCTCCTAGATGGCCTTCAGAGGGCCTGGAGAGCAGTTTTCCACCCCCACCCCCCCGCCCATACTCCTAGAGAGGCTTTGGAGACAGGTAAGAGAGAAAAACGGGCCTTCCCCACACCACCCGAAGCCCTCTGGAGGAAGGAAACAACCTGTTTTCCTCCTTCTGGTGGGCCAAGAGGCCCGAAAGTCAGCTGGCCAGCATGCGCATGTGCGCCAGAGCTGAGCTTGTGTGCCAACTGATATGGCTACGTGTGCCACCTGTGGCATGCGTGCCATAGGTTCGCCATCACGGGTCTATAGCTTTATTAGCAGGGGTGAGATTCAGCTGGTTCTATCTGGCTTGGGAAAACCAGTAGCGGCAGCTGAGGGAGGCTCCGCCCACCATGTGGACGTCATGACATCCCATTTTTGCGATGATTTTCGGCCTCTGCGCATGCGCAGAAGGTTTTGCGCGCACATTTGCGAACCGGTAGGAAGGTAAGTGAATTTCACCCCTGTCAATTTTTACCTAATATGGATTTCATCCTCCCTGCCCGGTTGCATACATATGTACACACCCAACCACCACAATATTGTGTTATATTAGACCCAACTAGGACTGTACCTTCTCAAATGGGTATCAGTGTAAAACAGCTGGGGGGAAGCTTTTCATTCCAATCAAAGACACTCAGATAGTCTTCAATGTACAACAGTTCATTTAGTGACTGTTCGAAGTTGCAATGGCACTGAAAAAAGGGACTTATGGCCATTTTTCACACTTACAACCGTTGCAGCATGCCCACGGTCACGTGATCAAAATTCAGATACTCGGCAACTGACTCATGATGGTACATTTATGATGGTACAGTGTCCCTGGATCATGTGATCATCTTTTGCAACCTTCTGACAAGCAAGGTCAATGGGGAAGCCAGATTCACTTAGCTGTGTTACTAACTTAATAACTGCAGTGATTCACTTAGCAACTGTGGCAGGAAAGGTTGTAAAATGGGGCAAAACTCGCTTAACAAATGTCTTGCTTATTAACATAAATTTTGTCCTCAATTGCAATCATAAGTCGAGGAGTCCCTGTACTTAGCAGCATATTCCATTTTTTCCCCACAGAAAATATCAGTTGCAAATAGAAGTAACATGTCACTGGTGAAAGAGATATATCAGGGGTGCCAAACTGGCGGCGGCGGACCGGATGTATCACACGCAGGCCACGCCCATCCCAGTTCTGTGAAGGGAAGGGAAAACATCACAAAACATCACAGGACAATAACATGACGCCACGAGTTTGGCACCTGTGAGATATATGAACCAAATTATGGATGCAAAATAAATAAATAAATAAATTTTTAAAAGGACAGCTGTTGACAGTGCGACACCAGTCATAATCACAGGAGTGGGGGTGGGGGTGGGAATCCCCATGATTTCTGCCTGCTGCAAACCTCTATTTTTAAATATATATATATATATAAAGTAGCCATTTTCAATTGCAGGAATTTAATGTTATAAACTGACATGAATTTTAATGTAGGCCTAAAACAATATGACAGAAAAACCATCCAGGCAATAAGTGGCAGAGCTAAGGCCTCAAGTGAACATTTGGTGTTTGCCATCCAATTAAAAATGTGGTGGATAGGCAGATATTTATACAGGATTAGTAACGAAGTAAACAAGACAGCGTGAGAAAATTTATCATCATCCTCATTCATTAAATCTGGCTTAATTGTCTGTGAGGTTTTTGTCTCCTTTGGCAACCGCCACAGACAAACATTACTGTACATTTCATCTTCCTGCGTTTTGAAATGTAAATTTAGTGCATTAGTGATCCTTTTCATAACATTGCAGACTGTTATGAAACCATTGCGGGCTACCATATGAAGTCAGCGACGTGACCTTTTCTTTTTGCTCTGTTTAAAAATGCAGTTTCAAAGCCCTAATTAATGTTAAGGGACTGTGCTTTAAAGAACAGATTCTCGTGAAGGCTACACAAAACCTCATTCGCTTCAAAAGTGATCTGGAACTAACTGAGATTATAATCTTAGAATCTGGAAAGAGATAATTTATTTAGCATCAAAATCTGTTTCACTTCGCTAAATCAGATTCGAGTAGTTCTCAACTTACAACAGTTCATTTAGTGATCGTTCCAAGTTACACTGGAAACAGTGACTTATGATCATTTTTCACACTTACGACCGTTGTAGCATCCCCATTGGTTACATGATCAAAAGTAGGATCCCTGGCAACTGATTCATATTTATGAAAGTTGCAGTGATCCAGGGCAGAAAAAAAGGCCATAAAATGAGGCAAAAATCACTTAACAAATGTCTCACTTAGCAACATACATTTTGGGCTGAATTGTGGTTGTAAATTGAGGACTACTACCATGATACCCCTAATTTCCCAAGTAGCATGGAATCAGAACTATTGAAGAGCCATGGTGGCACAGTGGTTAGAATGCAATATTGCAGGCTAATTCTGCTGATTGCCAGCTGCCAGCAGTTCGGCAGTTCGAGTCTCACTGGCTCAAGGTTGACTCAGCCTTCCAGCCTTCCAAGGTCGGTAAAATGAAGACCCAGATTGTTGTGGGCAATATGCTGTAAACTGCTTAGACAGGGCTGTAAAGCACTGTGAAGTGGTATAGAAGTCTAAGTGCTATTGCTATTTAGAGTTAATCCAATGATGCCAAAATGTGGGTTGTCAAGTTTCTGTTATGATATCACAATATGTAATTTATCATTTGCTTCTTTTCCCTTGCCCTGTGGCAGAAAATTTCTTTCAATGTGTCGCCTAAGCAATATCTGTAGACCAGAATTTAATGGTCTTAGTTAGTTATATGTAGGTTCAGGGGTGGAATTCAGCTGGTTCAGACTGGTTCGGACGAACCGGTAGTTATGGCCAGCAGCTGGGCCTCCCTCCCTCCACCCGGCGCTATCCCATCTTATACAATTGCTGTGTTTTTGACGCAGCATGCATGTGCACAAGGTGCATGCGCACGAGCAAAGAGAGCATGCACGTGCGCACACTCGCATATTTGATTCTAGGTGAACCAGTTGTTAAATTATTTGAAGCCCACCTTTGTGTAGGTTACTCATTTGAAAGAAGTATACTTGCTGGAATTCTAGCGTTGAACTCTCCTTTTAATAAATGTTATTAATCAGAGAGCTTTGATCGTTGTTCCTGTGATTAGTTGTTTTCTATTCTGTTTGCAGAATACAGTAGGAAATTCTTACTATTGCCTAGCTTATTTAACATTTCAGATTATCATATAACTGCATTTCACTTAACAAGTCGTGTGAATTCAGCCACTGTAGTCTGCGAACTATATAGCTAACAACTTAAATTGTCTTAACTAAACAGTTGGTTGAGATTATATCATCTGTGTGAATCCAGTTTAAATAATAGCAATAGCACTTAGACTTCATAGTTCTTTACATCTCTCTCTAAGTGGTTTACTGAGTCAGCATATTGCCCCCAACAATCTGGATTCTTATTTTACCGATCTCAAAAGGATGGAAGGCTGAGCCAACTTTGAGCTGCTCAGAATCGAACTCCTGGCAGTGAGCAGCGAGTTAGCCTGCAGTACTGCATTCTAATCACTGCATCACCATGGCTCTTAAATTATGCTTGTGTAATGCTTTTACTGTTCTGTGGGAACAAAGACCGCAGAGGGGGAGGGATTTACTTGGAATTTTTGCATCTTAAAAATGAAAACATTTATTAAGGCATAATGGGGAGGTACAGTAAAGCAAGTACTGTTGCTTTGGCCTGTAGGAATTTAGCACCCACCCCCCTCCTAGAAGAATGAAATATTTTAGAAAATATTTAAAAAGGCAGAATATATTTCCCTGGATGAGAAATGGAGAAACATGTTTTAAAGACAAAGCAGCTTCCTGACTCCCCCCCCACCTTTGTCAATGGGCCATTAAAAGCCTCAGCTAAGCTCACTCATTCTCCCCACCTTTCTCAATGGGCCATCATCATCTGCAACATAATAGAACCCATCTAGAACAGAAACTCACCACATGGCACCTGGGAAGATTACATCAGCCAGCAAGGCTAGCTAAGACCCCCACCCACTGGGAGTCTGACAACCAATCAGGATACTCTTCCTGTGCCCCAGAAAGTTCAAAGCTCAGAAAAAGCATAAAGCCAGGGAGCAGACAGGATCTCAGCCCTTTTCTGTTCAGGAACTCAAGCCATGTGATCCTGACCACCATTAAACCATCTTTCCAAGCAGCCTCCATGTTTCCAGTGTCTTTGTCCCCACTTGGAACTGAACCCAGATGGATATTTCTTCAAACAGGCCCATGCATAACTTCTGACTTTCTAAAATTGAAATGCTCCCATTCCATGCTGTGTATAAAAAACATATTTTTATGGCATAAACAACTGAACGTCAGTCCTTTTCCATGCACATTTCAAGGTGATTTATCAGAAGGAATAGAAAGCTTGTGTTCATCCGAATGATGCTGGCTTCAACTTCTGATAGTAGAAGCTAGCATGACTGATGCTGGGAGTTGACAGTCAAGAACTTCCCAGTGCTATTTATAAACATCTGGTAGAAGCAGTAAATGGGATGGTTTATCAATAGAAGACAATACATGTAGCTCAGGGATGAACTGTTGAGTCCTCAGCGCTCTCTGAGCTTGGTTGTTTTCATGCAGACATTTCATTACCCAACATAGGTAACATCGTTAACACTGATGATTTATTTTTTATTTTTATTTATTTATTTATTTGTCACAGCAGTATATATAAGCCTAAGCATGAAATAACCATACGATATATAAGCATAAATATAATCATAAGTATGTAATAACTATATGAAATTGGATACAATCAAAGGGAACATTAGGACAGGAACGGCAGGCAGGTTGGTGCTCTTACGCACGCCCCTTACAGACCTCTTAGGAATGGGGTGAGGTCAATAGTAGATAGTTTTTGGTTAAAGCTTTGGGGATTTTGGGAAGATACCACAGAGTCTGGTAGTGCATTCCAGGCATTAACAACTTTGTTACTGAAGTCATATTTTCTGCAATCAAGATTGGAGCGGTTCACATTAAGCTTAAATCTATTGTGTGCTCGTGTATTGTTGCGATGATGATACCTAGTTGGATAATGAAATGCCTGCAAGAAAACAACCAAGCTCAGAGAGCACCAAAGATCCCTTGGGGTGATTTATGCTACATCACTGCAAAAATAATGCAAATGATACAATTGGCATACTATGTGGGATGCTATTACATGCTGCCGCATCCATTCTCCCATATTCCTAGTTGGATCTCTTCGTCCTTTTGTAGGATTTGCTTACTTTCTAAAAGCTTTATTTCAATTGGTGGCTCTCTGCTGTGTTCTTTTTGGTTTTATATTGAATTGCATATCTGAAAACGTCACAAGACTGACTTCTGCAGAGATATGCAGAGAATATAGGACTACATTGTTCTTATTTCAATTCATCTGTGGCCGAGGAAGGGGTGGAATACTGTCTGAAATAAATTAATACTATATTTCAAAATATCTGACAAGGCTCCAGGGCAAAGTTTCAGGGAGCTTGTTCGCTTTCAACATCCACTTATTCAATGAAGACTTTTGTATAACTCTGGTGGATTATATTAATGCTGGGATAATTTCCTGCATTACCATGAAAAGACAGCGACCTTAAAAAAAAAATTAAGCTCCGGAAGGTGCCATGTCAACATTCTGATTTTGGTTCTTTCTTGTACACCTAAGACTCCTTGCCTTCTCCTGTTCAGCCTCTTAGATGAGTTGAAGGCATAAAAGAGTTTTTCCCTTGTTGGTCTTTTTTGATATTCAGAGAGTTAAAAAAACACCATGCTTTCCCCTGTTTTGATATAATGCTGCTCCCACATACCTGACTTATGGGGGAAAAAACAGCAGATAGCTTTAATCAAGATGAAATTGCAATGAAATAGAGTCCTTTGTCTGAATTGAAAAGGCTGAATTCCCTTTTCAAAGGCTGAATTCAAATCTGCCACTAAATTGCAGTCATGTAGATTTCTTAGATACCTTCCCAGCTCCATTGTACCTGAGCCGTGCTACCTCTTTATGAGGGTTTTGTTCCCTGCAATTAAGCTCCATTTATACTTGCCAGGAAACTGGTGACCGTATTTTGTATGTGAATGCAACCTAGATACACACGCAGGCACACTCGCATTTACTTGGGTCTGGTTGCTCTTTGTTCCACACATTATTTTTCAGTTTCTTTGCTTGCCTTGTTCCAAACTACATTCAGTAGCACCATCCAGTGGTTCTACTGAATCACTGCAACAACTTTGAATAAACAAGTCTTAGAAACTTTATGATTCAGTACTTAAACTCTTTGGCTATAATCCAGGGGACCAAAACCAAAGGCTAATAATGACAATACATCAAAAAGAACATCTTTAATAGAGCAAAATTATGATTTGAGAATCAAGATGCACTTAGAAAAAGATATACAGAGTTTATTATTGGAGGACAGATGGGAGACTTGGTAAGGCTTCTCAGTATGTCTGTGTGTTTGTGTGAGTGTATTTCTCCTCAACACACACATATAGAGACATACAGTTTTAGGAATAGAAGCATAAATCATCCCATTGATAAATACAAATAGAACTTAACACATTGACTCTATCTTGTATTGATCAGACCCTGTATGACCCCTTTGTCCATTTTGGAGTACAACAGCAACAACAGCAACAATATGTATGTGTGTTTAGCTGTGAGGTAGAGAGAATATGGTAACATTTTTAAAAAGCTTCAAACAATTTAGGAATCACAGGATGTAAGGGGTGGTAAGGATCTTAGAGAGAATCCAATTCCCTCCTCAGTGTGAACTCTATTATAGCGGGAAGGATAACCCACAGAAGACGATTGTGGCCTGTTGTCCACCGTTCCAGAAAAGAAGGAATGGAAGACATGTTCAAAAGATGAAATGTAGGGAAAACATCTTAACAATAAGAGCATTTGAAAAATGGGGGGGGGAATCACTTCACAGCAATTGCACTCACTGAATTTTATTCATTCAACCAGACTTTTGGTAGCCATCTGTTGGAGGGGGCTTGGACTCCTCTAATTGAAACAAACAACACAAATTTCTCATTTAGATCGCTATATTACTTTAATTCAGTCAAAACATACAGTATCTTCTTCTGCTTAGCTATTCAATGTTACCAGGTAGACCAGACAGGAAACAGGACCACATAAACTAATTCTACTTTACTGTAAAACTACATTGACAGAAGCTTGCAAGTCTGAAAGTAAAATTCTCCCACCATCCTCTTTACAGCTTGAGAAATTAGGGAGGGTGTCAGCCTCTTGTCTCCCACCCTCAACTATCCAGCTGCAGCAGTGGTGAAATCTGAACTGGTTTAGTACCGGTTCGCTGGCTGCGCATGCGCGCTGTGCACGCACATGCACAGTGCACACCATGCACCAAATGTGAGGTGCGCATGCACACAGTGCACACCAAAAGGAGGCATGGTGTAAGGAGAACAGCATGCAAATAGGTTGTAAAAAAATGCTTTTAAAAGTAAAAAAAGGCTCTGACGATCATGTGGCTCAGCTATGATCATCAGAGCCTTTTTTTACCTTTTAAAAGCATTTTTTAAAAGAAGCGGCAAGCGGGCGATTGGGTGGGCATGGGTGGGGGGGGCAGGGATTTTTGCTACCGGTTCTCCAAACCACCCACCACCATCACTACTGGATTGGCCAATCCGGTCTGAACCGGGAGCATTTCACCCCTGAGCTGCAGACTATACTCCTATTTCAAAGAGATTAATACTATATAATACTCTATTTCAAAGAGATTAATACTATATAAAAATTTAATAAATAAATAAATAAATAAATAAATAAACAAATAGACTATAGTACGAAATTTTCCTCCTTCTCCTTATTTGAATAACACTAGATCAAAGTTTATCAAGGTAGTGCCCTCTTGAAACTTTTGGAAATTGTTGACTTGGCATATACTAGGGGGCAAAGCCTGAGGAAACTGCATTATATTAGTATGCATATTAGGGATATGCATCACTTCAGATTTGAAAGCAAAAACACGCTTTGCAAAATGTGAGGGGCATTCACGTGGTTTCTTAAAGCAGCTGCATCTCTTCCTCAGGGTCCCATGACTGCCTTCTGCAAAAACATAAACAACATCCTGCTGGATTGGATCCTTGGCTCATCTTTAAAAGTTTTAAAATACTTGATGCTGGCTAGTCATGGATTTTATATGAATGTTTATATTTTATCCTATTCCAAGATTTCAAAGCCATCTTTAAATGAACAGGAGTTAAAAATGTTGTAATGGGATTTGTGTGTGTGTGTGTGTATTTTATTTATTTGACAAATGCAAAATAAGGCCAAGTTTCATTCTGTTATCAATAATGTTTACATTTTGTTAGCCGAATAATTCGTTGAAGGGGTGCCCTCTTGTGGTCAAGGATTTTAATATGAAACTGAATTGCTTGCTCTGTAAAACTACTGTAAGTTGAAAGTTTCTCTCCAATTTTATTGCAACCATCCCAGGTGAGTTTTAAAACATGCTTTTTCTACCGGTTTCTTCTAGACTTCAGAGTTGTTGCTGGAGTTAAAGAGCCCCTATACTTTATCCTACTTTATCTTACTTCACTTATAAGATGTATAAACCACTTCCCTCCATTGACATGTGTAACAAGTCAAAATACAAAGAACTATACAATAAAAAGCAATAAAATTATGCACAATATCATTTGATAGAAACAGGGGCCAGGATAACTATATGAATAATGTTATTTTAGGAAATCATTTAGTTATGTTGGATTTCCTTTTTTTAAAAAAAAGATTAAGTTCTTATTCAATAGATAGCAATTTGTTTTAGGATAATTTTTTTTCCAAAACAGAAGATAATTTTCAAGGGTTCAAGAGAGTCATGAATGGCATTCAAGGACATGGCATAGTCGGGAAGTGTTCATAAATGTGTGCAACAGGTGCCATCAGATAAGAGAAGGGATGTGGTATGGGATGGGAAGAGGATGTGCAAGAGTTGTTCCATGAGTCGTGAAAGGGAGGGAAGCATGGGTTGCGAAGGGTGCATGAGATCCCTTCCTCCCTATTTCTCCCTCCCTCCCTTTTCTCCTTCTACCTTTTCTTCCCATCTGCTACAATGACCTACCTTTCAATGACTACTTCAGCTTCAACCACAACAATATACGAGCACACAATAGATACAAACTTAAAATCAACTGCTCCAAATTCGATTGCAGAAAATATGATTATTTTCATTAACAGAGTTGTTAATGCCTGGAATGCACTACCAGACTTTGTGGTCTCATCCCCAAAACCCCAAAACTTTAACCTAAGACTGTCTACTGTTGACCTCACCCCATTCCTAAGAGGTCTGTAAGGGGCGTGCATAAGAGCACCAGCGTGCCTACTGTCCCTGTCCTAATGTTCCCTTTAATTGTATTCATTTTATGTATTCAATTCATGCTTATACTGTAATAAAAATCAATCTTTTGCTTTAAAAAAAAAGTGGCTGCTGCAGAGTGAGCAAGGGAACAAGGAGTTGCTAGAATGGCTGGGAAACTGTCATAGAATATTGAAAATGAAGATCATGTGACCACAGCAGTAATCCACCTGAAGCAGTCACAACTTTTCCCTTGGGAATCATGGGTCATAGATTTTGGACATATTTGCTAAGTTAGCCTATTAGAGGTACCTTGGTTCAAAAATTATTACCATTTCAGACAAGTGACTGTCCAGTTTCTTCTTAACAAACCTCCAGTGATGAAGCATCCACAGACAGAATCAGCAAGATCCTCCACAAACACAACATCAAGACAGCATTCTGCACAAACCGAAAAATATCCACCATCCTAAGAAACTCCAAAGACAAAATTGAGTTAGAAAATCAAGGAGTATATGAAATCCCATGCACCGCCTGCCCCATCACATACATTGGACAAACCAACAGAAGAATAAGTGCACGCATTGAAGAACACAAGAACTCAGTCAAAAAAGAGGAACCAACTTCTTCCCTGGTCCAACACCTTAAAGCCACAGGACATGATATTGACTTTAAAAAGACCAGAACTATCGCCAAAACTGAACACTTTAACAACAGAATAATCAGAGAAGCCATCGAGATAGAAAAACGCCCACACAGCATGAACAAACGAGATGATACCTCCCACCTACCAGCCATTTGGAAACCCGCCCTTATTGACAAACGAGTCCCTAACACGAGGAATGACACCAGACCCACACTCACGAGGTCCACACAGGATGTCACCACCACACATCCACCCAGAAAGCAGACCCAAACCCACACTGATCATGAAGCACGACCAAGGACCAGAAGCCAGACCGCAGCTGCAACATTAGCCATTTCAAACCCCTCCAATCCATACATGCAGCAGACTGACACCCACTATGAAGATGTAGCACGACCACGAACTCGAAGCCAAACAACAGCAATGCAGTTCAACAGCTCAAATCCCCCTGCAACTCAGACTAATCTGAGCACAACCAAGCCCCTACCCAAACAGAACACACCCCCAGCCAATCAGAGCACAAAAAAAACCCCATCCAATCAGAGCACAGCCAAGCTCCCACCCAATCAGTTCAAACCCCCATTAGCAGTTAAAAAGGAAGAAACAGCTGCAACCACACATTGCTCCCAGAAGCACAAAGCTGAAGCCTGAAGATGACGAATTAGACTTCGTTGAAACGTGGCCAAGACACTTCCAATTTTACGCGGGAGAAAACCCAAATAACCAAAGACCTACATACAAACACCTGCAAAAACCTCAGAAAACACACACACACACACACACACATATAAATTTATGTTTAATTAATTTTCAAGTCTATGAAGTCTCTTTTCATATTTCCAAATAGTACCCAGTTCAAATATTTATCTAGTCCATTCCAATTTGAAGCTTTGTTATTTTTCACCTCCTTTCAAAGGTTAAAATAGATCTTTTATTATTTCTGGTAACCTTTGGTAGACTTTTGCTGACATCAGGATTGAAATGAAGATTTAAAGACTTGCTTATAGATAAATCCAGGATGTTTATTTATAAGAACATGAATCAAGAGTGGTCTTGAATATATGGCATTATGTGCAAGGTAGGATTCTTTTTCCCATTTAGAGTTTTTTAAAAATATAGTACTGCTTACTATTATACCTAACAATGTTTCCAATTTGTTTGTACATTGTATCTGAAAAGATGTCTTCAAAATAGAAATAATAGCTTCTTGGGAAGTTTCTAATGTCATTTCTAAGCCACAACAATAATATCCCAAAGATGTTTTTTTCACGAGGCAACTGGACTTTTTGGTTTTTCTTTTGAAGATGTTTCACTTCTTATTCAAGAAGCTTCTTCAGTTCAAATGAAGAAGCTTTTTGGATGAGAAGTGATATGTCTTCAAAAGAAAAACCAGAAAGTCCAGTTGCCTCTTGAAAAAGCACCTTGGAGACAACTGTGAACCTGGATGACTGAGAATCTCCATAGCTATATAAATAATACAATTTCTCTCTAGTATTCAATGATTTCCTCTCTTTCCAGCTTAACAATTTCAGCTCTATCCTAAGGAGATATTCTGAAATCATATAAGTCTTTCCTTGCTTCTCCTGTAAGCCACTTGGTTAAAAATAGACAATTTAGGAATTGTGCACTATTTGCGGTGCTACAGATTTTCACCTTTAAAACACCAGCTCCATGGAAATTAGATACAATTTCAATAATCTTACTATAATCATACACCATGTGAAAAACCATATTAAGAATTTATTCCCCTTAGTGGCTTTTGAAATACATCAGGGTCTTCTAAATTAGAAATGAGCCACACACTATTTCGCAAAGAAATATTGTCGAAATCGTGTGCATGCCTACTCAGAAATGAGATCCAATTAGTTCAGTGAGATTTACTCCCAGGTAAAGGTAGCTAGGCCTATAGCCTTAATCTCCTGAGTCACTCAGGAGAAGCTCTTTATTGATGTTTGCTTGAGCCTTAAAAATTCAGGTTTTTCAGTCCTGCATAGAAATCAACCTTGACAGAACAATTTATCAGAAGGGTAAATCTCCACAAATATGTGCAATATTAATGACCCTCCCCCTTTTTAATCATTTTTGGTTTCTGATGTCAAATTTACATACCATTCAGCAGCCCTTCCCATCCTGATATTCTCCAACTGTATTGAGCTTCCACAATCTTTGCCCACTTTGTGAATTTGGGCGTAGTTTGTTTTTCATTTTGTTTTTGAAAAGGACAGGTGAATACACAAATAGGAAATAATAAGAGTTAGGAGTGTATGTGTTTGTACAAATGACCTGCACCTTGTCATCAAGGAGTCACTGTGAGGAGTCAATTTGCTTTGGTTGCATTTTCTTTTAAAAAATAGAAATGCTTCAAACCAGGAAAACTCACCTGAACAAAGAATAACAGACAATAACAGAATAATAGAGTTGGAAGGGATCTTGGAGGTCTTCTAGTCTAAACCCCTACTGAAGCAGGAGACCCTACTCCATTTCAGATGAATGGTTGTCCAGTCTCTTGTTATGGATGCTCCAGAGCACCCACAACCTCTGGAGGTAGGTTGTTCTACTGATTAATTGTTCTAACTGTCAGGAAATTTCTTCCTAGTTCTAAGTTGCTTCTCTCCTTGATTAGTTTCCATCCATTGCTTCTTGTCCTGCCCTCAGGTGCTTTGGAGAATAGCTTGACCCCTCATCTTTGTGGTAAACCCTCAAATATTGAAATAAATAATAAATATATATTAGAATAAATAAATATTAGAATTGGGCTGTTCCAGATGGGGATGGTGAGAGTTGTAGTCCCACAACATGCTTAGAGCCAAAATCTGTTTTTTTTTTATTTATTTATTAAATTTTTATACCGCCCTTCTCCCGAAGGACTCAGGGCGGTTTACAGCCATAGTAAAACAACAGCAATATACACATAAAACCATAATTAAAAAACTTATTATACAAATGGCCGAATTAAAACATTAAAAATAAAACCCCGAATTATAAAATATTAAAACATTAAAACTAATTAAAATCCTATTAAAATCCTATGCCAGTCCGGCGCGAACAAACAAATAGGTCTTCAGCTCGCGGCGGAAAGTCCGAAGGTCCGGCAGTTGCCGGAGTCCAGGGGAAAGTTCGTTCCAAAGGGTGGGAGCCCCCACAGAGAAGGGCCTCCCCCTGGGGGCCGCCAGCCGACATTGCTTGGCAGACGGCACCCTAAGGAGTCCCTCTCTGTGCGAGCGTACAGGTGGGTGGGAGGTATTCGGTAACAGCAGGCGGAACCTGCCTGCTTACATTGATACTTATAAAGCCAATTTGACTCCGTAATAGCTCTATGCAGTTTATAACCATAAAAACAATCTGAAAACAGTCCCCAAACAGAAAATGCAATGCAAAACCAGGAAGCCACGAACCATCCAGCCTAACAACCTCGGTTTTATACTCTGAATTTTTATTGTGGTAAATTACCTTGGAATAACCAGAACAATGGGATATAAATTCAACATTACATTTAAAAAATTGGGGCAAATGTCTGATGAAGTGAGCTCTACAGGCCTCTGTTTAGTTTAGCCTAAGCATAGTTTTGCATGACTCTGATTATTATTTTAAAGATACATTTTAGTTGCATTCTATTAATTTAAACTGGCTTTCCAGAAATTAGAATTAATCTTCCAGAGGTTTGAGGGCATGCTGTAGTAACTTATTAAAAATCAAAATAAAATTAATTGTACATATCATTGCTATCTATCTTGAAATTTGAAGGTAGGATTGGGCACCACCTGTGAAAATAAATTGTTGATCCTTTTGGCCTTTCTACTTTGACAAAACCAGTGGTTTCAAACGAAACTTCTCCCCAGCCCAATATAATTTTTTTTTATTTTCTTTTTTTAAAAAAAATGATGGCTTGTCACCTGGTTGCACATGATTAACAGGAGAATGAAAAAAATGTATTCTGGAGTTATGACCAACAGCCTCAGTTGCTGCTAGATTAGCCAGAACAAAAATCTGCATTTATCATTGATAAAAGGCAAGTGATATCATTGACCATAGTTGTCTTAAATTACAACTCAGCTCTTATTTTTTTATAAAAAGTTTTTTTATTTTTCAGGTTCAAGAATATAAACATTCCATCTTTCCTTAAGCAGTGTGTCGTCTGGGTACAAACATCTCTGTGCAACATCTTTCACCATTTGCAACCATCATTCACATTCACATTATTTCTCTAAACTTAAAGTTAAAATATATTAAACAATTAAACATTGTGAAGCTCTTCACAAATCTAAAAATTGTTACTGGTTCTGTGGGCATGGCTTGGTGGGTGTGGCTTGATGTTCATGTGACTGCGTGGGCATGGCCAACTTGACATCACATACATCACCCACTATTAGAGCCAGGAGCTGCACATTCTGAAACACATTCTGCCCTTCTGAAGCCCCCAACGCTTTGAGTTGCCTTCCACCATCTGGCTTGACTGCTCAAGTGAATATCGGAGCCTTCTCTTTATTTATTTATTTATTTATTTTATTTATTTATTTTATTTTTATACCGCCCTTCTCCCGAAGGACTCAGGGCGGTGTACAGGCAAAAATAAAACAGATAGTACAATATACAATTTAAAATGCAATTAAAAAACCTATTTTAAAATTGGCCTGAAAAGTATACAATGAACTAAAAACCCCATTTAAAATTGCCCCGCTCATCATCTTGGAGGGCTGCACATCCCCTCCCCACATCAATCCTCCATACAAATTGCCCACCCCATTTCTGCAAAGGCAGAGGCCCCCCCTTGCAGGGCGATTCAAAGAGGGGAGGGGGATCTTGCAGAAAAGGCTGCCTTCCACCTGTGCCTCCCATGCTGGCTCCACGGGACTGGATTCCCACCCACCCACCTGCCTGCTCTCTTTGACCACTGGCGCCACTCCAGGAACTCGGCCTGCGGAGTCCAGCACTCTGGGGAAGGAGGTTCAGCCATGCCGCTGCTTTCTGGCAGCGAAAAAGAGTGAGAAGGGCAGAAGCCCCCCATGTGGGGAGAGGGCCAGGCCCGGCCACACCACTGCAGAGCCCGCAGTGCTTTCCCTTTGGCCTGGGCGGCAGCACTTACCTGAGAGGACTAGTGCGGGTAGCCCTTCATCTTGGTGCTCCCTTGCCTGCTGCTGCTGCTCTCACCACCCTCCCTCCCCACCTGGTGGTAGACATCCGCCTTCCTGAAGCAACCTCCCAAAGCAACCCTGCTGCTGTTTGCTTTCATTTTATGGTGGGAAATGGAAGAAAGCAAACGTCGGCAGCACAGCGGTGCTCCAGGAGGGCAGGCAGGACCCAAGGTAGAGGGGAAGGCAAGCGGGCAGCAATCAGCCAAAGGCCCCATGGGAGCCAAGCATGCCAGGCCCAAAAGGCGAGTGAGCCTTGCCATGTCCCTCCGAGGAGCAGGTGGCATGGCAGGTAGCCCTTGGTGAAGATACTGAGAGGGACAGTGGCAGTTCAGTGGTGCCCCGGCAGGGCAGACGGATGTCCTGGCCCCAAGGTTGCTGCATGTCCCGGGGCAGTGCAGCGGCAGTGTCTCCACCAAGGGCCACCTGCCCACCCACTGGCCAGGCCAAGTAGGACGCCGACCTTGGAAGGCAAGCAGGTGTGGGGGTCCGCCGGTAATGCAGTGTGGAAGGCAGGCAAGCATGGCACAGCTTTGGGAAAGGGAGTAGGCTGCTACACCATTCCCTGCAGCCCTGCCATGCTTGCCTGCTTTCCATGTGACCTTCTGCTTGCCTGCCTTCACAAGCTGGCCACCAGGATGCCAGAAAGGCAGCGTGGAAGGCAGGCAAGCATGGCAGTGCTGTGGGGAAGGGAGTAGGCTGCTAGCTTCTTTCCCTGCAGCCCTGCCATGCTTGTCTGCCTTCCACATGGCCTTCCACTTGCCTGCCTTCACAAGCTGGCCACGGGAATACTGGGAAGGCCGTGTGGACCAGCCTCCTGCGGACGGTTCGGAGGCATGGCCAGCCACGATTGCTTCTGGTTCGGTGAACCAGCCCCAACATCTGCTATCAGTTTGCCCAAACTAATCCAAACCGGTAGCATTTCACCCCTGACTAAAATCCAAAAGTGTCACTGGACAGCAAAGTCAACATAAAGTATTACCAGACATTTAATGGAAAAGCATTCAAGGCCATCCTTGGCTTTGCACCCATAATAATTTTGGAAGCAGGTGGACAGTCCACACTTCTACAAGAAATAGAATTATCAACATTTCCACTAATGCAATCTGGATCCATCTTTTCCCCAATCATTATCTGAACCATTAGCTGCTTTTTTAAATTGGTGAACAAATTGACAGCCATTTAATGCAGCGTATCTTACTAAAATATTGTTTATTGTTAAAAAGGAACGGTTGTTTTTTCAACATTCCTTTTACTAAGCAGCTACTGATGCAATGATATATTAATTTCCTTGAATATTTAGACATAACTCTCACCTTCCCACCTCAACAATCAAGTTTGATATCGCTCAACCTTTAAATAAAGCTACAACAGCATTCGCTTGTGTTTGTTTAATGAGAAATCACCCTACAGGAATGGTAGGTCTACATTGAAAGACAAAATATAGCAAATGAGCAATATCCTTCTCTTTCTTTGCCTTTTTTTCTTTCTGCTTAGACCGTCTCATGTTTACTGTCCTAAGCTTATTTCTAGATGCCCAACAGTTTTTCCAATCTTTTAGATCAGGAGAGTCAATTTCATTAAGGGCTGCATCAGGGTTGTGTTTGACCTCGGGGGCGGGATGGCCATGGTCAGGGTGGGCGAGACCAGTTCAATGTCACTCAGGGGTGTCTGTGGTGGTCCGAGTTCTCTGACAGCAAAAACAGGCTCCTGAGCTCTGTGTTCAGCTTTGACGGCTTCTTGCAACCCTCTGCCAGCAAAAACAGAACTCAGGAGGGCCTCCTGTGGCCCTCACAAGATCGATTATCGCTGGCAGAGGAACACAGGCCAGCCCTTCTCTGTTTCTAGGGTGACCCCTTTGGCTAGATCTAAGCACTCTGTGGGCCACATCCAGTCCCCAGGTCTTGAGTTTGACACCCTGTTTTAGATGACCTCTGGGGAGCTTTATGGCTCTTAAGAAACTTCTCCCATTACCACCAGAAGAATCTGTCCCTCTGGACCACTCCTGACTGATGCTGCAACTGATGATGATACAACTACATGGTGATGAGATGTGTGTCAACCAACACTAGACCATGAAGTTTTCATTTACTAATATATCTCTATTTTGGATTTTCTCTAATATGCCAAGAGGTTCACCTTAAATTAAGGCCTGCTGTAGATGACCCGAGTGAGGCTTTCTCTTTCTCCCTCTTTCTTTTAAAGTCCAGTTAAAGTATTTTTTATTTCCTAACCATCAAAGCCTCACTGGTACAATTTCACAAAAAGAAGCAATTCAATCCATGCCTAATTTGACTATATATATTCACTCTAGTAAACCTGAAGCAGCAAGATTTGTCACTCATGCATATATCTATATTCAGAAAAAAATGGGTAAACACTTCAGACAGAATATTTTGTGCTTCCCTAGTCTTGGGCAGCTTAGCAGAAATTAAATTTCACACTAATCTGCCCAAGTCCATGAGAGCCACGTTAAGATCAGTTAATTGTAAAAAATAATAAAAACATTCTTAACCTAGTTACTGAATTAACCCATTATTTGTTTTTTTTACAAAACACTGAACTCAAGATGAGCTACACGAGTGCAGTTTTCAGCACATGCTAAGCTACATATATGCACACACACAATAGTTAACCAAAATTAAGACTACTCAAACTTAACGCAACACCCAAATGCAGCCGCTAGGTCTTTAGCTAAGCATTCAGTGAACACAGCCACCTCCTTAGAAATTGGTATTTTTGGAGTATTCATTTATCAGGCTCAAAGAACAAAGAATGGCCCATGGAGTTACTTTCAAGTGATTTCTTATTGCTGTTCACCTATTGATAGAAACTTGCCAGACTAAGATAACTATCTACATAAGTAGAGCTAAACTCCATGACCTGCTAGGTGGAGCCATGTTAGCTCTCTTCTGCCTACCAGGGATTCCAAGCTCTGTTGCTTTCTTGGTTTGTGGAAAACAGCCACTTCCTCTTGGGACTACAGACTACATTCCACCACAGTATCCTAATTTCCCTGAGGTAAAGAAAATGGATGTCAATACTCTAGATTATGTTTCTGTACCCTCAGGAAATTTCTACACCAATCTGTTTATCTGGAGCGCCAAGAAACAGTAAAAGGAGGCTATACATTATTTCAGAGTTCGCATGAAATATCAGGGAGGGACACACAGAGAGGAAAAAAGTGTCCAATATATTTAGATTGAATGACTTCATATTCCCCTTCGGAGATCTTGTGGGATTTCTGAAGTTCTCAGCTAGGATACAAAATGGCTGTTTATGACATGTGATTTTTAAACATGATAGGTAAAGGTAAAGGTTCCCCTTGCACATATGTGCTAGTAGTTCCTGACTCTAGAGGGCAGTGCTCATTTCTGTTTCAGCCGAAGAGCCAGAGTTGTCTGACGATGTCTCTGTGGTCATGTGGCCAGCATGACTAAATGCCAAAGGTGCACGGAACGCTGTTACCTTCCCACCAAAAGTGGTTCCTATTTTTCTACTTGCATTTTTTACATGCTTCCGAACTGCTAGGTTGGCAGAAGCTGGGACAAGTAACAGGAGCTCACCCCGTTATGCGGCACTAGGGATTCAAACTGCTGAACTGCCGACCTTTCGATCGACAAGCTCAGCATCTTAGCCACTGAGCCACTGCGTCCCATCTTAAATATGATATAAGTATCCTAAACAATAAGAAGAAGAAGAGAAACAAATTTTATGTAATGGGGAGGGGGTTGGGAGATGAAAAGCTTTGGATGTGGTTATTTGGATTGGAAGGGAAAATTTTATTCTATGTTTGGTTTATGTATAACAGGGGTGTCCAAAGTTTTTTGAGTGAGGGCCAAATACAGAAAAATAAGTAAAGGCCCGGGCCACGGGGGCTGAAATTTTTTGTACCAGTTCTTTGGGCGTGGCTTATTTTGGGGTGTGGCTTGGTGGTCATGTGACTGGTGGGCGTGGCTAACTGCTCATGTGACTGAGTGGATGTGGCTATGGGCATAGAAACTACTCAGAGGGCTAAAAAAAGTAATTTTTGACCAGTCCTCACACTTATGACCATCCTCACATTTATGCCCATTGCAGCATTTTTAACAACCATATCACTCATTTCACAACTGCTTCTCTTCACCACGGTTACAAGATAGGGTGCAAAATGTAAAGATAGTTGTAGGTGTGAGGACCAGTCAAAAGTGTGAGAACCTGTCAGAAATCACTTTTTTCAGCCGTCTGGGTAGTCCCTATGCACAGTTTAGGCTTAAGTATACTATATGTGTGTGAGTTATATATATGTGCATGTGTATCTCTATGTTTGTGTACGTGTGTGTTTGTGTTATGTTGATTTTAATGTAATATTTTTAAATATAATTATTCAGAAAGGCATGCGGCTGGACAACAAACAGTATATAAGCCTAGTAAATTCATGTGTGGCCGGGCCACACACAAGAGGTGACATATTGACACATGATTACTGTGTGTATTTCTAACTCGCCTATAATGTGAAGAACATTGCTCTCAGTGGGAGCAGTGATGCTGTCCTTTGGATTGAAGGATGGCTGGGATGTCAGGAGAAAGTTTGGTGGTTGAGACACGAAGGACTTCACAGAGATGGCTATCAGTCATTCTGGATCTCAGTCTGCTTTTGTTCTGATTTAACAGAGAAAATGTTTGTTCACATATGTATGTTGAGCCGAACAGGCTCATCATTCTTTATGGCGTCTCATCAGAGGAAACTTGGCATGATCCAAACTCTGATAGAAGTCAGGGAGGGAGAGAAGCTGATGTTGACTCTTCAGAGAATCATCACATTGCATTTCAATCAGTTCTAACTGCAGACTCTCCTCCACTTCTTCTGCATCCACCAGGAAGGGGGTCGAGAACAGCTTGATTTGTTTTTCAATGACAGAAAAATCTTGAAAACGCTGGTTGAATTCTGTCACGAGAGATGTAATTACAGAAACATATTTCTCCTTTTTAGCAGAAAGGTCTGCCTTTGGAAAAGCAGACTTGATTTCAGACAGCACAGGGAAGTGTGCAGCATTAAAGCTTCGTAGTTGTGTCTCAAACAGGCGGAGCTTTACACAGAAGGCTTTCATGTGCGCATACAGGTGTGACACCAGCTGTTCTTTGCCTTGTAGGTTCTTGTTCAGTGTATTCAGATGATGAGTAAGATCAACTAAAAATGCCAGGTCTGCCAGCCACAGAGGGTCACTCAGTTCATGAAGAGGTCGGTCCTTCTCTTTCAAAAAATTGTCGATTTCTGATCTCAGCGAATAAAACCGCTGCAGCACAGAGCCGCGGCTGAGCCAGCGCACATCAGAGTGGTAGAGTACATCCCCGTATTCAGCATCCACGTCAGATAAGAAAGCTTGAAATTCCCTGTGGTACAGTCCTCTAGCTCGAATTATGTTGACAGTTTTTACAACAGTGTTCATCACATCGCCCAGCTGCACAGTCTTGGCACACAGTGCTTCTTGGTGGATTATACAGTGCATCCTAACAGCCTCACCTCCGCTCTCTTTTACCTTGACGCACACCATGGATGCCATTCCTTTGCGCTCACCCGTCATGGCCGGAGCTCCATCCGTTGTTACTCCACAGAGCTTGTCCCATTTAAGCCCCATCTTTTCAACTGCCTCTGACACAGCGTCAAAAATATTTCCACCTGTCGTTGTGCCTTTTAGGCTCATCATATCAAGCAGCTCCTCCGTACAGCAAAAATTATCATCGACTCCCCGCAAAAAAATTAAAAGCTGTGCGGTGTCTGTGGCGTCTGTGCTCTCATCGCATGCTATCGAGTAAAAATCAAAAGCACAAGCTTTCTCTCTCAGCTGAAGTTTCAGGTTAGCTGACAAGTCCTCGATTCTCCGCACCACTGTATTTCTGGATAAGGTCACGTTGTTGAAATCCTGCACTTTTTCCGGGCACATTACTTCTGTGACTTTGATGAGGCGCTGCTTTATGAAATCACCGTCTGAGAACGGTTTGCCATGCTGGGCAATAAGTTTTGCGACTTCATAGCTTGCTGCTGTGGCGTTTTCCTGTATTTTGTTAGCACGAAATAAAAACTGTTGTTGAGCTTGCAGGCTAGCTGCCATTTGCTTGAATTTCTGTGCTCGTTTGGCACCTGTGTACGATGCGTAGCTCTGATGCTTGGTCTCATAGTGCCGACGGACATTATACTCTTTCATCACGGCAACATCTTCATTGCAAATCAAACAGACACACTTTCCGTTGATTTCTTTAAAGAAATATTCATTTTCCCACCGTGTTTGAAATCTTCTACACTCACTTGCTATCTTGCATTTCTTCGGTGCTGCCATTTCTGGTGACTCGTGGTAAATATTTTTCTTTGCTTAATTTTGTTTAGTGGAGAAGCACCTTTTCTGTGACTGGCTCCATCTAGTGTTAAAACTGAGAAGTGCAACGGAGTTGAGCTCAAGCGCCATGTGCGGGCCATATTCAATTATATTTTCAGAATTTGCTGCGGGCCAATAAAAACTGACCCGCGGGCCGCAGTTGGCCCGCGGGCCATAGTTTGGACACCCCTGATGTATAACAATACCTTGTGATTGACCCGGGAAACCGGGGGGGGAGGGAGGGGGGAAGGGGGTTTTTTGGGAGGGAGGGGGAAAAAAGGGGGAAAATGTTTTTGTTTTTTAAAACTCTTTCAATAAAAAATAAAAAAAAAATAATTGACAAGCAAAATTTCACATATGAAATGTTTTTGTTTCAGATATATATCTACTGTATATAAATCTCCTGTTTAGTGGTTAAAAGTCCCAGAGCAGTTTATCAGTGACATTTCTGCTCCTTTAACACACACACAGAATTAACTTAAAACTTATTTTTGCATACCATTTACTTATCCGGATCTTGGCACACGTGTCTTAATCCTGCAGCTAGTCCATACATTAAAAGCATTTAAACTGCCTTCAGCAGTAGATTAAAACAAAATGGTTGGATTTGACTGATATGAAAAGTGTTCACTTCTGGTAGAACATTTACATATTGTTTCACTAATCTAGACAAAATGTTAATATATATTGCTAGTCCATGTTTGATATATGCCATAAATAAATAAACCTACATATTAATTACATGTATGTGACGTATTGAAGCAGTACTAGATTTTTGCTTCAGGATATCCATGTCTTTCCCTCCTCTTTTATGGGCTGATCTATGTAAGCTATTTTTCACTCTAGATTGAATCAATCACATATGTTTCAGCAACAGGTTCTATTGAAATTATTTGATTGTTCTGAGATGCCACTCAGAATGCCCATTAAGGTGCTAATGGAGTATTTGTGGTTTGTATTGAGTTTTCATGATGAGCTGCATGGATGTTTATCTGGTTATATTATAAATCTTAGCATAAATCTTTACCCAGATACTCTATTTTGGCTGAGAATAGAGTGCTGACAGTTTACTGCAAGATGACAAATGAATGCTGACATTATATTCCTACGTGTTTATAGATCAGTCTAAAGGTTAAGAGTCTCTAATGTTAGCAATTTGGAAAAAAAAAATCCATATGCATAAACAAAATAGTCATTTCAGGATAACTCTGTATGTCCAATGCCATTCACCAAAGGTGAAAGTCAGATTAAAGAGAGAAGAAAGAAAATGCAAACATGAACATTATAAGTCTTGTTTCTGAATGGCTTGATTTAAACGCAGAACGATCAACTGCTTTTGATGATTAGTTTAAAAAGAAACAATTCAAGGCAATATACTCTGATAAATCAGGATCATCTACAGACATCTATACCCATCATGCAGGGATGGGATTCAGCCAGTTCTGACTGGTTCAGGCATACCGGTAGCTCTGACGATCTGTTGAGAGCGAATTGGTTCGCTCCGGTGATCGGATAACCTACTTATATTTCTTCTGTTTTAAGTCTAGCTGATAGGCACGGCAGGGCGGATTGCCGCACCTCAGCTGTCTTACTCACTTTGGATTCAGTAGAAGGTAACTTTTGATTGTAATGCGCATGCGCAGAAGCGCAAGTTTGGAGCGCATGCAAAGCATGCGCGCAACGCGTGCAGCAAACCAGTTGTTACAACTGATGAATCCCACCACTGGCACCATGATTTGCCCTCCAGTAATTTAGTTTCATGGTTGCCAAAAGTACTAGCCAGTTTTTTGCCTGTAGAAGAAAAAAAAGAGAGATTTTTTTCTGAAAGACTAGGTGGCCTTTCTTCCCTTTTTCTCTGTTTTTTCTTCCTTGTTCCTCACAACTATAAAGATGCTTCCCTTTAATCTTTTAAAATTAATCAAGTTATTTTAAATATCATCAGGTAATTTCTAAAGATTGCAAATATGCATCTCTCTCAAAATGAGTGATCCTTCAGAAAGATAATATAGCCACAGGACAAAGTAAAGGACCAATTGCGGATCAGACAAATAAAAGCACCTAGTATTTCTTATTGTCAGTAGCTGTCTAGAATTCAAGCAGGGAATCCAGAAACCAATAATCAAACGTATGTTTGATTGCAACATGTGTACATGTTGCTTTGACCCAGATGTTAATAGAGAGAAATAAGGAAGAGATTTTATATGGGGGGGGGGAATAGAAACAGACATCATGGCATATGATGGAAAAATGAAAAGATACCTTCAGACAAAAATGTTATTAAAAGAATTAGAATGTGCAGAAAAGGATAGTTAAGAGTAAAGGAGAAGGAAGAAACAGAATACTTTTTAATATGGGATTTGTTTTACATATGGCTAACTAATAGAAACAGAGGTTAGAAATTTTAAAAGATTAAGAGAATGATTAATTGTATAATGAAAGTTTTTTAGTATGGACTAGCTAACCCAGCGTTGCCCAGGTATTTATGTATCCCAATCCTCACAGGCTTCTAAGAATATACGTACAGTATACACATTATAAAGTAAAACCATACACAAAATCACTTTACAACTTTGGGCCCCATCCCCTGTCCATCTGGCTGCCCACGCCCACCAGTAACCACCATATGCCACCTGGCAGCATTGGGACTGCACATGATTGGCCACCATGGTAACCGCCTGGGCTGCAACGCCACCAATCTGACAGCAACGGTCCTTCTCGCTGTCCGGAATGGCCCAGCGGGTGGCATGTGGCTGCTGCGGAAGGCTGCCAGGACCAATCAGCTGAGCAGTGTGACCACTATATTCACCCTGATAGGTGTTAGGGGTGTCTTACCTCCACAGTATTTTTTTCCAGAGCGTAAATCAACTATGTACCAAGTTTTGTTGAAATTGCTCGAGGTATTCCAGAGTTATGCTGGAACATACACACATATACACACACAGAGAGAGCCATTTATATATATATATATAGATAAGACAATGCTAATATTGTTATGTGATTATCATCAAATATATATATAGATTACTATTATGTTTATCGTCTCTTTGTTCAAAACTAATTGTACTCAAACAACACGCTGTTCATATAGTTATTGAGTTTTTTATGTTTATTAAAAAAAGTGTATCAGCATATGAGAGAGTGCCCCATCCTGTCTCTTGTATTTTCATAGGTTGGTTTGAGAGGGTGCATCCTGCCCAGAGCAGGGCAGGCTCTGTTAATAGCACTTCCAATTTTAATAGCGCAATTATCCCATCTGGACATAGATTAATTTGTAAATAATTTAAAGGAGGATCAGAAACAAAACTAGAAACAGACAGTGAGAACCTAAGGAAGAGCATCTTATTAAGTGAACAAAATACGGTGGCAATCTTTCAAAGGTCACGAAGGCTCTTGTGCTGCTATTATAAAAGCTGCAGTTGAAGTGAGTGATCTGATGATTTATTTCAATGGGAGGTGTGTTGATATTAGCCAATGTTCTCCATGCCTGACCTGAATTTTTATGGGGAATTTTGTAAGACGAAGTAGGCAATTCTCTGCAAGAAAGCAGTAAGAATGGGATTTAGTACATCTAGCAATATTAACTTTATTCCAGCTTCTGATAGCCTTGTTGCTCACATTTTCTCAATGCTAACAATCTGCATCAAAATGTTGACTGTAATGAAACAAATCATTTTGGTTTTATCAGCAATTGGATCACATCTCTCATTCAATTGCTGCTGATTGTCCCAAATGTCTATAAAATGTGCTTGAACTCTGGCTTTCTATCTCAGCTTAGAAACCTGACCTATATCTTTATGAGGGTAATGCAAGAATAATCAGCAAATGCTACAGGGGCAAAACTAGACCATATTTCATTATTTCATTATTTATTTACTTTTTAACCCTATAGGGTGACTAGGGGAGAGGAGAAAGATAGAAAATATTTGCAGCTTGCCTTTCCATTAGTTATTGGTAAACAAACCTGCCTTTTTAGCTCTTTGGAGAAAAAAAAAGATTTTAATATTGCTGCTAGAAAATTCTAACCCCCTCCCCCGAAACCCCATTTCTCATGGCTAAGAAAGGTCATTTGTTGAATTACATATAAATAACTGTGATTTTCAACTTCTGTAGATTACCCAAGCAATACAAAATGGAAGCAGAGAATCTGAAAAAGTTATTTTGATGATGTAGTGGTAAAAAAATCCCATACATTATTGCTGGGTTTTTTGTATTACTACTATTATGGTTGTTTCAATGGAAATAATCCGCCCGTGAAATCAGAGAAAGTGTAAGGTTCTAATTTTGTACAGCTTTACATCGTCTTTAGGTGTACTGGTGGGGAAACTTATATCCAAATCATTTCCACTGAGTGACTTTAGACCTGGCACTTTCTCTATGCAATCCATTTGTGATCAGGGTGAAAACTTTGAAAATGAGTGAGATCTTAAAGGAAATAGGGAACAATTAGTATTGCAATAATTGGATGTTGCATCAAATGTTGCCGCCCTTGAAAAAGTCAGCCTTGTGTTTTTTACTCTGCCCTTTCTGGCAATTATGTATGTAATGCTAGGTGACTTTATTTATTTACGTATTTATTTTTTCCATTTATTGATTTCAAGATCATGATTCAGGGTGGCTAAGAGTTTTCTTTGGTTTGGTTTGGTTTCTTATTTCTTTGAGTCAATGATGATTCCTGGTGATTGCCTGAATAATCCTTGCTTTTTCTTGGTGTTGTGGCCTGTTGGCTGCCGGCCCCTCCAGCAGACGAATAAGAGGAGGAGGAGGGGTGGGAGTCAGGGTCAGCATCAAGACAACCTGAGAGCTCTGAGAGGGAAGAGGGAGTGGAGCTGGCAGAGAGAGAGAGACAGAGGCAGGGCCTGGGCCGTTTGTCAGCCCTCAGATGGAGAGTCAACACCCCCAGGTCTGGAGGTAGCTGATGAGGAAGAGGAGAAACAGCTGGGTCCAGTGCCTGACGTGCGGATGTGCAGAAGGCAAAGGAGAGGAGAGCAGTGGAAATCAGTGGGCCAATCCTTGGGAAGGAAGAACCACCACTGCTAGTGAAGCCCCACCCTAGCTCTAGGGATAAAAGGCAGGGGGCTGTTGTGACCCAGACTCGAGCAGGTAGCAACAAACGCAGTCCTTAATGAAAATAAACTTAATCAAGCAGCTGGGAATTGACCCATTCCCAGTGTCGTGAAACTCAAAAGAAAGCAAAGGCTTCTCACACAAAACAGTCTGTCGTTATTTCCAACCTGGTCCAATTTAGATAATTGCCAAAAGTCCTTTACAAATAAGTGTCTCGAGCAGAGAATGGAGAGCTGCCAAGGTCTTCTCAGAGAAACATCCAGAGCAGAGAATGGGACAAACACAGCTCCAACGTTGTTTTCCAGCAAACTGAGACACCGATGCCGGTCTCCTTTTAAACCTTATGGGAGGGGCCAATTATCTCTTGGCCCTACCTGCGAGGTGACCTCTCTGCTTGAGCTGCTCCTGCCTCTTGGCAGCTCTTCTCATTCGGGCATTAGGGAAAGGCTCTCCCAGTTCCTCCTCCTCCTCGCTACTCTTGGCCTCTGTAGGCTCTGGAGTCTGCACTTCACTCTCACTACTCTCAGGCCCTGGAGGCTCTGGAGTCCACACCCCATTTCTCCATGGCCCTGGCCTCACTTCTGCCTCATCACTGTCTGATTCCGCCACCAGCACCGTAGGCTGCTGACGGTCCACAACAGGGGCGTAGCTGAATAGATGTGGCAGACAACTATTCATCTTGTGGCTGGACGGACTTGTTAGCCTGCGGTGAGGGAGAAACTTTTTGCCTGGGCTGCCGGCACTCCTAATTAAAGGAATCTTTGAATCAACTTCAGAGGGTTTATCGTGTTTGGGGAGCTGGGTCAGAATACTTGGCATTATTTCAGAAGTGGTTTGCTATTGCCTGCTTCCTAGGCCTGAGAGACAGGGACGGGCCCAAGGTTATCCAACTGGCTTTGTACCTAAGGCAGAACTACAATGCAGGATCTCCCAGTTTCTAGACTACGCTAACCGGCTCTCTAACAGTAATTAGACAGTTAACATAAAAAAAAAACAAAGATACAACAACACACATGTAAGCCACAACTGGTGTAAAACAAACTTACCAATAAGAAATGAACTCAACTATTTCATTTATACTTCCAGATCTCCAGGCCCAGTGATAGCATCATGTCTTTACAACTTTGCAAAAGGCAGAGTTTCAGCCAGTTTAATCATCGGAGAATAATGTGCTGAAGGACGGGCACTACAGCAGAGAAAGTTCTTTTTCTGGGCATGGCCAGGTGGAACTCTCTAACACAGGGCTCTCCAACCTTGGCCACTTTAAGACTTGTGAACTTCAGCAAAGCTGGCTGGGGAATTCTGGGAGTTGAAGTCCACAAGTCTTAAAGTGGCCAAGGTTGGAGACCTCTGCTCTAACAGACATGATCTGGACCTTTGCCTGCGAGATAGATGAGATATTTAAATATCAACTAATCAGGAAGAGGTAACTCATTGTTAACTCTTTATACCATGAAAGGCTTTATAGGTCATGATCACCACCTTGATTTACTCCTGGAACCATATTGGTGACTACTATAGTTTGTGGAGTAGACGTGTAACATGCACTGATCAAGGAGTGCCCATAATGCCCCACACTGCTGAATTCTGTAGCTTCTCAATACTCTTCAAAGCAGTGGTGGGTTTCAAAATTTTTTACTACTGGTTCTGTGGGTGTGGCTTAGTGGGCGTGGCATGGCTTGGTGGGTGTGGCTTGGTGGGCATGGCAGGGGAAGGATACTGTAAAATCTCCATTCCCACCCCACTCCAGGGGAAGATTACTGCAAAATCCCCATTTCTTCCAAATCAGCTGAGATCTGGGAGGCAGAGAATAGATGGGGGAAGGGCCAGTCAGAATTTTAACTACTGGTTCTTCAAACTACTCAAAATTTCCACTACCAGTTCTCCAGAACTTGTCAGAACCTGCTGAAACCCACCTCTGCTTCAAAGGCAGCCACATGTTAAGAGCATTATGGTAATCCATTCAAGAGGTGCATAAGTGACCATGGGATGACCTCATGGTTCAGGAAAAAGCACAATTGGCACAGAACATGAAGTTGTGTAAAGCTACTCTGGGCTATGGCTGCCATCTATTTCTTGAACAGGGGTCAAAAGTACAAGAAGACAACCCCCAAATTGCACACAGGTATTGTTGAGTGACAACAGGTAGTCTCTATCCCTAGTCATCCAGGTTATCAAGAAAAAAGTTCATCAAAACATTGATTTATTTAGATCTTTAGATTATTCTAAAATTATATGGTGTTTAAAAATTGCCTATTATCATAAAACCATTAAAAAGTAACCTGAGACAATTAATTTGCATATCTAGTTCTTATTCGTTGAAACTTTTTAAAATATCCCATATGTTATTTAGTCAAGAATGAATGGCCTTTTATGAGTTACTATATTCAGTTAAAATTCAATTAACCACAATGGAGAAGGGAAGTGCACACAGGGAAGAGGTGGGGTCTGTCTAACCCATTAACCACTTCTACGATGCCATTCTCCCTTTGGGACCCAAGACCAGTTGGCAGAGCCAGGTCTTCAAACTCTGGCCAAAAGAATTGGTGTGGATCCCAACTTGGGTAACGTGATGTTCCAAAGGTAGGTAAAAAAGGATCTTCTCCTGAATCCTGCCAGCCTAATTTTTTTTGACTGATGGGATCCACAGCACGCCTCTTCTGCTCGTATGGGGTGGACTAACCCAATGGAGTGAGCCAGTTTCTCAGCTCACATTGACCCATGCCATAAGAGCATTAAGGTGATAACAAATAGACACAAATTAAATGATGGCACATCAATTGAATTATCAATTTCCTTAAACTAACTAGAGCAAAAGTAACGCATAATTTAGTTTGGAAGCTGGATTTATAGTTTCTGGAATTACTTATAGAGCACAGGAGGTAATGGAGGAAGTGTATAGAAATTTTGACAGTTCCAGGACCGATACCTTTGCAACACGTCTACAATGTTTTTAGTAACTAATGACACCCCAGATTTCTGCATGCTGAAAAATGTTTCTGATATACAGCTTCCTCTTTACATCAAAGGGAACAAACCAAATATTTTAAAACATGAGGCCTGGATATAATAACTAACAGTCATTTTTATAAGATATATTACACATAGGCTCCTGTTTCTCTTTATTCTTCTCCTTTAAAAGCTCCACATGCATAATTTGGGAATTTCATCTTGCTATTAAACATTTCCATATGTCACTTGAAAAAACGAGAAGTCAGTACCTGCAAAGAAAAATTAGATATAATCCATCTACTTACAAATTTTTATATTTATCTCTGGACAATTGTTTAAGATCTAGTTCAGGGGTGTCAAACTCACATTGTCATGGTGGCGCCATGTGATTTATCGAGACTTTTTTTCCCCTTTGCTAAACTGGGCGAGGGCGTGGGCATTGCCAGGATGTGAAGCATCCGGCCCGTGGGCCGGGAGTTTGACAGGCCTAATCTAGTTGGCTCACCCTTGGGATCCAACTTCTCTTATGGGAAGCCATGAGAAAAAAGAATATTACTAGTAAAAAAAAAAAGAGTTACGTATTTGAGGGATATTTCATAAATTTTAAGCTGATGCAAGCAACTCATGTAGGTGCCAAGGGGCAAGACAAACCATCATTTCCCCCTGAAACTATTGTGCTGTCCTCTGTCGCATCAGAGATAGCTAGAACTGAAGATAGTTGTTGAAGAAGGTAGACAAGTTTGTCACAAAAAAGGAGAAAAAATACTTTATTTTTAGCTCTTCAACTCATGGAGTCAATATATTTGAGACAGTGATATATTGAAAAATGTTTGTGCTATGGACAAGAACAGACTATGTATATATATATGCGTATGGATATCTCTACACTGTATACACATTTATTTAGTGCTGTCTTGTCTAGGGATTGAGAGCCTGCCAGAATAGCTGCTGGAGGACCTGCCTCAGTTTGCCTAAAGCTAGAGCCGATTGCCATCTTTGATTGAAGCTTCTTTCATTTTTCCTCTTCGAATTGCTGCATTCTTGACTGCTCTTCTTTCACTAAGCCTAATCCTTCCCTCTGCATAACTGCTTATTAAATCTTGCATATTTCTTTACCCTGTTGTTTTCAGGATTATGCGGATTCTCTTCCAGTCTGGGAAGTAGGGGTAATGGAGAGTTTCTGAAAGTTAAATTAACTTTTAGGACCCTGGTAGAATCTCAAATTTGACAAAAAATGCTAACTTTGCACTAAGCTCCACAAATATATCCATGTTCTCAACAGTGGATTTCTGAAAGCTTTCTTCTAATTTTCCTACTTTACCTGTTTCTAATTACCAGCTTCTTAGTCTTTAAAGACGACGCCTGCTTTACTTTCGGTCTTCGTAAACCAAATATTACTTCAGATTTGATTGTAAGTTTCTTCCCCATGGCTGTATACTCCATCCATAGACCACTTATACTTTGTTTGCAGCTAGAGGCTTTGAGACTCTTTAGCTTAAGAGAAATCATGTATAAAAATATGCCTGGGATGGAGACTTTAAATAATTGGGCTGCAGGTTGTATTCTATGATTTTTATATTGTATTCTGTTTCTGAATTGTTTTTAACTGCTGCCCAGACTCCACATAAGCTGTTTGGTTTTCATTTTCTCACATATCTCTGTACTCCTTAATTCTATCAAGTAAACCTTAAATGTAACCCTTGACAAGATTTATATTTATTTCTTCTATAAAAATATAGCTGTGCCATGTATTATCGGGAACTTTGAAAGTGTATTTAAGAGAGAAGGCAGGTTGCATGTAACAGTGCAAAGCTCCCTGTCTCTCAACATGAGTGTTTTAACATTTGCTCTGTTCCAAAAGAAAATCTAACTTCACTGTTCTCAAAATCCTGATCTAGTGTGAGGTTAAATCACTCAGTTGAGACAAACTTTTAGAATTTTCTTGGGTCACATCCATGTTTGCGAAGAGTTCCAGAAATTGCTCTTACCAATACATCTGATATTTTAATACTTTCTGATTGCCTCCAGCAAATCTCATAGTTTTGAATTCAGGGTGTTTCCATATATTGGGCTTGGGTTTTAAATGTGGATTGAACTCTTTTGGTCCTGAGAAAGTATTCTCTTATCTATTCCTCCCCAATACTTGAACTCATGAATGAGTGATCATTCAAGCAACTGATCCATAATTGTTACAACAATAGAGTTATAGTCCCTTTAAGTTCAACTGCATTGAGCACCTGAGAACTGAGTAAGGATTATAAAGAATTCCAAACTTTTAGTTTCTGTCCTTGAATTATATTCTTATCGATATGACTTTCCTGCATTTCATGTAACGTAAACTTCAAAACAATAATGACATTGAAATTAGCTAGTGTGTTAGTCTTCTTCCCAGCAGGCTGGAATGTAACCAATTAAACATGCACATAACAATCCAAGAATTTCTGATTAGTGACAATTATTGAAGGAAAGCTAAGACACCATTTCATCAATTGTTCAACAAAGTTTTTATTGATGTTGGAATGGGATTTTTGTACCTTTATTTTTTAATTACTCAAGTAATTCAGTGGGCAGGTCCAATTTTCAACTATTTTGGTTTTGGTTATGGACAGATCTGATATCAGACTGTTTTTTCCTCTGTCGGTAGGAAAACTCACTCTCATATGATGTACACTTGATAGTTTATAACAGGATACAATCACAACTGAATTTAAGGATTGCTTGTTGTGAACTTCTTGATGTGTGCCAGCAGAGGGACATGCTTATAGCTATCATGATGGGTGAAGCCAACTACAAAACATTGACCAGAGTGCAAACTGCTACTCTCTAGAACAAAATAACCTTCCTTCAACTCTGTCAAAGACACAGAGTCTCATCTTGATAGAAATAATAACACTTTTTTCAAGGACATGTTATATGTTTACAGGTATTCAGTTGATAATCATTTACAATAAGATTTAAGGACTCGAGTTTTAGAGACTTACTTTGGGCTTCATCTATGAAACATTTTGCTACATCATCTAAGACTGATGCTTGATAACTTGTCTCATTTTCCGGGGAAAGTGCCATATTTTCAAAGCAAGCATTCAAAGAATGAAGATCCAAGAGACATTCTTAAAAATAAAGGTGATGGGCGATTCAAATGGTAACATGCCAATTGTTAAAATTCTTCATAATTTACGATGCAATCTATAATCAATAGATACATTCCAGAGGGCAGGCACCAAAGAGGGCATCCACCAAAGGTATGGTAGCGTTCGATACAAGAAGGTGCCCTCTCAAAAGTAGGATTTTTGGTTCAGGACTTCAAAAGAGCATCTGACTTTTCTTTTACTCTCCATCCATAAGCACATTAAGGAGCAGTCATGATGGGATGAGTCTCAGCCAGCTTATCCTATCTTTCTCTATCTCCCCTTGAGTGAGTTTAAGCCAAAATCCAGATGTCATAGTATGTACTTGGGCTTGATTAGTGGTCCTAAATTGTGCTCCGCTTTGCATGGATTTTATTTTAGCAAGTCAGTAAAACATATCTATGGTTCTGGTTTACCTTGCTAGGAAGGTCAATGCAGAACCCCGTGTATAATGGTTTCAGTATTACAACTATCTTCTAGAAGCAGGGTTGACACTGGAAGTAAAATCAATAAAATACAGCAATTCTCCATTGAGGAATGGGAGGAACACATGATGGGTCATGACTCCTCCTAGCTCCTCCTTGCTCCAAACTGTGGGTTCCCATTCTTGCATGGCATTTTTAAGGACATTTATATTAATTTAAGAGCATACAGTATTAGATTAGCCCACAACCAGCCACTTACTTTATTGAGCTTGATAAGATTTTTTAAATGAATAAATTACTGCCTGACCAGTCTGATGATCTGGAATTTTATTCCATCCATATACATGCATAGTAACAACATTTGTTGAGAAATTATTTCTATCAGAAGTAGAACATTATCTCTGTGATCACCAGTTGCAGTATTGCTACTGTTATATTTAAATATATCTTATAAATGAATTAGATTCATACTTGCAGCATTGAGCTAAGAAATTCCTTTTGACTGTGCCTTTCAAAAGATAAAATGGATAGATATGACCTCATTACTTACAATACTGCTTCCAGTAATTTTGTTCATTCTTTATAAAGTATTGCATTTAACAGCAAATGTTTAAAAATTGAGACAGAGATGCATCAGTGAAAGAAAATACAAGGACTATACAAGGAAAAAAAATGCCATCTTCATTTTAACAGACATTTCAGGTAAGAAAGTAGACAAACATACCGCTACATACAAATGCAAAGCCTAGTGACTAAGGTACTGTATCTGCTAAAATATAAAGTGCAAACTGAGCCAAATTCTTTAAAAAATTGAAATTTTAAGGCGAACTTTACAGCGTAGTTGAAACCTTTTGCAAATTATATTTTAGCATCTACACATATCTGCAATAGCATATAAGGAAAAATAGGATACACAGGTGCTTTTGAAGCTAAATTTCTAAAATGCCTTTTTTGTAGAGTTTGTGACTATTTTCTTTAAAATCTACTATACAGTGCAAACCATATGTGCTACACAATTATACAATAACATTACAAATGACTTTAATATAAAGTGTTTTTTTCTTCTTTAAATTAAAAATAACTACAGCTATGAACACTGCTGGTAAAATAAATAAATAGTTTTGAAAATGGCACCAAGAATACACTTTACTAATGAACTGTAAATGGAAGTACGTCTTTTAAGTCTTCAACTCAGCAGTAATGAACTAACTCCTGATTGTGCAGAAGTCGTACAAACAGCTCTCTTTCAGACTTGTATGGAACAATACTGTATACTAAACACAGATACCAAACAGGGGGGGATCCCCAGCCATTTTCATTTGACGTGTTCTGCTGCATGGGATGAGCAATAAAACTTCTTATGGGTTATAAAGTTTGATAGGTTGTTGAACTGGATATCACACAGCCGGCAGTATTTTCCACTGGTGGGGGCCTGAGTCGAACCGTTTACCCCTTTTGCTATACTAGATAATTGTTCTTCTGCTGCTGGAATGGTTGGCGAGACATTTTCATTGGCAGTTAAGTTATTATCTGAGGTCCAAGATGGTGATTTGTGTCCATCTTCATGCTGTTGGGGAATCTGGGAAATGTTCTCTTGCTGTGGGTTTCCTGCAGGCCGCTCCTCCTGTTTTAGTCCACCATTAATGATAACCATCCCTCTGTTTTTGGGCAAGAGGGGCAGGGATTCTTTTTTCTGAACAGGGCACCCATTGGATGGTGTCTGGCCCTTCAGCGAATCGCCTTCTGCAGCCGTACTTTGCTCTACATCATTGTGGTGAACAGCAAAAGAACTAGAAATATAATCGGTTGGCTTTATTCCATAATATGGAGAAAGCTGGTCTGCTCCTTTAGCTTTCTTTATTGCTCCTGGATAAAGGCATTGAGGAAGAAAATGTTTGTTTTCTTCTTTTGTAGCTATAAGTTGGGTGGCTTCATTAAAGACCTTAAGTCCTTGAAGGGTTGCTAAGTGCGTAGAAAACAAGTTTCCGTTGGGAGAAGCCTGCTTTGAATTTCCATTTTTCTCACATTTGATGATGGTTCGGTCATAACTGACCTCAGGGCTGTTCCGTTCACTTTCTGGATTTTGAAATACTTTGCTATCAAGATGTCCCATTTCATTCTGTTGGTGCACAGTGACGGGACAAAAATTCTGCTTATGCGCCAAGTAATTTTCTACCTTGTTAAAACTGATCTTGCATACGGTGCATTCATGATAATCCAGCAGCCTTTTGGGGGAAGTGGATGTCCTGTCAGATTGGGGCAAACATTTTTTGCTGAGATCAATAGGGACGTCCATCTCCAAGCAGGAAATTGTGGAATGTTGGGTGTCACATTTTGAGGTCGAGGTGCATTTATGAATGGACAGTGATGTTTCTAAGTGTTTGGAAACTATTCCTGGAAAGATATCACAGCGTGGGTGGTAGCACTCTCCAAGGCTATCTGCTGGTTCTTGAGAAGATGTGCAAGGGTTGACAAGATTAGTTACTTCAAGGAAGCGTTGCTGGACCAGTTGTGGCCTTTGCTCTTGCTCTGGTAGACACATCTCATACATCTTCCTTCGTTTGCGTGTACGCATTGTTCTCTGCATGGCGGGCACTTTATTTGAAGCTGATCTTTTAAGTGGGGGATCATGACGAGTGGCACAGTAATACTGCTTGTGGACCATGTATGTTTCATGCCTACTGAAAGTAATATTGCAGGCTTCACATGTAGTTTTGTTTGGATCACTTTCTCCTTCTATTAAAGATGCAGAAGTTGAGTTCTTGCCGTCAGAAGGCTTCCCGTTCATTTTATCATCACTGTTGGCAGTATTTGACAGCTTCTTCACTTGCGATGAAAAGTCTTTCTCATGACCCTTACTATTTGGCCCAATGATATCGAGGACAGTAGAAGAATTGATACAAGACGCTTGAAGAAGTTGATTCTCAGGATCTGAAGTGTGAGCCGTTGCACTCAAAATGTTGATTGCATTTTGCCCATTGCCAGGACTCACAGCCTCAGGCATTTTCTCTGAAACACTGCCAAAATCCGGTGACTTCGCCATTTGTTGCCATCGACTGTTGCAGTAGTGCTTCTTGTGAACTAAATAGTTATCTAGATTGTTGAACGTGATGTTACACTCGAAACAGGTAGCTCCTTTTGGCATCAGTGGACTGTAAATGACCGGGGGATAACTATTACTTCCATGCCTCAGCCTTCGATGAACCAGCTCAGACATCTTGGCTAAGATCTCAGAAGCCTGTGGAACCACTGTGATATCCTGGGGGAAAGCAAACTGAGAAAGAAAAGGACCCATAGGGAATGAAGGACCGAGATTAGGTTGGACCGGAGACGAGGCAAGCCTTGGGCTAGATGGCTCAGATTTTATTTTGGTGTATGAGAAGCTCTGCTTATGTGGAGTGGTCTGTGTTTCTGGCCTCTGATTTGGAAGGAAAAGAGGAGTCTTCTTCTCACATTTATCAAGCTCAGTGTCAGAACTCACATCCTTTGTCTGCACTGCCTTTTGGCTTTGGGAACTGTCAGGGGCCTGCAAAGTCTCTTCACTGGCATTCGGAGAGTGCTCAGCATCGCTTTCTCTCTGCAGTTTGTTGCCAGAAATGTGGAGATCTTGGTGCTGTAGCAGTTCCCTCTGAGTCTGGAAGCCAAAATGGCAATGTGTGCATCGGAAGGCAGCTTGAGTGAGGTGTGAGAATAGATGTTGATGGAAGTTGATAACCGAATCTGCGGTATAGTTACAAACAGTACATTTCAGGCTAGAGCCGGAGGGAAGAAATTCTTCCATTTTTACTCCTACAAAAGGAATAAGAAGTAAATAATAATATAACATCATATAAAGTGAACTGGAATATTCCAATACACTGTACTTAAAGAACACAAAACAAGAGATTGCAGCAGAGTATAACATTCTAGCTGACAAGACACTCATTGTGCCTTATAAGAATTGAAACGTTCCAATGTTAAAAGCTTCATGGTTATCCCATAATTCTATCTTCAATACCAGGGCTCTCCAAACTTGGCAACATTAGGACTTGTGGACTTCAATTTCCAGAATTCCTCAACCATCCATGCTGGAAGTTGAAGTCCACAAATCTTAACATTGCCAAATTTTGAAAACCTTGTTCAAGACCATACTTGAAGAATAAACAAATGGGAAACAAAGTAAGGACGACAGCAAAGGAAGATTACTTATGAAATATAGATATGGTCCTATAAAATACGGTAAAAATTGTTAGGAATTTGCTAGATGAATGTACTAAGAGCTCAATAACTCTTTCATCACCCTCAGTGCCTTACTACATCAAAAGGAAGATGGTATTCAAAAGCGATCACGTCAGTGAGTCATGACCACTTTCAAATCTGCATTTTACAATAATCACAGCTGCAGAGTAAAGCCAGCCATGGCAATACACAGCTACCTAAGGATCTGAAAATCACCTAGAATCCACCAGATTCTTCAGATACTTAATGGACCCATCATCTACTACAGGATGAAGGGCTGCCAACTTAAAGCTAAGCAGGAAAGGTTTTGTCCTAACTGGATACATAGAAATAACCAAAATTCCTCACTTCCATATACCCTGATCAGGTACATACATACATACATATGTATGTATGTATGTATGTGTATGTGTGTGTATGTGTGTGTGTGTGTGTGTGTGTTACTTTAGGTATTGCAGATAGCCCAGTTTTAGTGACCACAACACTCATCAGACAAATCATCAAATTCAAGATTATCTCCAATAACTATGTATGAGCAGTCATAATGTATTATACAAACTGCTTTTCTTTGAGCAAGCCACTTCCAGGACTACCATTTAGCTGCTGGCATTCATCTCGTCTATCAAACTGCCCCAGAATGAGCTATTTTATCCATAGCACTTTACATTTACTTTAAATAAAGGACAGCCTTTCATTCAATGCTGCTGCTATAACTAGAATGTGGAAAGAGTAGGCATGTACAATGAAAGAAAAGAGACAGTCTCTTTCAAGTTCCTTCTTTCACCGACACATTTTCTTGGTAATCATGTACAAATAGTTTGCAATGGTTTATTTCTGCGATACTTTATGACTTTGCTGTCTGGTCTATTGTGTTGACATTTTCTATCCAGGTAGTAAGTATTTGGTTCTTGGTGTCCCTTCCACTTGCTTTCCTCCCTGCAGATGTTTTTTTACCAGACTAGGTAACAAGATCTGTGTGTGGGGGAGTGAAGTTTCCTGTTTGTTAATATAAGGTAGCTTGTCCTACCAGCCTTGAGTGGGGTAGAGTTTCTTTCTTAATTGTTAAAACATAAGTATATCTGTGTAATTGAAGCTTTGCCCCTTTTAGCATGTGTTACACATATGTGAAAAAAGAACTGATCTTAAGTCACGCCTGACTTTACATTTTTACCCCCATCCAACCAGGCACTGCTCGACTCTGTTAAAGATTTGAAGATTAGCTCAAGTCGGCTAGATGCTCCCATCTCACTGGGCATTAAAGGATATCCTACAACAGTGCTGGCGAACCTTTGGCGTTCCCGCGTGCCAGCCTGCATGCCAGAAGCGGTACGTGAACCCAAGCTGCAAGGTATGTGCGGCCCCGCTGGCCTTTGTGCATGCAGGAGCAGCGATACCTGGAAGAGCGGCGGTCCATTGCGCATGTGCGAGCCGGCACCCAAACACCCGGATACCGGCATGGAAGTGCGCCTGATGAACAACTGGCCATCGCGTATGCGTGTGACGTCAGCCCGGAAGGTCGGATGCCGGCTTGTGCATGTGTGCCGAAACGCCACTCTTCCGGCATCCCCCATTCCCGCGTGTGCGATGGCCAGCTGACCAGTGTGCGGTTGAGCACAGGAACGAGGAAGAGGAGCTGGCAAGGCCGCATATTTATCGTGGGATGGTTTCATGTGCCGCTTCCGGCACGCGTGCCATAGGTTCGCCGACACTGTCCTACAACATAAAATATAACTCACAAAGTTCACTGTCTGGTTCATCTTCTCTGGTGCTTTTTTCTCTCTTTAAGACTAAACTGTTAGATGATTCCATCGGAGCACCTCTTTTACTTACCACTGTGAGAATTTAGATGATTTTCCAGAGCTCTTGCATTGGAAAAACTTTTGGTGCACTGTGGAAAGGGGCAGAAGCTAGATATCTGTTGAATACTTTCCTCATTCTCCTCTGATAACTGAGCACCTTCTCTTTGCCTCCCACTGCAGTAGTACATGAGATGAGCTTGCAGGTTCCTTTCACTACGATACCAGATGCCACAAGATTTGCAAGGGAATATATCTTCTGTAGTAAATAAATAGAGGATAGGTAGATAATATGCAAATTGATAACAGATAGAGAGGTAAATAGAAGGTGCAAATAAGCCATAGCTTATGGCAAGCTTCACAGAACAATTTTGAACTCTGCTATTATTTTAAAAACACTCATTTGATTTCAAGATTGCAACATAGCACTCAACTGATAAACAAGATATATATATAAAACTGATAAACAAGACATATTTCTAAGCCAGAAATAAACCAGGTGTTAGATATACTTCAGATAATACTTCAGCTTCAACCAAAACAATATAGAACACACAATAGATACAAACTCATGGTAAACTGATCCAAACTAGACTGCAGAAAATACGACTTCAGTAACACAGTTGTCAATGCCTGGAATGTACTACCTGGCTCTGTGGTTTCTTCCCCAAATCCCCAAAACTTTAACCTTAGACTGTCTACTGTAGACCTCACCCCATTCCTAAGAGGTCTGTAAGGGGTATGCATAAGCGCACCAGAGTGCCTACTGTCCCTGTCCTAATGTTTTCTTTTATTCACATCCTTTACATCTATAATAATAAGAGTTGGAAGGGACCTTGGAGGTCTTCTAGTCCCCCTGCCCAGGCAGGAAACTCTATATCACTTCAGACAAATGGTTATCCAACATCTTCTTAAAAATTTCCAGTGTTGGAGCATTCACAACTTCTGCAGGCAAGTTGTTCCACTGGTTAATTGTTCTAACTGTTAGGAAGTTTCTCCTTAGTTCTAAGTTGCTTCTCTCCTTGATTAGTTTCCACCCATTGCTTCTTGTTCTATTGTCAGGTACTTTGGAGAATAGTTTGATTCCCTCTTCTTTGTGGCAGCCCTGAGCTATTGGAACACTGCTATCATGTCTCCCCTAGTCCTTCTTTTTATTAATACTGAGTTCCTGCAACCGTTAAACATATATTTATAATTATGTTTACACTTGTATCTGTCATAAAATACATGCTTGACAAAATAAGTAAGTAAGTAAGTAAGTAAATAAATAAATAAATATGTTTTGCTTGTTTCCTTGTTTTAAATGATGTATCTAGTGTCTATTGTACAAGTTCAGAGTCTTAAAATCCGCATACTCATACTGATCGCGTACTCGATGAAGGTATCTTTTCTTTTATGTACACTGAAAGCATATGCACCAAGACAAATTCCTTGTGTGTCCAATCACACTTGGCCAATAAAATTCTATTCTATTCTATTCTCTTTCCGGTGGTTAAATTTAGGGATTAAGTCTACACAATGCAAGAAAATAAAAAATAAAAATACAGGTAATAGATACTATAGCTATTTCAGGTGAATGGAGTTGCATTTTGCTTGCAACCTTCCATCAACGTAAAAAGACTGGAAATGAAAAAAACAGTTGAAACGTGCATTCTTGGTTTTCTCTTTCAACTGAATTATATCCTGTTATGAACTAGGGTATAGGAATGGTCCCTATGCAACTAAAATGTTTGCTCAACTGCAGCAACGAGTCCAATTAAATTGAAGAAGTTCACCAGCAGTTCAGAGACTAGTCTGTAATCTCCCTCCTCCCTCCCCACTGGCTTGAAAATAATGCCGACAAGTGTTAGGGATTATGAGTACACCAGCATTAATTTTATTAACATTATTTTTTAAAATGAACTGCAGTATAGCACTCACTGTTCACAATAGCTGTTGGCAAAATGGATGCCATCGCAGCTTGTTGAGGGAGCAGTTGTATTGAATCCAACAGTCGAGCAGGATACATCCCATCAGTCAGGGTCATCTGACTGGCAGCTTGCAGCCTTGAGTCAAAATCCACAACAAAGGCAATTAGCTCTTCTCCCTCCGCAATAACTTTTGTTGTTGTGCACCACAGCTGGCCTCCTGCATACAAGCACACAAAAACAGAATCAGGTCATATTTTGTATGACATGTCAGCACCAATGCTGGACCATTTACACAGGGAATTTTCTGTCTTTTCCCCCCATAAGCAACTAACAGCATCTTCTAGAATCACCCAGATATCATTGTACCAAAATAATAATAATAATGTGATAGACTTTATTGCCCTTCAGCAGTGAGATGATAATGCTATGCTGTAAATCACCAGTAGGGAAATGGCCTATACTATTCCTTCTGTCTTTATGGAAGAGCTGAGTTATGCTTTGATGAAAATATAGATGGAAGCTTCAAAAGCAAAACTTCATATTACTTATAATTTTTTTTAAAAAATTCTGTGTGATCCATATATTCCTCAAATGCACCTTTTTTTTCCTTATGAAAATTAAAAATTGGTTGGATACAGACTGGTATCGTTTTCTTATGTATATTTAGCTAATAGTTCTGTTGTTTGCTGCACACTTTCCTTTTTTTTCAAATGAGCTTCCTAAATAGATTCATTTAAAGCGTATTTAATGTTTATATAACATTTGAAGCTGAAACAGTACAAAAAACAATTTAAAAAATAATAATTAAAATATTTCCCCACCTGTCTGTAAGTTTAAATATTAAAAGACATGAGTTGCAATGAGAGGGTTTAGGAGGATAACAGGAAAAGGGTTCGATTAGAGTCAAAATAAGAAAGGGTTATAAAAAGCACTGAAAATAAAGAAAGAATTGAATATATGTATATTCATTCCAACGGGGTATTAATGAGGAAGGAAATAACAATGCACAAAATGTAGTTCTTATTCCATCATACAATCTTTTTACACTTTTCTGGTACGTGGGCTATTTTCCTCCCGGAGGGGAAAAAGAACCTTGTCATATGATGAAATACAACCTCACATCCAGAGTTATGCCAATCCAACATCCTTTAGGGATATGCTGAGATTTGCTTCATAAAGAGTTATTCAAATTGAAAAGACGTATTTTCTTCCAACAGTGAACTATACCAAAGCGTGGGTTGTAAATGTCACATGTTAGGCATTGAAAAGAAAATTAACTATGTAAGAAGTAATGAACTAATGTATTTGAACATGATAATGAATGCTCATTTATTGAATATGTTTAGACAGGTTAGGCACTTATACAGCATTATCTTTAGTCTCAGGCCTAGATATTTATCTAGAACAGTTAAGGCTGCAATAATGTTGCACTGTTTATGCTTTAAAAGGTTCTCCCTGACCCCTTTTCAGGGGTGTGTGTGTGTGTGTGTGTGTGTGTGTGTGTGTGCTGTGTACAAGCATGTGTATTAATTGGGAAAATAAAATAAAATCCACACTAGTGAATAACAAATTTGATAAGTAATATTGCTCTGTTTATCTTTCAGCATAACTGTCTTTTCAACTGCACTTCATTTTTCCCCCCTTCCTTTCCTCAAAGAGATTACAGTTTTAAAACAACTTGTTGCAAAAATCTGGTGGAGGAGATAAGAAGAGGGTATGTGATATACAACAGCAAAATAGAAGAATTAGGACATTGTTTTAGTGGAATCCTGCACAATTAATTAATCCAGTCCTATTAGCTTTCAAAGATGAGCAAACAAAGCGATATTACTTTCAATGTGTTTGAGAAGGAAAACTTGGGGCTCAGTTCCAAGAAAAGGAGGGAATAATCCAATCTTTCAAAGAAGAAAAGTTTCTTTGCGTTCACTTTTTTTTTTTTGCTAGATAATGCATTTGGTTTTGCCATTTTTACTTCGTATGCAAGTAAATCAAATGTACAGTAATTATTACAAGACTGCAAATCTCTGCTTCCCTATGCAATTCAGTGATAAATGTAGGTGAGCAATTATTTAATGAAATATCCTTGACCCTAGCAAGAAAAGAGCATCTTCAGCCCACAAATACCACAACTATCAGTCCAACTGTGGAAGCTGGACCATAAAAAAGGCTGAGCACCAAAGAATTGAGGCCTTTGAACTATGGTGCTGGAGAAGATTCCTGCGAGTCCCTTGGACTGCAAGGCGATCAAACTGGTCAGTCCTAGAGGAGATCAACCCTGACTGCTCTTTAGAAGGCCAGATCCTGAAGATGAAACTGAAATACTTTGGCCACCTAATGAGAAGGAAGGATTCACTGGAGAAGAGCCTAATGCTGGGACAGATTGAGGGAAAAAGAAGAACAGGATGACAGAGAATGAGGTGGCTGGATGGAGTCTCTGAAGCAATAGGAGTGAGCTTAAATGGACTCCAGAGGATGGTAGAGGACAGGAAGGCCTGGAGGAACATTGTTCATGGGGTCACAATGGGATGGATTCGACTTTGCAACTAACAACAACCAGTACATCTGACTTTTCTTCTTTTCTGTTCTTATATTTTCCTCCTTATCATTTCCAGACCTATAAGAAATACAAACTTTTAGCAAGTCAACTTTCTACCAAGCTACATTTTATACATTATGGACAGGGATTTTCCCTGGTGAGTCCTGATTCACTTGCCTGGTGAGTGCTTCTCTTTCACCTACATTTTGAAGCACATTTTTTAAACTCATGGTTGACCCAACTTGTGAGCTATGATGCCAAAAAGATGCTGAAGCCCTGGAAAGAGTGCAGAGAAGAGCAACAAGGATGATTAGCGGTCTGGAGGCTAAATCTTACAATGAATGGTTTAGGCAACTAGGTAAAGGTTAAGGTAAAGGTTCCCCTCGCACATATGTGCTAGTCGTTCACAACTCTAGGGGGTGGTGCTCATCTCCATTTCAAAGCCAAAGAGCCAGCGCTATCTGAAGATGTCTCTGTGGTCATGTGGCCAGCATGACTAAATACCGAAGGTGCACGGTACGCTGTTACCTTTCTACCAAAGGTGGTCCCTATTTTTCTACTTGCATTTTTTACATGCTTTTCAACTGCTTTTCAACTGCTAGGTTGGCAGAAGCTGGGACCACTAACGGGAGCTCATCCCATTACGCGACACTAGGGATTCAACTGAACTGAACTGCCAAACTTTCGATCGACAAGCTCCGCATCTTAGCCACTGAGTCACCACGTCCCATCTTAAACGTGATACAAGTAACTTAAACAACCAGAAGAATAAAAAAAAGAATCTAATTGACAAGCAAAACTTCACATATGAAACCTTTTTGTTTCAAATATACAGCTACTCTATGTAAATCTCAGTTTAGTGGTTAAAAGTCCCAAACCAGTTTATCAGTGACATTTCTGCTCCTTTAACACACACACACACACACACACACACACACACACACACACACACACACACACACACTCACTCACTCAGCGTTTTAGCCATTGAGCCACCCTGCCCCAGTTAGGCTACTAGGTATGTTTGGCCAAATTAAAAGAAGGCTTAGGAAAACAAGATAACAGTCTTCCAATACTTGTAGGGTTGTCAGAAGGAAGAGGAGGTCGATTTATTCTCCACAGTACCTGACAGAAGGACAAGAAGCAATGGGTGGAAGTTTACAGAGGGATATCCAACCTGGAACTAAGGAAGAATTTCCTGATTGTAAGAACAATTAATCAGTGGAACAGCTTGCCTCTTGGAGTTGTGGGTGCTCCAATTGCTGGAGGTTTTCAAGAAAAGGTTGGACAACCACTTGTCTGGGATGGCATAAGGACTCCTGCCTTGGGCAGGGGGTTGGACTAGAGGACCTCCAAGGTCTCTTCCAGTCCAATGAGTCTATACCTCCCTGATTCTTTTTGAGCCAAACTACTATTTGTGAAAGAAAACACTGACTAGTCTGACCAATGAAGAGACCACATCAGCAGTGCCTTTAAACTGACACAAGCATGGGTACACAATTGTAGTCTTTTGGCATTGCATAGGCCACCGAGCCCTGCATACTCCAACTTCTAATATTGTGTGAAATAGGAAGGAGGAAAAAAAGATAAAATAGATGTAACTGTATTGAGTTTATTCAAGTACAGCCTGGTCTTCCTACATCCCATTCAACCATCACAAGGGACCTTTAGCTTGGAAAAAACCCCTGTGCAGTGCTGGTCTAAAGCCATGAAGGAGAAAACGCTCACTTTGACCCACATCTTAATGGTGCCATTATTCAGGTATCTGTTTCTCCTGAGGGAAAAATAAATTCTTGTTTTCTATAGCAAGCAGGAGTTGCAAGTGAGAAAGGACCAGCTAAATGAAGTGGAAAGACAGAACTGTTTCTTCTTTTATCTTTAGAAAGGATACTTAGCTATCCTCATTTGAACAATAATAGATACATTCAGTTTTTACCAAAAGAAAAAGCTATTTTGAGGTATACTTTCCTCTTTTTAGTTTCACTGATGCTCCATCTTTACATTTTTTTTAGGTCATTCAAATATCATTTTTGCACAAAAATATGCTCCGATCTCTGTTCTTTGTAACCTTTATCATCCTGGGCTGTGGAAACAGCTCTGTTTCCTAACAGGAAGTCTACAACTGACCCTCATAATTGCGGTCAAAACCGTTGTGAATTTTGTCAACACATTTTTGAGAGCAAAGTCATAGTTCAGAGTTGATCACATTTTGGAAAATCTATGCTTCTATTACAATAATCAGTTGCCTCAAATATCCCAGTCCTGCCAATTTTTTTTATCTGCTCTTTTTATTATTTATGAAATCAGCGCCTGCAGAATGTCATACGGGCCTCTGCCGATAAACTCTAATTAAGATTAAGACAAGTCCTTTGGAAAGGATCCCATCATTAGCAAACATGATAAACACAAAAAAACACTCCCTACTTGTCAAACCGGAACTATTCAGTAGCCTAACAGTATTATCTGTTGCTAGGCTACAGCACTGACAAAGTCTCAATTATTTTGTATGACCATACCTATAGAGTAAGAAATTGTATCTGCTATAAAGACACAGAACTTTAGGCATGCTATTCGAAAATTCATGGCTCCTTACAATGGCAAGATTTGTGCTAATAAAAACACAACACATCACAATTGCTCTTCATCCCTCCCCTCCCCTCAAAAACAAACGAACAAAAACCCTTGTAAGATGTCTTCTGTTTGCATAATGATTTCTAATTTATCTCTATGAGTGATAAATATAACACAACAAAATGCAAGCTAAGGAGAGCTCTAAAGTAAGGAACAGCATTTCTAGTAGAGAACCTGGCTCAGCATATTTATGTGTGCCTTTGCATGTGTGTAAACAGACACACAGTAAACAACAATGCTTACTCAGAGATTATAAGCATGCCTGATCCACACCACATTACAAAATGACAGTCTAATTCGTACTGTGGCATGGCTGCTGTTTGAACGGCAACGGTGGGCATAATGCCAGATGGCAAGTACATGAGGTGAGGCGGCTCTACACAAAGCCGTAGCACTTCCAGTCTTTGTGATGAGGCATACTTGAAAATGATACAACTGTGTGACCAACTATGACATGCAAACAGCTGGCCAAGCTAGTGCTCAGTTGGCATGGTGTTCTCAATGTGGTGACCACATAGCATTTCAGATGCTGTAACTGGATCAATTCCATATAAGCTGTCCAACTCAGAAGCTGTATGCTGGATGGAGTATAATTATGCAGGCAGAGTAACCTCCCCCCACATACTTGTTTTCAAGGAAGCTGAAATTCAAGGGACTGGATTCTGGAAAGTATGCAGCTCCCACTCCAAAAATGGAGGTTGAAGATGGAGCAGGAAAAAAAATTCTGGTCTCAACGCAAGTGGCAGATGTTCTGGATGAAAAATACCAGGTCATGTGGTTACATGACCGCCTTTGTTCTATCAAAATGAAGACCCCTAGACAACTGAGGGAATCATTCAGTGTCCTTTGTAGTTCTGGGATGACTGATTTGCTTTAAGAGCAATATAAAATGGAAGGACAGGATGCTCCTCCTGGTTTTAAAAGACGATTCCCTGCCGATTTGAGTTGGGGAGCCGTGCTTCAAAATCAGGGGTGCCATATGGCTTTCCGATTAGTGCCTCTCTATCACATTTAACTGCACTGCCTCAGCAGGGAGAAAATGCTAAAAATAGTTTAATTTTCCTCCTAAGACAAAGAGGATGAAGAAATGCAAGGCAGCTGCATTTTCCTCAGATTTCAGGTACATTCAGGAAGGCGGCAGCATTTAATGGTTCTACCAAAGAATGTTTCACCTGGTTTTGCACAGTAATCCAAGCTTCATTAAACTTCTAGACACTTTCACCAAGCCTCTGCTCTTCCATTTTTGTCTGGATACCTTTCCAGCCCTATCATGCCACCAAAGAATGCAGATTTCCTTCTCCCCTTGCTTCTCATTTGTGTGTGCTGCCTTGGACTGTCAGGGCAGGAGCAGCAGAGTGTCCATTTCTTGGGTACATATGTTTTTTTGAAGGAGGGTCAGAGAGTATCGGAGGAGCTGGTCGCAATGACAACGTGTGCCAGTCTGCAGGCTTAAAATGACGCTCGGCAACAGACGGCCTTGCTGGTATTTGAATTAATCGTTTCTATTTCATAAAAAGAAAATTTAAAAATAGCCCTGGGAAGATGTTTGTTTGCACTGGCCTTTTATTTTAAGCATTTAAAGGGAATTCAGAAAGCTGCCATCAGATCTTTCCTATGGGAAAGGCTGGGCATTCGTTTGATTATATGAAATAGCATCCTTGTACCCTCTTCTTAAGAACGCTTCTTAGCACATGCCTGGATTTTCAGGGATCAGCATGAACAGAGGGCACATATCTATAAGGTAGCCACACTGCTTAATGGGGGGGGGGGAGAAACATGTGAATAAATCCACATCGAAAATTGTTGAAAATTCTTGACAGTAGAGTAGCGCAAGGAATAGAACTTATAAATTATGTGTGCCCCTTTTCTGAAAAATGTGTCGGAGACTTCTTTGTGCATAGGCAAATACAGTAGGAATATGAGGTATTGTGTGGTTCCTTCTGCAGAGTACCTGATAAAAGAATAAAGAGCTTTGACATATTCTTAAAACAATAGAGGAATTAAAGAGAAACAATGGGCCAGCTGCTTCATTAATACAATCAAAAGAAAGCCCAGAACAGGAGGAGTCCAGATAATTAAGCACTACTCTTTTAGACCTTCTTTCTATAATAAAATTGTTTAAAAATTTATTAACTACTTCACAGTGGTTAGATAGATCTGTGCACTTGTTTATTTGGGTTGATTAATGCCTCTTCAGTATTCTCCAACATGCCAACTCATGGTTTATACAAGTTTCTGAATAAAATAGTGTAGGAATATCTGATAGGAATCTGAGCCATGCACAGCCATAAATCAGAAGTATTTTACGAGTAGGGTTTATTTCCTACCCCCATGTCAATATTTTTACTTACAGAACTTTTCCCAAAATATTTGGTACAACATTTTATTTCTTTTCGAGGCCATGTACTGAACAAGCCATTCGCACGATGGATTTTAGCAACAGCTCATGTATATTCACCCTCATGCAAAACTAATGGAAAGTGCTGGCAGCTTTATATTAGGATTAATGGCATGATGTACTGGGAAATTTTGTAATTTTTCCATGTTTACAGTTCAAAGGATATTGCCATTGATACCTAGCCTCTAATCTTAATTTGAGTTCTCACTTGTATAAACTTTGCAGACTTTTAAGCGCGGGCAATGCAGAATTCCTAGAGTCATAATCTGTCCCAAATGGCATCATTTGTCTCTGAGGAATAATCTATAATTGTTAGCACTGTAATGTTAACAGGCAGAAGATTTTTTATTTTTCACTCTATCCATAATTTGTAGCCAAGGAAAGGACCACAAAAAACAAGCTGTGTGATTGCAAAATATATCTGTCCAATTCAGAGCATTCCTTACCTCTTGCGCTGCTACATAGAATAAACAGCTTCCCTTTTTTCTCAGTTTCATTGTAAATATGGGCTCTTGTATGCTAATAGGATCAAGGGTGTAACTGGCTTGCAAAGGAGAAAAAGATGTGCTTCAGATTTCAGACCAGTTTTAGATTTGTAAAAGCAACTTAGTTATTTGGCAAGATTTTTTTTACTTTTCCTGGATAGAAATTCCTCTGCATCTCAAATGCCTTTCCTCTAAAGGCGGTACAAATTTTTAAAAGCAGCTTGCAGTGGGATATATTGTGCAAAGATACATAGAATGAACGTAAGATACTTAGATATGGCAGCTTCCCACTTACAGCTTGGATCGTGGCTTACTTTTTTAAGGAGAATTTTAATAATTGTCTAGTGTCCGTGATGATGAGAATTCTGCCTGTTTTTTATGTGTGTTGACCAACCCTGTCTCTGTCAACGCTTTTGGTACACAGAACTAAAGAAAGAAAGTCACACCTTTACCATTTTATAAATTCTTCATTTGCAGGCAACTGGGTATGTGCTGAAAGGAGGCTCACTTCTTTTTTGTTCAAGTTTCTTTGAAGAAGAGAATGAAAACAGGAACTGCCTGTTGCTAGAGAACCTTCTTTTATCTGTCTGACAGGATTTTTTTTGTTTTTTTGGTAATAATTATAGGGATTTGAGTGTGTGCCTTCCAAATGAGCACTGAAATCCACTAATTTGTGTAAAACATCCATTAGGAGGAGAGCAAAAAATAGATCAGCGATCTATGGGGGGGGGAGGGTGTATATGGAAAATATTGTGATCGATTTCATTTTGTAATTGTAATGCTCTCTACATGGGGCTCCCCTTGAAGTGCACCCGGAGGCTTCAGTTAGTCCAGAATGCAGCTGCGCGGGTGATAGAGGGAGCTTCACGTAGCTCCCACGTAACACGTCTCCTGCGCAGACTGCACTGGCTGCCTGTGGTCTTTCGGGTGCACTTTATTTATTTATTTTTATTTATTTATTTTATTTATTTATTTTATTTTTATACCGCCCTTCTCCCGAAGGACTCAGGGCGGTGTAAGGTTTTGGTTACTACCTTTAAAGCGCTCCATGGCTTAGGGCCTGGGTACTTATGGGACCACCTGCTGTTACCTCATGCCTCCCACCGACCCGTACGCTCACACAGAGAGGGATTTCTCAGGGTGCCGTCTGCCAAGCAATGTCGGCTGGCGGCCCCCAGGGGAAGATCCTTCTCTGTGGGGGCTCCTACCCTCTGGAATGAGCTTCCCCCGGGCTTATGCCAAATACCTGACCTTTGGACCTTCCGCCGCGAATTGAAAACACATTTATTTATTCGAGCGGGGCTGGCTTAAATTTTATTGGTTTTAAATTTTTATTATTAATTTTTAAATGGGTTTTAGTTTTTATGTTCCAAAGTTTTAGGCCAATTATGTAATAAGTTTTTTAATTCGTATTTTAAATTGTATATTACATTGTTTGTTTTACTTTGGCTGTACACCGCCCTGAGTCCTTTGGGAGAAGGGCGGTATAAAAATTGAATGAATAAATAAATAAATAAATAAATAAATAAATAAATAAATATTTTCTTGTTTCCCATGATGCAGTTGTCTCTATTTATTTATCACTGAGGATAAACAAATGGATATTCTTAGAAGTTCTGTGCTTTTTAAGAGGTTTATTTTGGTGAGAGGTTTTTGTTTTTAATTGATATGACTGATGTCCAATTGCAAAATGTTGAATATTGACACAAACAGCGAACAATGCTTTAAGATAACTGACTTTAAAGGAATATACACTCTCACAATTTCCGAATTTAGCTGTCATGGGCATAGTGAAAGTCAGATATTTCTGCAAACAAAGACAGATGAGATAGCTTCTTTATTTATCTAAATCTGGAGCAATGTTTGCAACAATGCCTTGTTTTTATCTGTTTTAATTTCACCCTGCAATTAAGGGTGAAATTCCAATGTTGAATGATGCAGAATTTAAGAGAAGAAATTATTATATATTATATATTATTTTAATATAGATGCAGCAGGGCATTTGTGGGCTTTTAGCCTTTTTTCCCTCCATCCTCATCCACTTTAGTAATGAAAATACTATTTTTAAAAAATAAATTACTGCAGGAAAATGCCGCGAAAAGAAACTGGTGTGTGCTTTTAATGTGTCTGGACTCTCCTGTGTATTTCAATGAAGCAAATGTGGATCCACATAGGCATATTAATGGGGGGGGGGAAAAGCATTTTGGGATATGCACAATCCTACTAGCCCTTTCTGGTAAGGATACATTTGATTGGTGCAAAAATGCATTGGTTTCAGTCAGGCACTTCCTCTTTAGCAGAATCAGAAAAGCTGCTTTGTGTGTGGCACCTTGAGGATTTTCCTCCGTTAACCTTTATTACAACTAACAGCATACTTGAATCAATCTACAGGTGCACAGAGGCTGCCTATCAGCATCCCTGCATGGTCACTATAATTTCTAAACAGCCAAGGAAGGTATGTTTGCGTAGCCCTTCAGGCAAGCTGTCAAAAATCAGGCTACAGCTGATAAACTGATTATAAAGCTGCTTAAGACTTTGCTTGTAAACAGAAGCATTTATCAACTAATAATTTGCAATAAACTGATGTAACTCCCAGCTGAGCCCCAAACTGTAATTGTCTTTACCATCTGCCTATTAAAATATCACTCTTCATCACCAAGCCTGAACAGACAGGAGGAAAAAAAAAATCTCTTGCTACTATATAAAATGCTGGCTTGTTAGGAATAATCCGTGCAAACACTGTACATTTTTTTTCTTTATCCACAGCATTCTGCTTTGGTGTTTAAAATTATTACACAAATACAACATGCAGGGAGAGAAGAAGAAAAAAAAATTACCAATCATCACAGTCTGCTCATCATATTAGCAGTGAGATTGTATTCATTCTTTGTGACTAAATGGCAGTGGCATGCTTCGTGAAGGACAAACATGAACAGTCAAATATTTGGATTTTATTTTCATTTGTTTTGATATTTATTCCTTTAAACAATGCATATTCTTTAGTTGTGTGCCACTAAATATTACAGTGTACAAGACTGTACATTCTCAGGAACCATTTGAACAAACCTACTCTACTCAATCCATGAAATTCTTTTGGAGAGCGAGGGCTTTGCAGCTTGAAGGGATATTTTATGTCCCTTAAAAAGAAAGGAAATGCTTATTTTTAATTGTGAGACTATCCACTAATCATTACTGTTAACGCAAACAGAGTTTCAAGGGACTCTCATGCAGCTGTTTATGAGCTACCCCTTGTCACAATAGTTGTGTTAGTTGTATACAAATGAGCCAGGTTTAGGTGTACTTGGGAATAAGAAGATGGGGAAGGATGGCAACTGTTGTACATTTTAAGAGACCCAACTGAACAGGCATTTACACAGCTACTACACATACAGGAACACAGTTGTCATTTTGAATTGCACGTATGTAAACTCTGAATCCCATAGCAGTCATAATTTAAAAATTGAATGCAAATATGGGCATATTAGAAAAGGTTGCATCAAAGATATGGCACGAAAGAAAAAAAATGTACAGAAATATATTAGCAAAAGTTATAAACAAGCAGTATATATTGGAGAAAAGTGGACATCCAAATATGCGAACACTTTACATTTTTATAATTTAATTGTGGAAATTGAACAGAAAAGACTTGGCATAGAGGCAACAGTGAACTTCTAATGAAGGTCAATTTTGTACATAAATATACAGATCAAATAAGCAGTATTAGTTGAGCTGGAGGTGAGTGGGAATGCAGTCGTTCACTGTGATGGAGCTAAAATGAAATTTTATGCATTTTCAGACCATGCATGTATTACCAATATTTCCCTTTAAATCACCTAATGGAATGCTTTAATCATGGAGATCCAGCTCTGTTCAGGGAAGAATTAAAAAGTGTGGATGCAACTGCCATCCATTTAAAAAAAAAGAGCCACTGCTGAAAAGCAGCAACTTATCTAGCAGAGTGGATTTTTCCTCCTTTTTGTTTTTGTTTTATTGATAGCACAAATTAATCAATAATTCTTCAGCCTATAGCTCTCCAACAGAGAAGCCCTGCCAAAAATACAGTTTGTCCCATGTGCAGAAAAATCAGCCAGATGGTTCTAGGAAGGGTTGATTCCTCTTTAAATTAATGTTTCAAAGATAATAATTTGATACCTCCCTCTCCCTTTCACACAATGAGGGAGGGAGAGAGGGAGGGAGGGAGGGAGAGCGCGTGTTAGAATAGCTATACCTTTTAATCATAATATAGGTTAAGATCTTTTACATCTAGAAATATAGCATCATTTCTCCTGACATGTTGTTCTTTGTGTAATGTTTTGCTTTGTTTTAACAGGAATGTAACTCATGCCACATTGCAAAATTCAGATTAATATAAAACAATTGTTTGTTTCTATATCCAGAACTAGGAACGCTTTAATTTTTCTTTTCCTCTATGTAATTAATTTGTAGATATCTTTAGAACTAAACAATTCTGAACAATTTCATTCAGAAACAAATTCTGTGATGTATACACACACACACACACATATGCATATACATGTATATATCTATATGTGTGTTTGAATATATCTTCTCCCCCCCTCCCCCCCCCCTCTCTCTCTCTCTCTCTCTCTCTCTCTCTCTCTCTCTCTCTCTCTCTCTCGTCTCTCATCAATTAGCTCTTGGGAGAATATCAGATCGCCTGCAGATGGCACTCTTCGCATATTGCGAGATATTGCTGGTAGAAAAAGTGAATATAATTTAATTCAGTAGTATAGTGAATGAATATTTATAGTAGTCTATTCAGTTAATAGAAACAAGAAACTTCTAGGTACTAATTTAGTACCTTGTACAGGCTTATGTCTGGGCAAATTCTGGACTTTTTTTTTTTACAGTTTATTCCCAAACTCAGAGATTTCAGTTAAATTTATACTACTAAAAAGAAAAAAAATAGAAAATCAATCATTTATAGGATGATGCTTATTACTAAGTTGCCAAAAAGTCCATTATGTAGGTGTTAGTAAAAGTACAGTTTCTGTCCATCACAACATTACAAATCAAAGTCTCCTCAGAGTCAAATTGATTAGAGATGTCGTACATGTGCTACAAACACTCAGCCAGAGAGGAACACATATATACACAATCAATAACTCTTTGCTGTCATCTAGTTGTGAACCAGAATTATGCAGACCACATTTGCTGATTGTAAGAAAAAGTGCAGAGATGAAAGCCCTCCAGTGCTCTTTTGGACACTTATTTTTTGTGCAGAAAAATAAAAACAAAAGGGAAAGTCTTTAGAACTCCTGGCCTAAATATAGCTGACATTTGGCAACACAGTTCAGATCTTTGGTGTCTTTGCCCACTTATGGCCTTTATAACTTCTCTCATCCTCAGATTATCCCAATGGGATAAGGAACCAATTTTTGTATCCCCCCCATATTAAAACTTTCCCCTTAATTAATATCTATGGAGTTTCTCGGTCATTCAGGTCATGTTGTCCCAAAGTGCTTTTTCAAGAGGCAACTGGACTTCCTTTGTTTTTCCTTGAAGACGTTTTGCTTCTCATCCAAGAAGCTTCTTCAGTTCAAAACTGAAGAAGCTTCTTGGATGAGAAGTGAAACGTCTTAAAGGAAAAACAAAGAAAGACCCGTTCCAGTCCGGCTTCAGTCTAGACCCGTTCCAGTCCGGCTTCCGGTCCGGTCACAGTACGGAGACAGCTTTGGTCGCGTTGCTGGATGACCTCTGGAGGGCCAGGGATAGGGGTTGTTCCTCTGCCCTGGTCCTGTTGGATCTCTCAGCGGCTTTTGATACCATCGACCATGGTATCTTGCTGCACCAGTTGGAGAGTTTGGGAGTGGGAGGCACCGTTTATCGGTGGTTCTCCTCCTATCTCTCCGACCGGTCGCAGACGGTGTTGACAGAGGTCGACCGCGAGGCACCTTACTTGTGGGATGCCTCAGGGGTCGATTCTCTCGCCCCTCCTGTTCAACATCTACATGAAGCCGCTGGGTGAGGTCATCAGTGGTTTCGGGGTGAGTTATCATCTGTACGCTGATGATACGCAGCTGTACTTTTCCACCCCGGACCACCCCAACGAAGCTGTCGAAGTGCTGTCCCGGTGTCTGGAAGCTGTACGGGTCTGGATGGGGAGAAACAGACTCAAGCTCAATCCCTCCAAGACGGAGTGGCTGTGGATGCCGGCACTCCGGTACAGTCAGCTGCAGCCGCAGCTGGCTGTGGGGGGCGAGTTATTGGCCCCAACGGAGAGGGTGCGCAACTTGGGTGTCCTCTTGGATGGGCGGCTGTCGTTTGACGATCATTTGGCGGCCGTCGCCAAGAGGGCCTTCCACCGAGTATGCTTGGTGCGCCAGTTGCGCCCCTTCCTTGACCGGGATGCCTTATGCACGGTCACTCATGCCCTTGTCACTTCCCGCTTGGACTATTGCAATGCTCTCTACATGGGGCTGCCCTTGAAGTGCACCCGGAGGCTGCAGCTAGTCCAGAATGCAGCTGCGCGGGTAATAGTGGGAGCAACTCGTTGCTCCCATGTAACACCAATCCTGCGCAGTTTGCACTGGCTTCCTGTGGTCTTTCGGGTGCGCTTCAAGATTCTGGTTACCACCTTTAAAGCGCTCCATGGCTTAGGACCCGGGTACTTACGGGACCGCCTGCTGTTACCTTTTGCCTCCCACCGACCCATACGCTCACACAGAGAGGGCCTTCTCAGGGTGCCGTCCGCCAAGCAATGTCGGTTGGCGGCTCCCAGGGGAAGGGCCTTCTCTGTAGGAGCTCCTATGCTTTGGAATGAACTTCCCCCTGGTTTACGTCAAGTGCCTGATCTTCGGACTTTTCGCCGTGAGCTGAAAACGCACCTATTTATTCAAGCAGGACTGGATTAAAATTTTATTGGGGTTATTTATATTTTAAGATTTTAAATTGTTTTAAATTTTCGGCCACATTACAATATGTTCCTTTTTAATCTCTTTTAATGTGTATATAGTGAATTTTTTACTTGGCTGTCCTTCGGGAGAAGGGCGGTATAAAAATCGAAATAAATAAATAAATAAATAAATAAATAAATAAATAAATAAATAAAGCCCAGTTGCCTCTTGAAAAAGCACTTTGGGACAACATGACTTGACTGACCGAGAAACTCCATAGACATTAATTAAGGGGAAAGTTTTAATATGGGGGGATACAAAAAAGAAAGCCCAGTTGACTCTTGAAAAAACACTTTTGGGATTACCCTTACAAGTTCAGAAGGAATAACCTGACCAATCTGATGCAACAGCATGGAACAGCATGGATGATTAAAATTTCCAAATATTTTACTTGCAATATAATGTATACAATATGTATTTAGGGGGGAAAATCCAAAGTGTTCACTAAATTTAAACCCAGCCAAAATAAACTGCTACTAGTGAGTAACATTGCAATGTAGCTTGTAATATACTATGGGTATCCCGATTTTTGCCAAATGGTGTTGGATGCGTGGTACTGGTTCTTGGTATCACCATCTACCTCGGACTACATGTGACTTCCCCTTTGATACATTGCAAGGATGGCATATGATCAGCCCCACCGCCAATTTTTTTTTGAAGGGCAAAATGTTAAATACAGGATATGACATCAGCAGTAAAAAGCAATGTAGAAATTGGAGGCTTCCTTTGTTACTATACCAGCTGATTAACATCTCTCTCTAATCAATTGTAAAATTGTGCAGCTCATTTTTGCTTTAGAACAAATGAGAATCTGTGTAAAAGTGGAGGATATGATTATCAGTCTTTGTCATGATAATTTTCTGGTTAAACTAGGGCTAAGCACTATCATCAGCTTCAGAGATATAGAGGACTAAGATGATCTACCCTAGGCATCTTAATGGAAGTCCTTGGCTTCAAGCACACACCTGGGGACTTCCCCAGAAATATGGCTGGCAGTCCAAATTGACAAATATCTTTGTAGGATTTTGGAGCTAGCTACCCTGTAAGATGAGATTGCAATAGGTGATTTCTCTTTGTTTATTGAGCTTGATGGGCTTCTGGGCTCACCAAGGACAGCTGGGAGAAGAAATGGCAGGACTGACACCTAAAGCAACAGTGGAAAAAGTTGAGGACTGAACACAAACGTAAACCCATGAAAACAACTTAAGCAAGTTCTTGTGTGATGATTTAAGACTCGGAATCAGTGTATTCAGGAGAGGATATGGTATTTATTACCTTAAAGTAGTGATATTTCCCCATGTGAAGAGTTTATCTATCAACCCAACAGTGTTAGATAATTTCTACCCAGCCTTTTTAGGAATGTTTTGCAGAAGTTGATGGATTCCAGTTTCAAAGGATCGTAGAATAAAGGGGCTATGTGGATTTCTGGCAGTGAGTGTTACGATCCTGTTATGGAATAGAAACTGCATCCATTATGGTTGTTATTGAACTTCATTAGAAACTGGGTGTACGGAGTGGCTTTCTTGATTATGTTAGATCTATCAGCATACTAGAATTAACTATGATACAATTAACTATGATATTATTTGTCATTGTCTATAACGGACAAGCATTGGCAGCATAATTTTTCTGTTTCTATCCAGGGATATTGAATTGCTTAGGGCTCTCTTTTCTCCAACTTTGCATGGCATAGCATTGCCCCTGTATCTATAGCCATTTTAATAAATCAACAAATTTAATTAATATAGTAAATCAAAATTGAATTTGCTGTGGTTATTTTGTCGCAAAGTATGTTTATCCTCAAATGGATCCAGAACTAGAGATTTTAGACTTTACTTCGCATATAAACATATATGTAAAATTCTGCAGTTTTAAGCATTGTTCATATGATTTTGCAGAAAAGCACAAACTTGTCTACTCAGAAATAATCCTCTTTATTTATAAATTACACAAGCTATAAATTATATAAGCAACTCTTCCACAATTTAATACAGAAATAAACTTCTGGGAATTAGATGGGGCTTATTCTCTATTACTGTATGTAGGTCTGCAGCCTTAGTTGATAAATATATCAATTAAATTTTCATTTGGGCAAACCTATATTTTTGAAGCAAAATGCACAAGGCTTTGATAGCAGATAATAAATATGTTTCTAGCAAACATCTTAGAAGAAGCAGTGACTTCTGTGATAGTGAGAAGGGAAAAGGTCTTTTGGGAGAATACTTTTTTATCTACATTTTTGTAAAAAAAATATACCTGCTGCTGCCATCAAATGTATTGCTGCTACTATTACTACCAGCAGCAACAACAAAAATTACAGTATGAATTCCAAAATCCATGTTAAGACCATATGGTCAAAAAGCCTGCACAAAGTAAGACACTGGGTACCAGTTTTCCAGATTTCCAAACCTAACGTCAATGAAGAAGTTAAATCATATTAACAGACACTGCTGTTCAAGCCTGTTCAAGTCTGAAATGGAGTTTCAGACATTCACATCAGGCATTTTTTACCAATTGGGGTCAAGCAGATAAGTCTGGAATTAGGGGTTTCCCTAAAACTGATGGGATAAGGAAGGTAGTGAACAGTGGCTCCTCCCAAGGGCAAAACATAGAGAATTGCATGATGGCAACTAAGTACTAGCTTTTTCAATATTTGCTTGTTGCTATCTCGATAGCCAGCAAGCAAATTCCCCATGCTGCCTGGGGAATTCTAGGAAAGGAAGTCCACATGCCTTAAAGTTGTCAAGATTAAGAAACACTGATCTAGAGACTGTTTAGAGTTTTGCAATTCAGGTATGGGAGACCTGTGTTCCCCTAATTTTGAAGTACTCTTTCTAAAAACTGTTTTTATTGTTATGTGAATTTAAGTAGATAGGCTATTCAAGCTGGAAACACCAAGACAATTTTTAAGTATTGATGATAGATTGAATTCTATCCAATCTATCACTTATTTTGATTTATTGAAATATGCAGCTTTCCTTCAATCTCATTTCCTACCCAGATTTGAAATCAACACTACCTCTATGTCTCTTTTGCGCCTCTGTAAAAGATGCTTCTATCACTGCGACTAATGCATCAAACTAAATTAATATTTACAATTGCCAGAAAGCTGATTCTGTGGAACAGTCAGAATGAAGATGCAACATAGAAAATGCATAATCTCAATTCTCTCTGTATACTTCCCCTTTTGTTTTCATGTAAAAAGATCTTAATGTGCAAGCACATGAAGGCAAAAATATTCAAGCAATTTTATTTACAGAACTTTAGTTACCACTGGAAGACCAGAAGTGATTAACTAAATTTAACCCATAGTAAATTCTTTATATCTCGCATCTACCAGTATTTTATAATAAAGAATCAAAAGGCATTAAAAGAAATTTCTTCAAATACAGTGGTGACTATTAAAATAACACCAGAGATGATGCTAATAACCTTAAATCTTTCTAATGTCTCTATCCGAAAATCCAGTGCATTGGAAAGCTGGTGTATTAGTTGTCAATAAACACTGAAAAAGGGATGATTTAGGCTCAAGAGATTTGGGAGCACACAAAACATATTATTATGCATTGTCTAAACTGAAGGCTAAAGAGTATGCAGACTAAACTTAATGTACATATAGATTATCACAATTTGAATTTTTGATTGGTTGATACCCCAATTAAATTTACATTTAATTTTGCAAAACTTTTAAGTAAATACACTGGGCTGAAACTTTAATGCTAATTTGCCTTGAACTGAAAACTTGAATTACAGTGTTGGTATCATGATTTTGTTTTCTCCTGAAGGCAACCCCTTTCTCACTTTTGTTCTCATTTTGATTTGAAATAGATGATTGCAAAAACATACCTTTTAGGAGTTTGAAGAATTTTTTGTAGAACTACTGGCCTTTCCTGACATGTGATCTTATGAATGAAGCCCAACTAACAAGAGAACTCTTTATTTATATGGGGACAAGACAGCAGCACAAGTTAATTAAACTGCTAACACCGTGATTAGTTTCAATCAGGGATCAGCTAAGACTGGTAGTTGTAATGGAATGTGCATTTTCCACAGGCATGAAGAAGGATGCTTGTAAGATTTTTTAATTTTTTTCGGTGTAGCCAAGAGTTACAGAAACAATTATATTCAAACAGGGTAGGAGTGCGGAAAGAAAGTGGAATGCCAAAAACAAACCCAGCCACTGTAAAATTATAATTTGATTCAGCTGTTTTATAATACAATAATCAGAAGGAAATATATTGAGTTCAATGAATATTAGGCAGGGCCAGCACAACTGTTAGGTGGAATGAAGCAGTGGCTGCAGGGACTAGAAAAAAATATGTAATGCTGTTAGGTTTTACTGCCTTGTGGGAGAAAGATGAATGGTGAATCTTATATGGAACTACAAGATCTGAGATGCAAAGATCCATTAAGATGTCAGGAATAAGACCCAGAATATTTTAGACTTTTGGCTAGCCATGGATACCAAGCAACACAAATGGGGCAGGAAGCCCTACTGTATTTGCTACTTTGCCTGCCAATCCTTTGTTAAAAAGGACATCTGATCATAATTGATTATTTCAATTAAAACAGGTGCCTATTTTAAGTATACCAAATATATGGATCACAATCTAAGCTAATTTAACCATGATTTTCTTGAACCATGCTTTTTAAGTTTTATAAACAAAGCTCAGATTTTATAGATCCAATCAGGGCATTGTGTATTTGATGAATCCAAGTATCTTAAAAAACAAAGGAATGAAGACAACAGACCAAACAGTAAAAACATAATGGCAGATATACATAGCAATCCTAAAATCTCTCTTCAAAAAAGGTAATTCTGTGGAACCATGCTTAGTTTCACCATGTGAGAAACTACATGCTATATTGCAGAAAAATACTCTCTCTCACTCTCTCTTTCTCTCTCTTTCTCACACACCAATACTGAGCAGCTGTTTGGCCCAGAGGGAAGTTATAAGTGCCTGCAGTCCTGATTTTAATCAGGAAAACAATGGTTGACAGTTTAAAATAATTGCTATGAACAAATCGGAGGTGCTTCTTTCTCAGTAGCTGAGTTCTAAAGAAGCTGAAATCAGTCAGTGTTTTACATAATAGGAAACTTGGCTCTTTCCTGTCCAAGTAAGAATTTATTTATTTTTTGGCTAGTTCTGATCAAGAAATCTGTAAAATGCAACAGTTGTTAACACAATAAAGGCTAAACTGCAGTTTCTCCAAAGAAAATTTGGCAAACAATTACATTGGTGTTTTTTCAGAATTAAAGCTTATATTTAATATCACAGAAAACAGATTCAAAAGTATATATTTTAAATAAAAGTTGATGTCATTTGAAGTAACTCCATTTCTGTGCTTGTAATTATGGTGCATGTAATTCTTCAAAGATATACAATTCCACTGCACTGTTTCGACTAAAAATAATTACCTACATAGTTGTCTAGAAATTGGCATGTTCAACTATTTTTGATATTTGTTGTGATTTCTATTATCTTTATTATCACATAGGTAATATCCAGGTGATATATAGAACGGAGGAGAACAGTATGTCCTCAAATTTGTCCTTTTTTAAAAAAATTATGTTAGCCACCATACAAACAGCTTGAGAATGGAAAAGTTCACAAACATTTCAAATTACACTAAAATCATATATTAGTGATGTAAAAGGTTATATCAGCTAGGGATAATATGGAACAGAATTGTGACTTTGTACAAGTAGTTTAATGGTTATTATACAAATAAAAATGTGAACTCACAGATGCTAGTGTATTAATTATGTTGGTCTTCATATGCACTGAGTTCTTTCCAAAGACCTAGGACTGTTATGGTGAACCTATGGCAGGCATGCCACAAGTGGCATACGGAGCCATATCCGTGGGCACGCGAGCACTGCCCTAGCTCAGCTCCAGCGTGCATGCGCTGGCCAGCCAACTGATTTTCAGGCCTTCCAGGCCCACTGAAAGTTGGGAAATGGGCCGTTTCCGGCCTCCAGAGGGGAAGGTGGGGGGAAGGCTGTTTTTGTCTTTCCCAGGCTCCAAGAAAGCCTCTGGAACCTGTGGTGCGCAGAGGGTCGGGGCGCGGGGGGGACATTGAATTATGGGTGTGGGCACGTGTGCATGCAACCCCCCTTTGCTCCCCCTGCTTTTGGCATGCGATGGCAAAAAGGTTACCCATCACTGACCTAGGATGTCATCAATTTTGCCGTAGTATATGTATGGATCCAAGTAGTGGATCCATACATATTTTAATTGAAAGATGGAAATTTTGTCAATGTGCAGATTTTCTAAGTGCTGTCCAAAATTTTTTGGTATAACACACAGTGTGCCAATAACCACTGGAGCCACCATGGCTGGTTTATGTCATAATAGCAATAGCACTTAGACTTTTACACCACTTTACAGTGCTTCACAGCCCACTCTAAGCGGTTTACAGAGTCAGCATATTAACCCCAACAATTTGGGTTTTTTTACCTACCTCGGAAGGATGGAAGGCTGAGTCAACTTTGAGCCTGGTGAGATTTGAACTGCTGAACTGCAGCTAGCAGTCACTGAAGTAGCATGCAGTGCTGCACTATAACCACTGCACCACAGTGGCTCATAATATTCTGATTTCAATGTTTAGATCTGGATACTTTGATTTTCTCCAATTCTTCTAGTCTTCTACTTCCTGTTATTTTCACATCATTTATCTACATTTTCTTCTTTTCAGCTACAGTTATATCTGGTTTATTACAAGACAAGATTTTATCTGTCTGTATTTTACAATATTTTAACCTGCTCATTTCATCATATCCTATCCTCAATAATAATAATGCTCATATGATCAATAATAATAATGGCTATTATTATCCAGCAATATATGATTTGAAACAGAAAGAAATAATTTCTCTGATAACACTTGGACACATGCTAAAAAATGATACTGAATGAAGTTGAGCAGAAGAGTCAACCTGATTACATCCTTCTTTTGGTTCATTCAGTAAGCACTGGTCATCATATCATGTCATGAATCATAGCTCAAAGCCATCTTGGAATGAAGCCACAAAATATGTTTCAAATGCAATGATATATTAACCATTCATTTCATTCTAAAGAAAGATCTCCAACAACATACATCTCAAGGAGTCTCATAAGTATCTCTAATACTAATACTTCTATTTGAGATAGATGAGATACTTCCATTTTTCTGAAAAGTAGAAGACGTGAATGGTAATTAGGTTAGATGTTTGGATAAATGGTGCGACCTTGCATTTATCTAAATATTAGATATATTTGACCAAGAGCTACATCATCAATATTGGCATAGATAAATTTTGTGGCTGTTGTCGAAGGTAGTATTCCTACTTTACATGCCACTGAGGTGGGGGGCAGGGCACAAGTAAGTGGTTAAGAGGAAGAGAGATCAAAATTGAGGGCAACTTACTCTGCCTCTTTCAGGCATTGCCCCCACCCCACTTTCGGCACTCTTACCTTCTCTTACTGAAACTGAATTTTCAGTCTTGGCACAACAGTCTGGAAGGAAAAGAAAGATTGCTTTTGCTTGAAATTTGAATTGTTTTCTTGCAAAGGACTCTGAAATTAGTTCAACAGCTGCATGTGGCCCGAAGGCAGCAGGTCAGCCATCTCTGTGTTAAAAAGTGCCTATGATGGATTTCCTTGACAGCTTCATAGAACACTGCTCTCTAATAAGCAGTAAGCCTCATTAATTTCAGTAAGGTTTACTTTCAGGTAAAGTGGTATTACTTTCTCACTTTTTTAATTGGTTCACACCGGGAAAGGAAAAGGTTAAATAGCAGAAGTTATTTGCATTGGAAAAAAACCATCCCTTTCAAAGGTCTATATTTTATTTATGTGAAGATTTTTATGCTGCTTTGGTCTAGGGATCTCTAAGCAGTCTAACTCTAGCCACTTTATCCTTTTTAATCAGGCCATATTAAAATATAGCATCCCGGAAGAAGAAGCGCAAAGATACCGTGAATTCGTTCATATCATTAATTCCTTTGAACGGTTACAAGAGGTTCATATTTTATGAATTAATCTAGAAAATAAATTAACACTCAGAAGCAGAATTCCACAGAATAAAATGTTTCCAGAAATAAGAAATAAGGTGTTATTAAAAAAAATCTGTTGACAAATAATAAAAAAACATTCTGATCTGAAATAACTGTTAAATCATGTCCACACTAAACAGAAATCATTATATTTCCTCTTGCAATTTCTTTTATCAGAGACATTTCTAAGTTACTTCTGTCTATCACAATAATATTTTCGTAAGGAGTGTTGTATCCTAATTCCTTGATTTGAATAATACATTCATTTTTAATTACTGCAACTTGATCTCAGATTATTCAAATAACTGTTTCATTTTTTATGCTTACTCTGACCCCAGTGTATTTATAGGCTTTTATCGTTACCTGATACCAGTGTAATGTAATTATAGATTGTATTTTAATCATCTGGTATATCCTAGCGAATTTGTTTAAATATCTCCAATCCTGAGCCTTTTATTTCTCTGCCTTTTAAAATTCTACAATGGTATTCTCATTGCATAAAAGCAATATTTTTGTAGTTGCTACAATGAACGAACATTTTGCATGCTTTGCTGCCCATGTTTCTCATTTGAATTTTAAAAAGTTACCACAGTTAGCACTGTATAAAAAAGGAAAAAAAAAATTATCCAGCCCAAAAGCAAGAAACAAAAAAATGAAGCTAAACAGATCCAATGCTTTCTTCAGTTTTTGATTTACCTTTTCTCAAATAATGATAGTCTATCTTTTTCTTTCGAGACACAAATAATTTAATAGTTTTATATTTATGATTGTTCAGTGGGAGGCTGGTGTTTGAAATGGGAGCCCTCATTTTGCCAATATAGCATATGATTGGGCATTAACAATGTTTAATTGCTTTGAAATGCTTCTTGGTTTATGCCTTAATAGGTGCCGAATCTGAATAAGGATAAGGCAAATGTAACTTTTAAGTCCCAGACAAAATTTACATTCAGCTTTTCTTTCAAATCAACTCGGGCAGTTGTTAGGGGATGGAATGTTTTAGGCTTCATCTGTAGCTAATAACTATACATATTTATACATCGCAATAGCATGAAATTATCATTTATTTTGTTAATTCCATGAGCAGGTGTTTGCATTCCTCCTTTGTTCTTTTCCTTTAAAAAAAAAGAAAATCTACAAAGTAAGCTCTAAAAGGAATAAAGATTTCTCCTGGATATGCCTCTTGATAATGTCAATTTTAGGGACTTTCTAGTGACCAGTCTCTAGATATGGTAATCTGATATCTCACTACACACAGTTGGATTTGAGACAGATACCTGTCACATAAAAATGAAAGTTAAAAGGATGGTATATTTGCTGTGTTAAAACTTAGTGAGATCTTTAGTCTTTTGTTCATTTATACTGGTTGAAGCAAAGCAGAAATATAAATAGCAAAATGACTGGATGGATCAAGCTAATCATATTATGGCTCAAAACAGTGTGTGAGTTCAGTCTAAACACTCCCTGATGTAAAAATGTTAATTTGCCAAGCTAGTCACACTCAGATGCATTGCAAATAGTTTGGGAGACGTTCTTTTATCGTTCAGAATATAACATAAAATGCTGAATGGGTATTTTTAATTCAAGTTATTGTGAAAGTAACTTTTGTATGGTGCTATTAAAAAAATGCAGAAGAGAAGTCTAAATATGTATCCAGTTGCCCCATTCTACAACTATGCTTTAAAATTATTATTATTATTATTATTATTACATTATTATTATTATTATTATTATTATTATTATTATTATTATTATTATTATTATTATTATTATTATTATTATTATTATTATTATTATTATATTTGTATACCGCCCATCTCCCGAAGGACTCAGGGCGGTTCACAGCCAATAAAACAACAGAAAACATATAATACATATAAAACAGCAAAAAGGAATAGAAAATTAATTCAATTGATGGCCTAAAACTTTTAAATACAAATTTAAAACCCCGTTTAAAACCCCTGATTTAAAACCCCAATTTAAAACTACGTTCACGCTAGTCTTGCTCTTCGAAACAGCAACGTCTTCAGCTCGCGGCGGAAGGACCTGAAGTCGGGGAGTTGACGAAGCCCCAGAGGGAGCTCGTTCCAGAGGGTAGGAGCCCCCACAGAGAAGGCCCTCCCCCTGGAGGTCGCCAGCCGACATTGTTTAGCTGACGGTATCCGGAGGAGGCCCTCTCTGTGAAAGCGCACTGGTCGGTGAGAGGCTAATGGTGGCAGTAGGTGGTCCCGTAAATATCCCGGCCCTAAGCCATGGAGCGCTTTAAAGGTGATAACAAGTACCTTGAAGTGAACCTGGAAGACCACCGGGAGCCAGTGCAGATTACGCAGGAGGGGTGTTACACGAGAGCCACCAGGTGCTCCCTCTATCACCCGCGCAGCCGCATTCTGGACCAGTTGGAGTCTACGGGTACCCTTCAAGGGGAGCCCCATGTAGAGAGCATTACAGTAGTCCAGGCGGGATGTAACAAGGGCATGAGCGGGTGATAGAGGGAGCCCCTCGTGGCTCCCATGTGACACCTCTCCTGCGCAGACTGCACTGGCTACCTGTGGCCTTTCGGGTGCGCTTCAAGGTTTTGGTAACTATCTTCAAAGCGCTCCATGGCATTGGGCCGGGTTACTTACGGGACCGTCTGCTGCCACCGATTTGCCTCCCACCGACCCGTGCGCTCTCACAGGGAGGGACTCCTCAGGGTGCCGTCAGCCAGGCAGTGCCAGCTGGCGACGCCCAGGGGAAGGGCCTTTTCTGTGGGGGCTCTCACCCTGTGGAACGAACTTCCCCCAGGACTTCACCAACTTCCTGACCTTCGAACCTTTCGCTGCGAGCTTAAGACACATCTATTTATCTGCGCAGGACTGGACAAGAATTTTAAATTTTAAATCTGGTTTTAACGGGGTTTTATTATCTTATTGTAGTTTTAATATTTGGCCTCATTTAAATTGGTGTTTTATTTTGTATTTATATGTATGTTTTATTAGGCTGTAAACCGCCCTGAGTCCTTTGGGAGATAGGGCGGTATAAAAATGCGATTAAATAAATAAATAAATAAATAAATGAGCGACCGTGCATAAGGAAGCCCGATCCAGAAAGGGGCGTAACTGGCGTATCAGGCGAACCTGATGAAAAGCTCCCCTGGCGACGGCCGTCATATGATCTTCTAAAGACAGCCGTGCATCCAGGAGGACGCCCAGATTGCGAGGATTATGGATTAAAATTATGGACACAATTTTAAATCAAGCTGGAGAAAATTTGTCTAAGGGTACCACATTTTTAAATAAGGTAAAACTAGGTAAATGTACACCTGCTTCTTAATATGCACGATCTTTTCACCTGTTTTTGTCAAAGAATTGCAAAAAAAAACTATTAACATCTACAGTGTCATTTGTAGACATTTTATTTCCATATGAAGTGCATCCTATTAAATGTGGAGATTGCAAATGAGATTATCGTTGTTAGAGCCAACTTTTGAATTGAAAACATGCTCTTGATTTAATGAATTGTCTTTATGTTTTCTTGACGTGACATTAAATCATAATGTAGTGTACTAGGTTTCATGTAATAGAATATACGGATCTTCCATATTTTCTCTTCCTTCACAGTCTGCACTATTTTGAAAGACATTTATATGATTTCAATTACATGTGAGAACTCTTGTGTTAACTTGGCTCCTTCACAAACATAGTTGTTGCATTACTTCATTGTAGTGTACAATATTTATGCAACTACTTGCCATCCCTCTTCCCTGTCTCATCTGTGAGTTATGAGTGTGTAATGTTCAACTTAAGCAAAGAAAGTGCAAGCATACAGTTCTTCTATTTTAGTGCTTACAGTAAGAACATGACCCTTTGCATTTATATGATTATGCACTACAAAGAATTCAAAATTATTATAGTTTTATGTAACATATATCTCAACAGGAAAGCACACTTATCCTATTATGAATAAGTCACCTCTAGTCACAAATTTATTTCAAACATTCAGTATGATAAATAAATTAGTAATAGATGTGAGCCAGGTTTTGATTTTGAACCCTATCAATTCTATCACTGTAATTTTGTGTCTTGTTTTTTTTTTCTTTTTACAACCCTGTAATCCCTTTTATTGGGGTGGAGTTGGGGCAACTGAATGGAGCTGAGCGTTTACTGCCTGGATGTCTTTCCTGAGGCCAATGCAGAGTTCACAGCAGATATTTTCTTTTTGCGCTCTGATAGAGAAACATCTGCTGCAGCCTAGGATTGAACTCTCGACCTTCTGAGTGGAAGGCGAGCAACTTCACTTCTAGGCTACTATGCCTTTCATAATTTTGTGTCTTGTTAAGATCATATAATCAATTATTAATTTGGCTAATTGTAAGGGCTTTGCTGAAACAATAGTATATGGCACGGAGGTGAAAAATAGGCAGATAGTTAAAAACGTGAAGCTGTATTGTTTTTCAGATGAAAATAACTATGCAAAACTGTTCATGTAATAGAAGCTATTTTTTCCTTTTGTCATCAATCTAAAAACAATTGGTCAGACCTTTTTTTTGGCACTGTAGCTAGTGTAGACTGTAGCTAGTGTAGAACTTGAAGCAGAACAAAAGCTGTTTTGAGAAAACATGTCAACCCTTCTCTGAAGTATGTTTTTTAATGATGCAACACCCAAGAATGCGGACTATGATAGAGGTAAATAAAGAATGTCCAGCAATAAGGATCATAACTTAGAGCTACAATTCAGATGGAGGTTCTCAAAAATATAAACCAATCTTTTTCAAAAGGAAAGGAGCTGTAAAGGAAGGTGAACGAAAGGGAGAAGAAAACACCTGTCTTGCCTAAAGGCATATGCCTCTCCAGCAAATATGTCCAAGATAGTTGATTTAGCTACCATCTGTATCTCAGTGTGCCAAAATAAAGGCAAATGCCTTAAACCAAGGGTCCTCAAACTTGACAGCTTTAAGACTTGTGGACTTCAACTAGCATAGCTCCCATATAACACCGCTCCTGCGCAGACTGCACTGGCTACCTGTGGCCTTTTGAGTGCACTTTAAGGTGTTGGTTACTACCTTTAAAGCGCTCCATGGCTTAGGGCCTGGGTACTTACGGGACCACCTGCTGTTACCACATGCCTCCCACCGACCCGTACGCTCTCACAGAGAGGGACTTCTCAGGGTGCCGTCCGCCAAGCAATGTCGGCTGGCGGCCCCCAGGGGAAGGTCCTTCTGTGGGGCTCCCACCTCTGGAACGAACTTCCCTGGGTTTACGCCAAATACCTGACCTTCGGACATTCCGTCGCGAACTGAAGACACATCTTTTATTCGGGCTGGCTTAAATTGATTTTAACAAATTTTTAAATTCTTAGAAATTAATTTTAAATGGGGTTTTTTAGCTTATTATATATTTTACTTCTCAGGCCAATTTTAAAATAAGTTTTTTAACTGCATTTTAAATCTGTATATTGTACCGTCTGTTTTATTCTTGCCTGTACACCGCCCTGAGTCCTTCGGGAGAAGGGCGGTATAGAAATCAAATAAATAAATAAATAAATAAATAAACTCCCAGAATTCTCCAGTCAGTATAGCTGGCTGGAGAATTCTGGGAATTGAAGTCCACAAGTTTTAAAGCTGCCAAGTTTGGGGACCTCTGCCTTAAACCAAGAAAGATCTGAAATAGCCCTTGTTTAAATGAATGATAATAATAAATGTTCAATAAAAATCCTTTAAATTAGAGGAAACAGTAAAAAAAATTGAGAATATAGTTTGCCTTTTGTGATTCATATGCATTTTAAACAAAATAGTTTTAGTATGCAAGACAACAATACTGGACAAAATTAAATTAGTTTCAAAAATACTGTAAGCCATGATGTAGGAATAACATTTAGGCCTTGCATAATAAAAATTCCTTTCCTTTCCTTTCCTTTCCTTTCCTTTCCTTTCCTTTCCTTTCCTTTCTTTCCTTTCCTTTCTCTCCTCAGAATTAATCTGTAAGGAATAGGATTGTTGTCTTTGGATGTAATCATATTATCCACTATAAATATGTGCTCTTTATGAACCAACAGAAATAAAATTTAATATTAACAAGGAAGTGTTTTACTTGATTAACTCCTGAACTGTTCCATCTTCCAGAAGCACCACATGTGCTACCAGAAATATCCAGAAAAGCTAAGAACAGTAAATGAAGATTAATCATATTTCTTTGAATAAGCCTGTATTTTGTACAAAAATATTAATATTTGTGGGTAATTTCTGTAAATTTAAGTAAAATTGTGTACATAATTCCCTATATATTTTAAAAGGTCTCACAGTTATCATTTTATTTTCAATCTTTTCAGCCTACTTTAAAGAAACTTGCCTGCTAGGTCTCTTCCTTTCTCAAATCATCTTTGTCTTCTAGTAGATGCCTTACAAGACAACATTGGATGAAAAGGGAGTAAAGAAGGGTGTGTATTTCCCTGCTTATGGGAATATGTGGAGAAGGGGTAAAATAACACGTATTGTGACACTATGACACAAATCCCAACCCCTTTTATATTTGCAATGTTGCATGCAAGTATTCTTTAATAAAATAACAGAGTGGGAAGGGATCTAGTCTAATCTGGCCCCCTGCTCAAGCAGGAGACCCTATACCATCCTATACCTATACCAGTGGCTGTGGATGCCGGCGTCCCGGTACAGTCAGCTAAATCCGCGGCTGACCATCGGTGGCGAGTCATTGGCCCCGATGGAGAGGGTGCGCAACTTAGGCGTCCTCCTGGATGAACGGCTGTCTCTAGAAGATCATTTGACGGCCGTCTCCAGGAGAGCGTTCTACCAGGTTCGCCTGGTACGCCAGTTGCGCCCCTTTCTGGACCGGGAGGCCCTATGCACGGTCACTCACGCTCTCGTGACGTCTCGCCTGGATTACTGCAACGCTCTCTACATGGGGCTTCCCTTGAAGGGCATCCGGAGGCTACAGTTAGTCCAGAATGCGGCTGCGCGGGTGATAGATGGAGCCCCTCGTGGCTCCCGCATAACACCCATCCTGCGCCGGCTGCACTGGCTACCTGTGGCCTTCCGGTGCGCATCAAGGTTTAGGTGACCACCTTTAAAGCGCCCCATGGCATAGGGCCGGGTTATCTACGGGACCGCCTACTGCGACCAGATACCTCTCACCGACCCGTGCGCTCTCACAGAGAGGGACTCCTCAGGGTGCCGTCAGCTAGGCAGTGTCGTCTGGCGACGCCCAGGGGAAGGGGCTTCTCTGTGGGGCTCCCGCCCTCTGGAACGAACTCCCCCCAGGACTCCGTCAACTTCCGGATCTTCGAACCTTCCGTCGCGAGCTCAAGACACATTTATTCATCTGTGCAGGACTGGCTTAGATTTTAAATTGAGAGGGGTTTTAAATTGATTTTAATATTTATATTTCTGTTTTTTAATAATTGGGCATTATAATAAGTTTTTTAATGATTATTTTAATTTGTATATTGATGTTTTTATATGCCTGTAAACCGCCCTGAGTCCTTTGGGAGATAGGGCGGTATATAAGTTTGAATAATAAATAAATAAATAAATAAATACCATTCCAGACAAGTGGATGTTCAGACTGTTATTAAAAGCCTCAAGTGATGAAGCACCCATAACTTCTGAAGGCATCCAGGGGTGGGTTCTACTTACCTTTATTACCGGTTTGCAACGGGAGTGCGTGCGGTTCTGTGCATGCGCAGATCATCTATTATGAAGTCCGGGCAAGTGAACGGAGCCTCCCACTGCTTTTACTACCAGTTCGCAAGAACTGGACAGACCCACCACTGAAGGCATCCCACTGGTTAACTGTTCTGTTATGAAATTTCTCCTTAGATCTAGGTTGCTGCTCTCCTTGATTATAATTTTCATCCATTATTTCTTGTTTTACCTTCTGGTGGTTTGGAAAATAGGTTGACCCCCATTTCTTTGTGGCAGCCCCTCAAATGGGTGAAATCCTACTGGTTCGGAGGAACTGATAGTGATGATTGCCATCGGTTCAATCCATCCCTGTCCACTCGCCTGCTCACCGTTTCCGGCCGCTCGGCCAAGCCACCCACCCCGGCCCTATATAAGTTCCCCAGCTACTTGCCTTGCCAGTTGCCTGCACTAAAGGTAAGCAATGCATGCCGCCTGCTCGCCTTTCGCCTTGGGTCGGGGGCCCAGGGACATGAGATTCCCTTAGGCCCCGGAGCTGCTGCCCACCTCGACTGGATCGGGGAAAGCATCATTCCCTGGCTCCGGCCTTGCCCTAGAGCCGTTGCTTGCTCGCTGCCCATCTCGACCAGGTCAGGGAATGCACCATTACCTGGGTCTGGCCTTGACCCGGAGCTGCTGCCTCTGCCTGCTCTCCCTTCATGTCCTTCCTTCCTCCCATGGATGGCTGCCAGGGAAGGCAAGTCAGGGCTGAGCCATTGCTGTTGGGCTCCCCATCAGCCCACATCTCGCCCCTTTGTCATGAGATGCTTGCAGCTGCAGCCTCTTTTTTCGGTGCGCCTGGAGGCGCTTCTTGTGCCAAAAGATGCAGCAGCTGCAGGCTTCTTGTAATGAAATGTACCGGAGCCATGGTCCCCTTCTTAAATGTGCCGCCATTGCTACCCTGTTCCAAGCGCTGGCCGTGCATGTGCACACCGTTTCTTTACTCATTCATCATTCATCAGCGGCAGCAGGCAACTGTGTATGCATGCGCAGTTGGCACATGGAACAGGGAGGTGATGGCAGTGGTGCATTTAAGAAGGGGAGTACAGCTCCGGTAAGTTTCACTACAAGAAGCAAAAAGTGTCTTTTAGCACAAGAAGCGCCTCCAGGTGCACCGAAAAAAAGAGGCGGCAGCTGCAGGCATCTTGTGACAGGGGAAAACAGGCAGAATAGAAAATAGAAATTATTATTTTTTCCTACTGGGTTCTGTGGGCGTGGCTTGGTGGGGGGGTCATGTGACATCAAGTTGGCCAGTCACAGGAACCACCACCACCAAGCCACCCCCATAGAACCAGTAGGGAAAATTTTTAAACTTCACCACTGCCCTCAAATATTGGAACACTGCTATCATATTACCCCTAGTCCTTCTTTTTACTTGTTTGACTAAACAATTCCTGCAACCATACTTCATATATTTCAGCCCTCTAATCATCTTTCTCTGCATTCTTTCCAGAGTCTCTGCATCTTTTTAATAATATGGTGACCAAAACTGGATGCAGTATTCTAAACATGGTCTTACTAAGGCTTTATAAAACAGTAATAATATTTCCCTTGATCTTGATTCTATCCCTGTTATTAACACAATCTAGGATTGTGTTGGCTTTTTTGGCTGCCACTGCACATTTTGACTCATATTTAAGTGATTGTCCACTAGGACTCCAAAATCTCTCTCACAGTTACTGCTATTGAGCCAGGTTTCACCTAATAAGGATGTGCATAAGAGCACAAAAGTGCCTACCGTTCCTGTCCTATTGTTCCCTTCATTATATCAAATTAACATAGTTGTTGCATATTTTTGCTTATATATATATTTTTCTTTTATGATGTGTTGTTGTTCTGTGTCAATGTTTGTGTATACTGTTGTGACAAAATGAAATAAAAAAAATATGTACCTGTACACTTGAGTTTTCTTTCCTAAGTGTAAAACCATACTTTTCTCTATATTAAATTTCATTTTGTTAGATAGGGCCCAGTGTTCAAGTCTGTCAAGATCCATCTGGAGTGTCATCTGCAGATTTGATGAGTTCCCTTTTATTTCATCATCTAAATCATTTATGAAGATGTTGAAGAGTACTCAGCCTAAAATGGAGCTTTGGGGTACCCTACTACTTACTTCCCTCCATGTAGATGTAGTTCCGTTAAGGACTACATGTTGAGTGCAGTTTATCAACCAGTTACAAATCCATCTGGAGGTGATGCTATCAAAACAAGTATTTTCTATTGTACAGTTATACTGACTATTGTGCTACTGTATATATTGTGATTATTTAAGGTTTCTTTATATATTCTAGAAAATTTCTCTGGTTTCAAACACTAGCAAGACATCATTTTATAACAATTCTTTTAAGGCTAAAACATAAAGTGGATGTCAAGCCTTTCAACCACATATTTTCCCATTGATTCATGTGTACATTATACCCAAAGTTTTTAGCCCATTTTATCATTCTTTCCATTGTTCTTTGTCTATCTTTGTATTTCAATAAAACGTAATATATTTTAGTAATAACAAGATCATTTTTAGTACATTATTTTATTTCAAAAACAGTCTTTGTTCAAAACCATATTTTTTTCCATTTTAAACTTTTTCTGATAATTGTACAAATTACAATTCACATGGATATTGTTGTGTTATTAGATCTCCCCTTGATTTCAATTTAAAATCCTCTAGAGAAAAAATTAGTACATCAGTAAAGTTAATCATTCATATTTACGGTATTTATTATTTCTTGTCTATAAAATATTTGTTGCACTGAATGTCACAAACATAAGTTTTAGGCAGAACCTAAATGTGTATCTATTTCAGTTTTTAAGTGTAACGCATCAAATATAATGATTTTTAAAGTCTTCATTCATCTTAGCTTTATCCTACTATAAATTTCCATGTCATCTAAGTCTCAGATCACGACCTTTGAAATCCTTCTTTCCTTAACAAGACCAACTCTTTCATCCAAACTAAGCAACAGACAGTAAAATATAGTTTCAAATCTGGCAGTCCGAATCCTTTTCTTTCCTTCATATCTTGTAGAACCTTATATTTAACTCATATTTTTTTCTGTTTTCATACAAATTTAAGTATGTCATTCTGCCTTTGTTTAAATGGTGTCTCACTGTCAAAACAGGCATTGTCTGGAACAGAAATAGCATTCTAACATTCTTGTTAATCACAGAAATTCTACCCAATGATAATTATAATTTCTCCAATCTTTGACATATCTTTAAGCATGTTTAAAATAATTATTTTGAAATAACACACAATTCATATTTGTCATAGTTATACTCACATGTACTTTTTTTCTCAATCTTAAAATCTATATTATTCATCAAGTTTCTTTGATCTTGCGTTTTTATATTTTTTGTTAACATCTATGTCTTCTGTTTATTAATCTTGAAACCTGCTAAGATGTTTAAAAATTCTTTTAGAATTCCCAATTCTTTTAATTTATTTATTAAAAATTCATTTTCCTTTACGGGGTTTGCCAAAACCAAATCATCTGCAAAAGCTTTTCACTGATAGGACTCTTTTAAAATCTTTACAACTATGATCCATTCACCATTTTTAAAAAAAAATCTCAACTCAATATTTCAAGAAATCAAATAGATAAAGGGGTGATAGTGGGCAACTTTGTCATGTTCCTTTTTTAAATCTCACATGATTTTGCTAATTGATCATTAATTATTTGTGCCATCTCCTAAGTATAAATTGATTTTCCCATTGATTTGTAAATGTTTCCCATTTCGTAAGTCATATTCCAAAATCTTAAACAAAAAAGTCTAGTTTAAATTGTCAAAACCCTAAAAAGATTAATGAGGCATGTTTTCATTACATTGTTCCAAATATTCTAAAATATCCAGCAGAATTCTAACATTATTTTTCAGTGATCTTTTAGATAAAAACCACATTGATCCGAATAAATAAAATCTCGTAAAATGATTTTATATATTTCCATTAAAATCATTCTAAATAGTTGTTATTCAACAATGATATTAGACTAATACCTTGCTAAAGTCAAGTTTTGTCCTTTTTTAGGTATTAGCATTATATTAGGCTCCACGTTTCTGGCATTTTTCCACCTTATAATATAGAATTTATTGTATCTTTGATATAATGGTCGAAAAAGCTCATCCTTAAAACTTTACAGATTTGATAGAGCCATCCAGCCCAGGTTCTTTTCCTATTTTATTCTTTTCAATTGCTTCTGAAATTTCCCTTATCATTTTAGGCCCCATCATAATTTGTCTCTGTTCTTCCCTAATCCTCAGTTAAATTTTTGTTTTCTCAGATAGAAGCAGTGAGATGATCCATTATAGCTGTCTTCATTATAGCCATCTTGAACTCCTGAGAGGACAAAACAAAAATCTCTGTCCTGTCCCAAGTTATCTCATCACCCACATTTTATTGCTGCCATTCTCATGGAAACACAAAGGTCTACATCTGTTTCCAATTGGTACAGAATCTTCACCTAGTGGAAACTTAAATACTTGTTCATCAATGTTAAATGAGACAGGAGCCTTTTACTATATACATTGTACAGGAAAAATAAGGAATGTAATTGTTATATACGTATGTATGTATGAGTATTATTGCTGTAAAGATTGTAAATAATTTTTTTAAAAAGAGACAGGAGCCTTCTGAGTCTTCTCATCAGCTTCCACCATGGCCAATAACAAGTAGTTATTGAAGTTTGTGGTTTAGAAAAGTCAATGTGGTCTGTTTGTTAAAATGTTGGATAAGGAAACAAGACACCAAAGTTCAATGGGTAACTTTCAACCAGTCGCTCACTCTTAGCCCAATCTATTTAACATGGATGTTATTGTGAGGAAAAAGAAAAGGAAGAACCATTATATATACTGCCTGAGCACAGAATTAAAGGTTCGGTTTAAATCTATAAATCAAATTAGATGTAGATCCAGAATTCTCCTGAAGGCATTGAATTGACTGTCCCTTGTTAATCAGAAAAGATGCTACCAGACTTCATCTGATTTTTTTTTCAACAATCATCTGATAGTCCAGTATCGCCTTTCCTTATAAAAAAAGAGAGAAGATTTATGTGTCTTTAAATTGCTGAAGTCACCAAGATCCTTCATCTCAGTCCTGGGGAAAATATAGCCCAAGAAAGGTCCTAATTAATCTTTTTTTAAACAAGGTAAAAATATCTATGTCTCTTTCCCCAAAACAATGCACTAAATTGTGCAGTAAATGATTTTATCTGTAGATTTTCAGTCATAAAGATAAATTTCACATGTTGGATTTTAATACGTTTGAAGCACTGCTTTAGTGACATGATTGGAAACAAGACAAACTGGAGAAGCACTTTTGAGCATCTGGGTATGATTTACTTTGAATGTATTAACATTCATTTTAATATCAGTTCAATGAATTCTATGAAACCGGGAGAAAAAACCTAAACAAAAAGAGATTTTAACCTTTAAAACAAATGTTATAAATCCAAATGATCATTCTGAGTTTTTGCGGCATGCAACACAACAAGCATCCAAGTTTATAACTTCCAGATTTTAAGCAAGAAAATATGAAATAAATTTCAATTATTTTTTCTGATAATACCATTCAGCTGACAAATTTGAAAGTCCATTAACATCAGACATTTAAGACTTTAATATTTGTGTATTCTTAATAATCAGAATGGAAATATTTTTTCCATTTATGAGCTTGGTTAGCCAATGACGATTAACTCATTTCAGATCTGTGTTGTGAATGCTCATATATCTGCCCTTATTTGGGTTTTCCACTTTTCTCTTCTCTTCCAAGCATCATGGAAACAAGTTAAAAATAAGGTGAAACTAGAATTCACAGGTGTGTTTTTTTTATTCCACATTCATATAGTTTTATCTTTAAAAGTTTCGTTTGTTACTCAGGGAATTTCTACCACAAAGTGGGTTTTACGCTGAAAAACTCTGTCACTTTGTATTAGTTGTAAATTGTCAACTAGTTACAACCCTAATTTCATTTGTCACATTCTGTTGCATTGCTGTTCTTCCTTGTTCCCATTCTGTCATTCTGGCAGGCCCATTCTGCCCCAGGTATATCACAGCATCGCCATCTGCACCCGACATCTGTCTCTCTATTGATCACACGAGTTTAGCACTTGATCAAACAAAGCACAACAGCACACATCTCTTTCTGCAAAACTGCCAGTTCCAACTGCTGCATAAAACCCATGGCAAGAGGTTTTAAGATTCAGTTTGGTTTCCCTTTGCTGAACATCCTACGAGATAATTTACTTTAAATAGTGATATACACTTCATATTTCATAGGATATGACAGAGAGGTAAGTAAGATAGCAGGATAACTTGGAGAAGGACAAATGGAGAGGTTGGGGGGGGTGCGGAACCTAAATCAAAATGTAAGTAATCAAACGAACCACAGCATCAGTTTAGACAGGTCACTGGAATTGAAAAACAATGTCAGAAAGCAATGGGTATTGATCTACGCAAAATAGATACTTTCTAGGATTAGTCAAACTATATTTACCACAAAGCTGGCTGGGGAACTTTGGGAGCTGAAGTCCATAAGTCTTAAAGTTGCCAAGGTTGGAGACCCCTGATATAGATGATCTTTTATTGCAGAAAAATCACCTAATTCTTTGGTAGCATTTTTACTGCAGTCTCAGAGATAACGGAAACCTACTTAGGATTTCTAAATATTAATGGAACCCATTCTAAATCTTAATCCTGGAATATAAATAAGATGGTCATGGATAAACTAGCTCACTCTCAATGTTCCTTTATACTGTTAAAATTAATTGAAATCATTTTTCAGAATCAACTGAGAGACAACTAACTTCATCAGGTCTCAATTGGGAGCAAGCAATTTTAACATCAACTTCAAACTATGAAACTTTTTTGCAATTTAGAATATAATCTTCTTATCCCATCCAAAGGTGAGTGTTAGAAGAAAATCACTACTGTGTTTCGTCACTGTAAAATTTCTAGCTTGTGCATTCCATTTATTTTGATGAACAGACCAAAAATAAAAAAGTTCTATGTAAGAAGTAGTTTGGAATAAAAATTGAAACTGCTTCTTTATACGCAAAAGGTACTCTTAAATAGGCATAACATGACCTTAACTCATTATGGAATGTGAAATTTTCTTTAAAAAATTAGATTTTGATAATTTCTTTCGGAGTTCATCTTTGGAAAGATATTTGTTTCATGGTGGAAAACTAAAATCATAAAATGTCTGAAATAAAATTAATGTCAGGTTATTAAAAATATTCAAGTGTTGTGTAAGATCCTTGACAACCCAAGGATTTTCTACCATGTATTTCAGACATTATTCACAAAAAAAGTGTTCTTATAAACATAATAAAGCTCAGCGCAGTCTTTTTAGAAATGTCATTTTGAGACTCTACCTTCTGATGATTATTGGCTTCCTTTTTTTGTAAAGTTCTATAGAGAATATATTTTAATTAGTTTCCTCTTGATAGCACTTCATACGCACTGCCCAGCTTTGACCTAATGTCTGATCGTATAGAATACATTACAAAAGAACTGGTCATTTGAGTGCTTTAATATAGTCTTGCATTAATGTGAGACATCATTTCCTACAAGGCATTAAAAGTGTTATTTTAATGACTGAAGTACACTGGTGGTGGGGAAGAAGCTTAATCTTTACAGGAAGAACAATTTCAATTAGCTATAAAATATTAATTTGTTGGTATAAATATATACTCTAATATATTTGGCTACGGAAAACGTCTTATGAATAATACATCACTAGAACCTGGTTTAATTCTTGTGTTGTAACTAATGCTGTCTATCAAGAAAGCTGTAACTGTTTTTTTTAACATTCCAATTCTGGTTTCAATTTATTTAGAAACATAGATCACTTATCTAGTTTATTTTTCTCCCAAAAATATACAGTATGCAAAAGTATGCCCAAAATGAAATACTGAGCTTCTGAACATTGTGCTCTCTCACAGAATTAAAAACAAGACATGATAATTATTTGTAATATGGTATTGACAACAGTTCTGATATTTTTCCAAGAAAAAGTGAAGCTTCTTCTGGCTTGTCCCTAATAGAAATAACATTGGAATTGTTATAGGAACAGAGTAGAATGTGTCTAGTGGATACTTAAAATCAAAACATGAATAATGTACCTCACCGTGATAAATCAAATTCTAGAATCTTAAGACTGATACTGTTAAAAATCCTTCAAATGATTTAAGAAGATTGAAGAAAATGAAATCATCAGCGTTTAAAAACAATTTGTACATCATTATTTTATAAATAATATAGTTGCTTAAATACACTATTGTAAATTTATTTATGAGTAAAATTCTTCTAAGGGTGATCAAAGACAGATTTAAGATATAATTTCTGGGCTTGTAACAAGTTCATCTGTTTAAATCCAGGATGTATATAATCCCTACCAGGTTTTTTCAAATTGTGTTCCACAAGAACTTGATGAGATTCCATAAGTTAATTTAAAAGAGGAAGGTCCTTCTGCGTGGTGGCTCCCTCCCAGGCATGAAATCCAGCAGATTCTGACAGGTTCTGGAGAACCAGTAGTGGAAATTTTGAGTAGTTTGGAGAACCGGCAAATACCACCTCTGGCTGGCTCTGGGGTGGAAATGGGGATTTTGCAATATCCTTCCCCCAGGAATGGGGAGGGAATAGAGATTTTGCAGTATCCTTCCCCACACCACGCCCCGCCCACAGAACCGGTAGTAAAAAAATTTGGATTTCACCACTACTCCCTCTCTCTGGAACATCATCTCCATGAAGATTGGCCTCCATTTTGATACTCTTTCGCAAGGCACTGAAGACCTGGTTTTTGTCAGCAGGCCTGGTATAAACTCAGAATGGAAGAGATCCCATCAAGATTATTATTATTATCCCATCTGATTATTGTCGCCAGGGAGTGGGGGATTATTGTTTTTTTATTGTTTTTATATTGGCATTTTATCTGTATAAAGTAACTAAGAGTGAGTTGGGCATCCATATACATTTTTTTAAACAAAATAAATTTAAAAAATAAATAATTTAATAAAATCTGTTACATTGGGACCAGATATAGAATCAAGTAAGTGAAAACAATGAAATTTACTTTAGACAACTAAATTGTATTTGATTTTAATGGCTCTACACAACCTGAGATCCAATTCTCTAGTCCGGGGTCACCAACCTTTCGGACCTCAGGGACCACTAAATTCATAATTTTAAATCCTGCAGATCACTAATATGATCTGCCTAATGACCGGCTGGGTGGGCGTGGCTAGGTGGTCAAGTGATTGAGTTGGTGTGACCAACTCGATTCACTCACATTGAGGGGTGCTAGCCGGCCTCTACTCCCCCCTCCCCTCCCAGCAGTTGTTGGAGCAAAGCAGCCACCATGAGAAAGAGAACTAGCAAAACAGTTCAGTTCAAATTGGATCTGACCGAGAATGAGGCTCAATAGAAGCACCACACTGAGGACTAGGAGCATACGCTTTCCAAGCAGAGGGAATACCTGCGGGAGTGCAAAGCCAGGTACAGGTGCCTGGAGGCTCAGCGGGCTGAGATGGTCAGCCAGTACCAGGCCATGATGCAGTTCCACTGAAACAAGGCCCTCCAGCTCTTCGTCACCAGCGGCACTTCCCTCCAGCCTTCACCCAAATCCTGGCACCAGGAGGCTAAGCAGACCCCAAGTCAGAATTTCTGCCCCCCTCCAACCCACAGAAAAAGACCCCAAAAGGGAAGATTCTCTGCAGCAACTCAAACATTCATTGCACATATCCATCCCAGGGGCCATAGTTTGAAGACCCCTGATTTAGCGCAATATAAAAAAAATGCAAATAATTTTTCTACAGACCACCAAAATTTTCTCGCGGACCACCAGTGGTCCATGGACTACCAGTTGGTGACCGCTGCTCTAGTACAATGTTGCTCAACCTTTGCAAGTATAAGTAGTATTGACTTCAACTCTCAGAATTTCTCAGGCAGCTGGGATTTGAAGTCCATCCATCTTAAAAGTTGCTAAGGTTGAGAAATAGTGCTGTAATCATATAGTCAGAACCCAAAATAATCAATCCGATGATATTTCCCAGTTTAAAGAATGTTGGTTCTACTTTGGTTGTGGCCTCTTAATTAATTTCAACCTTTTAAAAAACATTTACTGTTCACATGTGATGTCATTTTTAAAATAAAAGCAAAATATGTTTTATCCTAAGCCTCAATTTTAAACAGCATTCCCTGGGTAAAAAAAGTCTTTCTCTCATAGAAGAAGATTTTACTTACCGCTTCTATGGTCACAATTCTATACTCATAGGATACGATTGTAATTAATTGATTAGAAATCAGGATTGTAAATCCCAGTTTAATTTACACACAGCTGAGCACGACAAAAACAATAACACCCATGAATCTTGTTATAAGTGTTCAAAGTGTTTCACAGTAGGTTATATGAATCATTTTGTATCGTAAGAATGAACTATATCATCATTCTCATTTTTAACATTACTGGTACTAGAATCTTTGCTATTTGAAATGTTACAGCTTCAAATAGCAGAGATTCTATAATAAAAATTGCAATGTCAAACTGTATATTGAGAGCTTCTGCATCTTGTGTGCATTCCTTGTTTGCCTAATCACAGTTGGAAAATCTCCTCTCTTCCCCCCCTCCCCTCCCCTCCCCTCTCTACCAGGCATCTTCTGATATTTGTTACTCTGAAATGAACGGCCAGGCCAGTATATCCTGAGACACATTTCAAGGCAACAGATCTAGCTGCTTTAATGATTTGAAGAGCAGTGCTTCATTCAAGTTAGCACCCACTTGAATGCTTTGCACAGCCATCGAATCCAATCACAGCCACTCTGTTGATGGGAAACATTTGTCAGAACCAAAGCAGTGGACTTTTCTTCTCTCTTTGTAGGCATCCTCACAGTCTCTTGTAAGCCAGAAAATTGGGGAGGTGCTGAAACAGAGTTGGGATGACCTACAAAAAGGATGAATTGCTGCAAATTACTGCTTCCCATTCCGCTACTGTGGCTATAAAATCCCAGTGCTGGACACAACCCAATTATTTATTACTAAAGCTGACCAAACGAATGCCTTTTTACTGTATATTTTTTGAGCTTGATATATTTGGCTATGTCCAGAAAGCAAAACTTGTGAATAAATTCTTTGGAATGGTCATTTACAAAGCTTATTAACCTCCCTGGAAAATAGAGTCAGATTTTTCTTGGCCTACATCCCATTACTAGCAATTTAATACCTTGACATCTGACCTACATGGATTTAGGCATCCATATATTCCTGAATGAAATTCATTTACAGAAGACTAATGTAACTCATTAGTGTGGATTCAAAGCTTATTCCTGAATCTCTCACACAAGTTCTCTTTGTTTGCTTTGCTAATGAATACACATTAGAAGAGAGCATGGTGACCTAAACCTGTTTAGACTCAGGTCAGGTTTATAAAAGATAGCCACCAACATCCTGTGTCCCCCTTTCCAAGATTAAGAAAGCTTACTTAAACCCTAAATTACTTGTTTAACTCACATAGAAAAGCATATCTGCATCTTCCTTCTGATTAAAGTGTCAGAAAAATTCCACTTCAGTGGTGTGTAAAATTTGTAAAAACTCCATCCCCCAAATATTATCATTAAAAAGCTCACACTGCAAAAAGATTGGCTGAGTCTTTCTCCCTCCCCTTTTAATTTGTTTTTCCCTCTTTACATTAAATTGGTTAATTTTTTGTGTGTGGACAAAATAGAATTTTTAAACCGATTTTGTTGATTGTGTTATTTATTTCTTGGCACTTCTTCTTAGCACACTTCATTGCTATATGGAACAACATGGTGTAATTTCGCATTTTGATAAAAACATGTGCAATGTACAGTAGGCCACACATATTCAAGACATTCATACAAATTCATCAGCAGTAATTATAAATGAGCTCCAGGACAGAGCGCAGTGGAGAAGTTTGAAAAACATATTTTAAGCTTTTAAAGTCTGCATATTTACATGGGGAGAGGTAGGATAAAGGAGTCTGTCTTTGGAATATAAATGCAGCATCTCTGCTCAACCAACTGTTTCTTGTTTATGACAAAGAAATAAATAATCCATTGATCTGACAGCAGGGCACCTGCCTTACTAACCAACTCACTACTCGTGGTCCCTGAACCCTCATTATTCTTCCTCAATTAAAGTTCATAGTCTCCTAAAAGTCTGTGCTGAGCAGATGCACAACTGTTCTTGACTGCTGAACACAGAAGAACTCCACATTTACAAAAACTACTGCTATTTTATAAACTCTAGAAATGCCATCCTTTGTTTATCTTAGGGGGGAAGCAAACAGTATATCTCTTTTCTAAGCTCCTCCAGCACTATTTTGCTGAAAAGAAACGTAAGGTTTAAGAAATCCTGTTCTTGTATAAGTTATCTGAATAAAGTAATATGGGTTTGAATTTACTTGAAAACAGATTTTTTTAAATATTGTCCTCAGGAATATAAGAAAGAAAAACTAACGTGAGATGAAATTGGAAGAGAAAATCAAATTGTAATCAATGACATGAAAGATGTTTGACAAATAACCTATGCTCTAAATGAAATGAAAACCTAATAATAATAATAATAATCAGCAGGGTATGTTTTACAATTATCTTTGGATGCCAAAAGAAAAAAATGCTGACTGACACAGGATTTCAGATTTCTTTTGATAATGGGTAATACAAGCCTAAATATTTTAATTGATTAATATATTTGGGGTTAATTAGAAATATCTCTAAAAACTTAATTATGGTAAACCAGAAAAATAATAATCAGCATTTCATTTACAATTCAACAAAAGTGGAAGCAGTATGCTCCGTCCCATATTTGGGTAAACCAGGTTGCCCTGATAGACCGGTCTCATCAGACAAAAACACTAATTTAACAGAAAGTAATTCAAGAAAACAAACCAAGTATAAATATAGAGACAAACATATCCGACATTAGCGTTATATAAAGGTTCAAGAGGTAACGGTTTTCTTCTAAAAATGCCCAGTACTAGCAAAATGCATAGTAAATGCAAAACTAGCACAAACATCATCTAGTTGTTATTTATGGACTTATTTATATAAAGATTGGGCAAGGCCAAACAGATTCCTGGATGAAAACTAGACTCTTGTATAGCAGAAGGACACCCAATGAAGTGAACCACTGGAGGACAGAATTTGCCTGAACAGTTATGCACCAGTTATCCACTCTTAAGTTCTTTTTGCTGAAAGAATGGATAGCAGCAGGCAGCAAGTTTTTAGGCCCAAATTTATACTTAAGGCATCTGTGGTTATACCTGTGATTTCAAGAGTTTCTCTCCACCTCCAAGAAGATGCTTCTGTTTAATGTTGTAATATGTATGAGTCACAGACGGACTTTATATGCTACTAGCGTCATTTGAAATTTAGCATTTATTAGTACTTTTCAATTAATGGCTGGGCAACGTTATTTTCCACTAAATATTCTGCAACAGATACTGGCAGTATGCTAGATGCTGTCAGGGATATGACTAAATTTGGGGTTGATCCCAGAGCTGACTTCATTTGTATTTTTAAAAACTTATTTAATATTAGAATTTTTAAAAAGCCATGAAGTACTTCTGTAGAGAAAAATGCAGGATACAGATGAGTCTAGCATTTCATGTTACTTACTATATGTCTAAGGATATAACCAATTATCCCTCGTTTGTTAATAACCATCATTTTTTTCTTTCTCTCCTCTATACACAATTTCTTCTTTTTGTTTATTTTGCAGTAAGTAGCAACTCCATCTAATTAAATATTTACCCTTAAAATTACTCATGAACTGATGATTAAGCCATTATAATACTCACTGTAAAAAAAACACCTTTGTACAATATTTTTACATACTATATGTATTTTATGGGAGACAGAAATCATTTAGAACAATTACTAGCTGCATTCTGGAGCTACAGAAAAGTTAAACATTTTAAGTCCTTGTAGCCCAAGATTCACATCTTGTGTTAGATTTTAGAGTGACAGATGGTGCTTGTTTTTACAATGTGGGAAGTCATGTTTCCCAATTGTAAATTTTTTGGTAAACTGAGGATTTATGCTGCCTCTGATTCTTATTATGCTAGACCAAGATTCTTCCCCTGAATGATGAAATTTACTTAAACATGTATACTGTATATTTAGTACTGAACATAAGAAAAACCCTGCTGAACTATAAAAGTTTCCCCCATTGTGTCCAACTCAATGGGGTGTGCCAGTGGTGAGTTTCCAAATTTTTTACTACCAGTTCTGTGGGTGTGGCTTGGTGGGCGTGGCATGACTTTGGCGGGCATGGCTTGGTGGGTGTGGCAGGGGAAGGATACTGTAAAATCTCCATTCCCTCACCACTCGAGGGGAAGGTTACTGTAAAATCCCCATTTCCTCCTCATCAGCTGGGAGGCAGAGAATAGATGGGGGTGGGGCCAGTCAGAGGTGTATTTAACGGTTTTCCGAACTACTCAAAATTTCTGCTACCGGTTCTCCAGAACTGGTCAGAACCTGTTGAAACCCACCTCTGGAGTGTGCTCATCTCATTTTATAACCAAGAGAGTCAGCATTGTCAGAAGATGCTTCTGTGGTCATGTGGTCAGCATGACTATACACCTAGCATATAGAACACTGTTACCTTCCCATCAAAGTGGTAGCAACAGCAATAGCACTTAGACTTATATATTACTTCACAGTATTTTACTGCCCTCTCTAAGCGATTTACCGAGTCAATATATTGCTCCCAACAATATGGGTCCTCATTTTACTAATCTTGGAAGGTTGGAACGCTCAACCTTAACCGGTCTGGTTCGAATTCCTGGCAGTGAGCAGAGTTAGCCATCAATACTGTATTCTTACCACTGCACCACCACAGTACCTATTCATGTACTCCCATTTGAATGCTTTTAAACTGCTAGGTTGGTAGGAGTGAGGGGAGTGGCAAGTAGCAGGAGCTTCCCTCATTGCATGGTGCTTGGGTCTCAAACCCGGGCTGTCAGCTTTTCAGCTGACAAGCTCACCATCTTAATAATAATAATAATAATAATAATAATAATAATAATAATAACAACAACAACAACAACAACAACAACAACAACAAAAACAACAACAACAGAGTTGGAAGGGACCTTGGAGGTCTTCTAGTCCAACCCCCTGCCCAGGCAGGAAACCCTACACCATTTCAGACAAATGGTTATCCAGCATTTTCTTAAAAATTTCCAGTGTTGGAGCATTTACAACTTCTGCAGGCAAGTTGTTCCACTGATTAATTGTTCTAACTGTCAGGAAATTTCTCCTTAGTTCTAGGTTGCTTCTCTCCTTGATTAGTTTCCACCCATTGCTTCTTGTTCTACCCTCCAGTGCTTTGGAGAATAGTTGACTCCCTCTTCTTTGTGGCAACCCCTGAGATATTGGAACACTGCTATCATGTCTCCCCTAGTCCTTCTTTTCATTAAACTAGGCATACCGAGTTCTTGCAACCGTTCTTCATATGTTTTAGCCTCCAGTCCCCTAATCATCTTTGTTGCTCTTCTCTGCACTCTTTCTAGAGTCTCAACATCTTTTTTACATCATGGCGACCAAAACTGAATGCAATATTCCAAGTGTGGCCTTACCAAGGCATTATAAAGTGGTATTAACACTTCACGTGATCTTGATTCTATCCCTCTGTTTATGCATCCCAGAACTGTGTTGGCTTTTTTGGCAGCTGCTGCACACTGCTGGCTCATATCTAAATGGTTGTCCACTAGGACTCCAAGATCCCTCTCACAGTTACTACTATTGAGCAAGATACCACATATCTGGTACCTGTGCATTTTGTTTTTTTGGCCTAAATGTAGAACCTTACTTTTTTCCCTGTTGAATTTCATTTTTTTAGATAGCGCCCAATGTTCTAGTCTGTCAAGATCTTTCTGTATCTTGAGCCTATCTTCTGGAGTGTTGGCTATTCCTGACAGCTTGGTGTCATCTGCAAATTTGATGAGTTCCCCATCTATCCCCTTGTCCAAGTCATGGATGAAGATGTTGAAGAGTACTGGGCCTAAAACAGAGTCTTGGGGTACTCCACTGCATACTTTCCTCCATGTGGATGTAGTTCCGTTGAGGACTACACTTTAACCACTGAGCCATTGTGACTTATATTCAAGGCTTATCTACTTTAGGTGCCATTGTGGCTAATAAGATACCTCTGCTTATATTTTCCAGCAACTGGTATTAAGAGGCAACCCTCTGCTGATGCTGGGTAATATATCCATCAAGTTTAGTAGACATTGATAACTTCAAACTCCATGCATTTATCTAATCCTCTTTTACAGCTATAAAGTTAGTGACCATCACTACATCTTCGGGTAACAAATTGCACCCTAACTATGCACGGTGTGAAGTAATAGATTGTGACAGAAAGAGTTATATAGCAGGATGTGTAAAAATCTTTCAGCATAGACACAAGGGAAGATAGATCTAGTTATCTTTGTGAAAAATACTAGTATCTGCAACCTTGTTGGCAGTTCTTTGTTGGTTTTATGGGAATTGAATTTTGGCCAGATCATGAGCTGCAAAAGCTTGGGGTAGGGAGATATTCATAAATATAGTCATTCATATGTGTGTGTGTGTGTGTGTGTGTGTGTGTGTGTGTGTGTGTGTGTTTATATGTATATGTATGTATGTATACACAAATATTACATTTGTGTGTAATCTATATAAAACATATTTATGTATAAAAACACATGTAAATATATATGTGAATATACATATAATATTAGCAGGCTGACCCAAGGCAGTTTATGAATACAATAAAGAAAAGCACAATATAGTTGCAACCAGACAACAAAGCCATTCTATAAAATAATAATAAAAATGTTTTAATAGCCTGGAAAGTTCCCAAAGTCAATATGAATCTAATTGGTGTGTGTGTGATGATGTTCTCACAAGTAGGTTCTATCACCAACAGGCATAATTTCTGGATGCTCATCGATCTAATAAAAAATTGGAGGATTCAATGTTCCCACCACAACAAAAGTGTTGAACAAGACCCTGAGGGTATCTAGGAATTAAGCTATGTAAAGGCTTTAAAAATTAAAGCCAACAGTTTGAACTATATCTGGAAATATACTGGAAAATATGTTACATAATCATGGCATCTCCATTGTCCATCCAGTGCATGGATTCTGTACCATTTATAGAGTACATTGCAAAATCTGTTCTGAGAGTGATGAGGATACTGGACACAATAAGATTAGTTAGTATACCATCCACTACAGTCTACCTTAGTTTTTGTTTTTGATGGAATTATCTCAGATGTGGAAGAACTGGCTGGCCTGAATCTAGACAATCTAGAACCTATCCATATCAGAATTACTTACAAGTAAATACAGGTAGTCCTTGACTTACCACCATTCATTTAGTGACCATTTGAACTTACAAGAACATTGAAAAAAGTGCCATGACTGTTTTTCACACTTACAACCCATGGTCACATGATTAAAGTCTGGATGCTTGGTAACTGGCATGTATTTATGGCAGTTGCACTATTCTGGGGTCACGTGATCACCTTTTGTGATCCTCTGACAAGCAAAGTAAATGGGGAAGTCAGATTCACTTGACAATCGTTACTCACTGAACAACTCCAGTGATTCACTTAACAAATGGCAAGAAAGGTCAGAAAATGGGGAAAAACTCAATTAACTATCTTGCTTAGCAATGGAAATTTTTGGCCTGATTGTGGTTGTAGTTGGAGGGTTCCTATATTTAAGTTCAACTGAACTTAGTTTCTCGATTTTATAAACTTCAAAAGGTTTGCACAAAATTTTACATAAATTATATATATATGCTTTTTTCCTACTAGTACAGGGGTCTCCAACCTTGGCAACTTTAAGACTTGTGGACTTCAACTCCCAGAATTCCTCAGCCAGCTTTGCTGAAGTTGAAGTCCACAAGTCTTAAAGTTGCCAAGGTTGGAAACCCCTGTCCTAGTATATTAGCTTCCCCTAAATTTAGTTTTAAAAGCATTTCCTTTAAATATAGTTTTTTTTCAAACTATATTTTCCTCATACAGTGCACTTTTGTGTGTACTGTATATACAGACATGTGTATGCATGCTATGGATTTTTATGGATTCTTTAATATATTGGGCTTTTTGCTGCAAAATGCATTACACTTAGAAAATCATGAATAATCATTTGCATACTGTTTGTCCTATGAAACTAAGGAAGGCAGATGACAGTTTCACAGATTCAGATAAAGCAAGTGACCCACTAATGAAACATGTCTTACATAGGTTTTATACATGGCAATTTATGAGTACAGATCTCCAATTCTTCCCCTTCCTCCTTTGCATTTCTGTCTTCCACTCCCTTAGAATCATAGCCACCATTGCCACATCATCTGTGGTAGAGACATGGAGATCTCATACTTAGCCAAATCAAGTCAATAAGATAAAATCCGAATGTTTTCTGACAAGGTTGTGTCTAATCTTTCCATGAGGAGAAAGGCAACAGCAACTGCTGATCACTGATCTCCTGCTGAAATACCCAAGAGGGTTAATTACAGCCTTCCAAGAAAGAAGTGACAAGTTTATTGATCAGATCAGTGGAATGATTTAGTATTATCTTATGTCTCTGTCTTACTCAGACAATAGTTTACTCCTGGCATGAAACAGGGGGAAAAACATCTACTAGTGGGAGGTTCTCACACACGTAAAAAGCTCAGCAACCACCATACTGTTTCTTGGAGTGCTTGCAAGAAAACCTCTCCTTGCAGAAATCCTGGAAAGCTTCATTTCTTTTTCATTAGCCCACCAGAAATCAGATTTTGTACTAGCAGGTAACATGTTGTAGGAAGATGGAGTTAATGTGAAGTACAGTTGAACACTTCATTTGGTGGTGATGAGCATATAGTAGCAGCTTGGTTTGAATATTAGTTTTAAATTGCGTGTTCTCTCACAAACTATTTCCATAGCTAATGTTGGAATTCAGGGGTGGTATTCATTTACTCTCCCTGCTGGTTCGCAAATGTGCGCATGCATGCGCTTTGATGGTGCACGCATGCGCTTTGCTTCCGTGTATGCACTTTGCTGGTGCATGCACCTTCTGCGTTAAATGTGCCTAAACAGGATGGCATAGAGCTGGGTGGGCAGGCTGGATGGGCCCACCAGGACCCACCTGCAATTTCCTCTACTGGTTCAGGTAACCTGGTCCGAACCAGCTGAATACCACATCTGGAAGCATTGTAAAATCATATCTTTATGTCTTGGATGAAAAACTGAAAGCATAGCATGTCCAATCTCATATACATTATACTATTTATAAATGCAGGGCTAAAATAAAGGTCTAAACATAGAGAGTAGGATGGAATGAAAAATTGTTCAATAGGTCTGATATAATAAATACAAGATGTTTAAAATAGAATTGGTTGAAATCAGTACATTACCAGCAGATTAATTTGCCACTGTAATATCTCATCTAAAAAGGGGGGCGATGGCTCAGTGTTTAAAGATGCTCAGCTTGGCATCTGGAAAGCTGACAGCCTGCATTTGAGTCCCAAGCACCGCATGACTTGCCACAGCTCCTGCCCATCTACTAGTTCGAAAGCATGCAGATGCAAGTAGATAAATAGGTAACACTTTGGTGGGAAAGTAACAGTGTTCCATTTTTTATTTATTTATTTATTGGATTTATAAACCGCCCTTCTCCCGAAGGACTCAGGGCGGTGTACAGCCAGGATAAAAAAGAACAATATACAGTTAAAATACAATTAAAAAACTTATTATACAGTATGGCCGAAATAATTAAGAATTAAGAATCTAAAAACCCCAATTAAAACCGGAGAGAAAATTTAAAATTTAAAATTAAACAATTTAAGAAAGCCCCATGTGCCTTTGGCGTATAGTCATGCTGGTCACATGATCGAAGAGTCTTTGGACAATGCTGGCTTCCTCAGCAAGTCAAATATGACTAGACGGGATATCTTTGATACCTTATTATTAAAGTAATACAGAACATATCACCCATTTACTGTACTTTGATAGTGAAATTCAACAGACAGTGAAGCTGTGCATTTTCCCTCCATCACCAAACACGTATTTGTCCCAATAAGTCATAAGCAAAGGTTTTTAAATATCAGAGGCATTTCTCTGTTCAACCTTTGCAACAATTTCAAGGCTTTGCACAAAGTTCAGAGTAAGTTTATTCAGTCTGAACATTGTGAAGAGATGTGGGATGCTATAAAAGTAAGGCAATACATTAAATGGAATAAAAGTACCCCGCACAGCAGCATCATAAGCAGTATTGCTACTTAATGTATTATAACTGAATGGATTCAATTCAGGGAGTGGCAAAAAGTATTATCTTAAGAAATTGGAGAAGTGGTATTATTCCAGATATCAAGGAATGGCTATTGAAAATGTGTGTTCTCTCTGTTTTGGAAAAGGCAATATTTTCTATCAATAAAAAGATGCAGCATTGTGTGTTATTAGGGCAGAGGTTTTGTGATAGCTTACAATAATACCTTGTACCAGGAGTGCTATTCAGCAGGTTTTGACAGGTTCTGGAAAACCGGTAGCAGAAATTTTGAGTAGTTTGGAGAACTGGCAAATACCACCTCTGGCTGGCCCCAGAGTGGGAGGGGTTTGGGGATTTTGCAGTATCCTTCCCCTGCCACGCCCACCAAGCCATACCACGCCCACCAAGCCACGCCCACAGAACCTTTGTCAGCTTTGCCAGACTCTTTCTCCCAAACATCTGGGAATGACTTTCAAACAGATATCTGAGTGGTAAAGAAGGCTCTAGCCTTTTCTTAAAACATGAAAAAGATAGGTCAAGAATTTAGTTACTGGCTACTCTTCAGCTATTTCATACTAGACCTTGACATTCTTTCTAAATAGTAACACAACTGAATATTGTATACTGATCTATTCTTGATAGGTTCTGTACTTATTTCTTTATTCATGGTCAGTTCAATGTGTTCAGAAGCTGATGTTTGATTTAATCAGGTACCTTTCACCAAACCAGTAAAAACACCCCAAATAATTTCTGGTTGAAGTTACGCGTTAGAAGTCAATGCTCAATCAGTACACAGTGACACTGGCCATTTTTACAAATTGGAATAATATTATATTTTAAGGTAAGGTAATACCTTACCTTAAAATATACCTCAAGGTATATTACCTCAAGGTAATAAGATTATATTTTAATGAACAGAAAAAAAAGCAGTTGTGAAAGTGACCTCTTTTGCTTACTTCCATCTTCAATGGTGTCTATTAGGATGTTGATACTAGCTGCAGGAAGTTGATATTAATGTCAGGACCTTCCATAACCAGCTACTTAACGTACTGAAATGTACAAGCCCTTTGGAAATGAATACTACTGCCAGACCAATAAGATTAGCTGAACTTTTGTTTTATATAAATCCTTAGTCCCCACCCTCTACATATATCATCATTTTTTAATTTTTAAAATGATTTAAAGCATTGATTATCTCCTAGCTCCATCACATTTACTGCCCTCCATGAATGGTTCCTGTTCCTGTCCGGCCACATTATTGATGCCCACTGATAAAAGCACTTTTGAAGTGTCCATTCATGGGTCTGTATTATTATATTTCTCCTGTAATATTTTAGCATGCATAAGTATCTTCTTGAGCATTGATAAAGCAACATAAAAATATTTTTCCATGTGTTTTACAATAGAGCAGGGAAGAAAAAAATAGATATTTAAGGATCAATTTTGTACAGATCACACAGCAATTAAAACACATATCCAGTGTAATTCAAATATGCAAAATCCCACAAGTATTTTGAAACCAAATTAGTTTGGAAGCATGTCTAGATTGACACCTCTCTTCTTCACAGATAGTACAATGCTTACTGCCTACTGTCAATTTTGTGCAGGTTGTAGCATACAGTATCTGACTTTTTCAATAATAAATTTCCCAAATGCAAACATCAAGGGGAAAAGCAGCACTTAAGGAAAGGTTAAACAAAACTGCTGAAACACTTTTGTAAACTGGCATGGATAGCGTTTAATGTAAGGTAGAGGAATTTGTTAGAAATCACTTTCTTTCACTAGCATTACCACACTAATATATTTAACATAGGCATTTACATGCTTTGCATTTTAAGTGTTTCTGAAATTCAAGCACCAAGTCTGCCCATTTCAGTTGCACCATCAGATGTAATGAGTTATGGCACTATCGGCATGTTGATAAGCTATAGCCCAAAGAAGAACAAGGAGAAAGCATAAAAAATATGGCCAGAGGATGGGATAAAATTATCAGCGAGTGTGTTTTCCTGTTTGGTTTTAATCTACATTTAATTAAATTCTTATCTTCTGTGTACTTATGGTCGCATTTGAATGGCGAGACTGCATTCATTATGAATGGTAAAACTTAACTCAGAGAACATTTCATGTGCTTCCTTATAAGAAGGAGGAAGGAGAATGCTTTCTTTATTCTTTAGACTTAGGTCGAATTAAAGAAGGGTTAAGTTTTTTCGGGGGAAGGGGGGGGCTTAAGTGCTACTGTATGATTAACATGAAGGTTAAACAGAATAAAGAAAACTAAACTTTAATCAATATATTACTCATATTAGTATCTACCGTTTGGAACCCAAAAAGCTGCATACACATACATATAGACATAGACATGAATGCATGAACGCGCACCATGTGTGTGTATGTACGCGTGTGTGCGCGCACACACACACACACAATTAGACTTTTTTTTCTGTAGGAAAAATAATGAAGTAAAAAGAAACGATCTTTTATTTTGCATTATCTCTCAAGAATATCAGATTACGGATTCAGAAGGATAATACTGTAGTCCTCCCCATTATCACTGTATTTCCTTTGACTGGAATGTAAGAAGCAGAATTACTTTTTTATGTTATTCACTATTTCAGTTTACTCCCTATTCTTTTAGTTCACCTTGTACCAGCAGCCCAATGTCTACAGTAGCCATTTTCTGTTTATCTACAGCAACCTCTCTGTAGTTCTAGAGAAATCCAAGTGGCATACATGAGATCTTTTCAACATTCAACTGACACTTTCTGGATGACATTGAACATCTACTCAATCTAATATTTTTTTCTCATCCTAGCAGATGACATTCTTCAATGGAATTGTCACAAATAGGATATAAGGCCAACAACCATCCCCACCTGTGTTGGGGTTAGGATTAGCATTAGACCTGAATGCAATGAATTTTCATTTTAATATATGCCGATTAGTGTACATTCAAAGTGACAATACAGTTATTCTATTCTATTCTATTCTATTCTGTTCTGTTCTGTTCTGTTCTGCTCTGTTCATGTGAAATATAAATCCTCCCAATGAATAAAATCTCTATAATTATTTTAATATTTATTTTTAATGTTTAATTATTTATTCATTCTACTTATATAGCTGCTCAGCTCACTTTTATGGAATTAAGCACCTTTCCAAAAAAATCACTGGAAACTTTCATCCAAAGAAATAAATGCCTTTACAAGTCATAGAAAAATTGAGAATTTTATTTAATAATAATAATATCAGAGTTAGTAGGGACCTTGGAGGTCTTCTAGTCCAACCCCCTGCCCAGGTAGGAAACTCTACACCATTTCAGACAAATGGCTATCCAACATCTTCTTTAAAATTTCCAGTGTTGGAGCATTTACAACTTCTGCAGGCAAGTTGTTCCACTGATTAATTGTTCTAACTATCAGGAAATTTCTCCTTAGTTCCAGGTTGCTTCTCTCCTTGATTTGTCTATGGAGATTCCCAGTCATACAGGTCATGGTTGTCCCAAAGGTGCTTTTTTTTCAAGAGGCGACTGGACTTTCTGTTTTTTCTTTGAAGACATTTTGCTTCTCATCCAAAAAGCTTCATCAGCTCTGACTGGATGGTGGGGAATGGAAGGATTTATATTCCTTTCAGACCTTTCAACAGTTCCAAGAAGGCTCTACAAGCTTTTTCAACACTCAGGTGACCCTGATGACACAGATAAACCTCCAGATGACCTTAACGATTCATTAAAAGAATGCAAATGACCAGTTGTCTGCAAAGAGTATAAATATTTCCATTCTACCACCATCTAGGCAGAGCTGAACAAGTTTCTTGGATGAGAAGAGAAACCTGAAAGTCCAGTTGTCTCTTGAAAAAAAAGCACCTTTGGGACAACCATGACCCGGATGACTGGAAATCTCCATAGACAAATAAAATTCTAAATTTTTCTATGACTTGTAAAGGCATTTACCGTATATACTCGAATATAAGCCGATCCGAGTATAAGCCGAGGTCCCCAATTTTACCCCAAAAACTGGGGTAAACTGGGGACTCGAGTATAAGCCGAGGGTGGGAAATGAGGCACCTACCGGTTGGGGAAACCCTCCCTCCCTCAGCTGAGAAGGCTGGCGGCTCCCCCGCCCCGCCCTCTCACTGCACCGGCAGGGCTTCCCCGCGCTAATGCAAAAGCCCGCCAAGTTTGCGCCGGTAAAATGTGAAAAAAAGAAAAAAAAAAAACTCGAGTATAAGCCGTATATACTCGAGTATAAGCCGAGGGGCTTAAAAAAAAACAAACTCGAGTATAAGCCGTATAGACCCGAGTATAAGCCGAGGGGACGTTTTTCAGCACAAAAAACGTGCTGAAAAACTCGGCTTATACTCGAGTATATACGGTATTTCTTTGGATGAAAGTTTCTAATGATTTTTTGGGAAAGGTGCTTGATTCACAAGCAATATAATATGTGATTTTAAGCATATTCTTTCAAAATAACTCCTGATATCTACATTCATTATATCAGGTGGTAAGCAGATTCAAATAGAGATAATGAATACCAGTTCAACCACATCACATAAAGGTTCATCTTCTTTGATTTATGACCGGAATTGGGATTATAAAAGAGTTATATTCTTTGATTTATTACCAGAATTGGGATCAGATTGCTATGCAAAGTGGTTATTGAGTTATGCCCAATTTTACACACTTTTTTTCCCATGGCTGTTAAGGGAATCATGTAGTTGTTAAGCAAATCCAGCTTCCCCCATTGGTTTTCTGGGAAGATTGCATATGGCAATCACAAAGTACCTTGGAGTACCTTGATGCAATCCATCATATATATGTGACAGCTGCCAAGCACCGTAATTTTGATTACGTGATCATAGGGGTGCTTCAACAGTCATAAGTGTGTGGACAGGTCTTTCAGTGCTGTTGTAACTTTGAATGGTCACTAAACGAATGATTGTAAGTCAAGTACCACTGGTAACAAATAATAGATCCTAATCTTCACTGGGCTTTTCACTATCTGAGTTCCTCTGTCTGCTTTTCCAGTTGTGACTATGACTTTTCTTCTCAAAACACACTGAGCATTTCAACTTCCGCATAAAACATGAATAATAAATACAAATAAGCCAGCAAGAAGGGCATTAAACCTATGTAGCATCCACTTTATTTGCTTTATTTACTACTTATCAGTCCCTTTGTGTATTTATTTAGATCAGGCTTGCCCTCCAGATATATAAATTTATAGCTTCCTTTGCAAATTGCAGCAGAGCCCTGTCGAAGTGCCCAATCAGCTCTAAACCTCAGTGATCCTACAGGATCAGCAGTGCTGAAGAGATGAGTCAATTTATTTGTGGCTCAGCTATGGTGCACTTCAAACCACAGCAAAACTACTTATTTCTTTTTTTGGAGGGAGGGAGATGGGAAGGAGCGAACAATTGACTGCAATGATGTAAAATGATACAGATTCTTCTGTTCAAACTCTGAATATTCCCCATATAGTGTCATTATTCCAGTTGTACGAAAACAAAAGTAAAGGTATAAAATTATAATTCACGTGAATTGAAAAATTAGAGATAGACACACACTGCTTATATATAGACAAATTTTGAATGTAGAAGTTCAGGTTGACCAGTAAAAGACACTGATGTGAAAAGTTAGATAATATTATCCTGAAGGGACAAATATATTGATCTCATATAAAAGTATTTGCTATATTCACGTACATTAATTTTCCATTGCGCAACCCGTGAGCCAGCCTCAGCTCACACAGTTTTATATTAGCAGTTGATCCCTGCATGAAATTGGTCTGAGGTTAAACTATAAGCATTATTTGTGGGAATTTTGCTTGCATAATAACAGGTTTTGAGTAAATAGAGACAGCGTAATGCAAGAGAGATGCTTTATTTATCCCTAGCATTCATTAGTGAGGGCAAGGACCATAACTCATAAGAAGTGAAACAATGAATTATGATGCACCTATCCTCCTCAAGGCAACAACAAATGTAAATAAAACGCAGCACAGTACATGTCGCAAATTTGAAAGAAGCATATTGTTTTATTAAAAGCCTTTGACTTCTATGATAAAAATGTCAAGGGCTGCTTATGAAGCCTATAATATCAACAAAGTCGTTTCATTTAATTATTTCTCGCAACGATCATTCTGTGCCAAGATTTCTCATTACTGAAAATACGTATGTGAAATGTGGACAGTAACAACAAGATTAATTTGACTCTTTTAGTTATATATGTCTCAATGTTCCAGGATTATACCAAAAACAAAAAGTATCCTTCTTCCTACCTTCTGTTTCCTTCCATATAATCTATTTTGTCTGTATCATCTCAAAGATATTTTAAAAGAAATCTAATTGGATTTAGAGCTTTGGGTTAAAATCTTAAAACTTTAAGAAGCTAAATGATTGGTCTGAATAAGCTTATAGGCATCCCATATCTTTGCTGCATTAGTAGACAATGAAATTACAGTAAACTATTGTCCTGTGCTGCTGAGTAAAATTTTGGAAAGTGACTGCCACTTCCAGAAATGTTTGTGTGACCCCTTTCAAAGTCACTTCTAATTAAAAATGGAAGTGTCCACATTGCTTCTTTTTGTATCCCTCAACGAGAATAATGGATATTGAGGTCAGATCATTAGGTGCCAAGTCCACGGCAAAAATAGGAAACATAAATAAATAGCATTAATGTAGCTGCATTAGGTTTAAGATATGCAGGAACACAATATATTTTAAAAGACGCCTCCCACAAAGCTGAAAGTGACTGAAAGACCAAAGAGAAGGACTGGGGGTGGCATGAGAGCAGTCTTCCAATATTTGAGAGGTTGTCACAGAGAACAGAGAGTCAACCTATTCTCCAAAGCATCTGAGGGCAGAACAAGAAGTAACAGATTGAAGCTTATCAAAGAGATCCAACCTAGAACTGAGGAGAAATGGAACGGTTTCCCTCCAGAAATTGTGGGTGCTCCATCACTGTAAGGTTTTAGGAGATTGGACAGCCATTTGTCTGGAATGGTATAGAGTCTCCTGCTTGACAAAGGCATTGAAGACCTCTGAGGTCCTTTCCAACTGTTATTCTGATGTTTTGGTTTGACCATGTTACAATTTTAACATCTCAGGGAAAGACCATGGAGAGAAGTGTCCACTGCTGCTAGGACACTGGCAATTTTTTGGTGAAGGTCCTACTTGGTAAATTCTAATAGTTCTACAGATTGTTTTTTAGTATATTTGCTCAGATATGGTAAATGTCATGATGTTACTGATATTTCCCATGCAATATAAATTTCCCATGTAATACTATTTTGTTTTGTTTTGTTATGGTGCTATTAGCTACTTAGGACTTTTTGGTTGGAAAGTAAAGCCTGATAATGAACTTAAGTGAAATGAAAAAGATCTAGCTCTACGTCAATCTTTTTCAATCTTGGCAATTTTAAGATATGTGGACTTCAATTCCCAGAATTATCCAGGCCACATGGGAACTTCTGGGACTTGAAGTCCATTATCTTAAAAATGCCAAGTTTGAAAAGTACAACATGGAAGACAAGCAGAGAAGGTGTCAATTGTGACAACATTCTTGCACATTCTAGAACACAGTACATGTTTCAGTAATATGTGTATTTATATACTTCTGGGTCTTCATCCTATGCAGTAGTTGAAAACATTAACTTACAGAATTGCTTCCATATGGGTAGATGAACTGCAAAAGATAGGTAGTTTAGGAAGCTATATCCATCCCTAGCACCTGTAATTGTTGACTAAGTAGAATGAGATGCAGTTATCGGGAAAGAAAAAAATATTTCTCTTCAAGAATATGTAAGGCATTAATATAATTTAACTTTGAGTCACTAACAACTACCGCTACTGGCCTGTCCAGTCTGATCAGATGAATGTTCAACATGGTGACAAAAAACCTGGAATTAGTTCAAAGCATTACTCATTAATTAAAAACATAGTAAAAGTTTTCAATGTAATAAAAATAAATTACACAATTATATAAAAATTAGCATTTATAAGCCCATTACTTGCAAACTTTGTCAGCAACTTCTGAATATCATTATCAGCAACAACAGAAGCTTTTGACAGCATTGTTAGGAATTTGCATGTTTGGTGGATAATTGTCCCCTAAGCAGTTGTGGGAGCTCTTAGGAAAGAACATTCCCAACTATTTTGGTGCTGCAATGAAGATTTACATTATATTCCGAAAGTGCTTCAGTTAGGATGCGGTATATTTACTGCTAAAGACAGACATTATGGAATAATGGTAATGAAGGAAATGAAAGTCACAAGGAAAATATATATATTTCATGGCATCTCAGCTATTTACATCTGTCTAATAATATTTTTCTGATTATCCAAAAGCTTAAATCCATAACTCTTAATTTTAGTCACCATTATCATCCCTGTTTCATTTTTAACAACTTGTTTTTACCTTCAATTTTGAAGACATTTTGGTGCTTGCTTCTATTCTGCAAGTAAGGAAGAAAGCTAAATTGCTAGGTAATGCAGATATAGAGGCGCCCACAATTTTTATTAACATCACTGTGATTAATCTTGGGATACTTCTACCCCTCTTCCTTTGGGTCAAATACTTTAAAATAATGCCACTGCGTTTTTTTACCCCCAAAAGAAAATAAGCTGATGTTGTCCAGTAGAATG